>NC_091290.1:31333280-31639321 GCF_032444005.1 Ranitomeya imitator
TCATCTAAGGCTACGCTCCCACAATGGGTTTTTAGTGAGCTTTTTACACTGCGTATTTAAAAAAAAAATACAAGAAACCATGTAAACGCGTGCAAACGCTGCGTTTTTGAGACACATGCGTTTTTGCATGTGGTAAAAAAAAACGTGGCGTTTTGACGTGTTTACATGCGTTTTTTCCTGCGTTTGCGTTTTTGAAACGCATGATGAGAAGTGTGTGACAGCTGCCAATCATCAAAATCAACTAGAAAACCCACTATAAACAGAAATAGCTAGCGTTAGGGTTAGGATCCCTAGGGTTAGGGTTAGGGTTTGGATCCCTTTATCACCTTTATGGTGGGGGTGGCTAATCAGTGTGTATTCTTGTTTTTTTTCTATTAAAACGCATGCGTTTAAAAACGCAAGCAAACGCATGTGTTTAAAAACACATGGGTTTACATAGACAGCAATACGTTTTTTTGCCGCAAAAAAAGCATGCGTTTTTTTGCGGCACAAAAACCCCTCTAGAAATTACTACATGTTGCATTTCCGCAAAAAAACGCAAGCATAGAAACGACGCATGCGTCGTCAAACGCGGCAAAATGCATGCAAAAAAAGCATGCGTTTTTAATGTTAATTATAGGAAAAAAAATGCATGCTTCTTTGCGCTAAAACGCAGCGGCAAAAAATGCAAATGTGAAACCAGCCTTACTTAAAGGGGATATCCGGGACATTAAAAAAGGCATTTAGTTGCTATCAGAGACAACTGTTTGTCTGTTGTACCTGGCGCCGGTCATTGACCGCTCCTGCCAGAGATTCAGCTGCGTCCTGTCAACAGAGCAGCGGTTTGTCTTCCTGTTGACAAGGTGGGACTACTGCTGTCATGCTGATTGACAGCCGGCTTCCCCAATTAGTAATTAAGCAGTCCTGCCTGAGATTCAGCTGCTTCCTGTCAGCAGAGCAGTGGTTTGTCTTCCTGTTGACAGGGTGGGACTACTGGTGTCATGCTGATTGACATCTGGCTTCCCCAATTAGGCAGCAGAGAGCTGGCTGTCAATCAGCATGACACCAGTAGTCCCACCCCGTCAACAGGAAGACAAACCACTGCTCTGCTGACAGGAAGCAGCTGAAACTCTGGCAGGAGTGGTTAATTACTAATTGGGGAAGCCGGCTGTCAATCAGCATGACACAGTAGTCCCGCCTTGTCAACAGGAAGAGAAACTGTTGCTCTGTTGACATGATGTCAACGGAAGTCTGTACTGGTGGAGAACGGTGCTGGGCACAACAGTCAGCTAGGTAGCAACTTCCTGCCTGTTAGTGCTTAGGCACATTTAATTTTTTTTTAAGTCCTGGATATACTCTTTAATGGGTGCAGAAAATCTGCAAAATCAAAAGCTCATGGTGGGAACGTAGCCTAATACGGGTTTTTATCAATGCTTTATCCCATTACCGAGTAATATCTTTTCCAATGTTTATGTAAATGAGCCACAAGTGCAGAGGGCATGGCTTTGCAGTTAGAGCCCTCCAGACCCCTATGCTTCATTCCTCGCCCACCACTGGTTGCAATTTTGTATGAAACTTGTGACTTTTTGCTAAAGAGTCACAAAAAATTATAAAAATCAGTAAAAAAAAGACCATTTTTGATTTTGCGCAAAATTCGTGAACCACGTGCGCTATTCTGACGAATTTGGCGCAAGAGGCACCAGAGAATACTACAAGACAAAAAAAGAAAAGTGACCCCAAAAAATAAAAATGGAACTGATAAATCAAGCCCTATGGGTCCAGGTAGAGTTAAGGAAAAAGACTCACAGGACCCTGGTCCAGCGGCCACGACGGTAGTCTTTGGCTGTGGAACTAGAGCGCTGTGAATTTCCTCCTACCTGTCAGTGTCCTGGGCGCTTCTCCTGATTATTAGGCCGGGTGTGACGCAACGATGACGTCACTTCAGCATACAAACCAGAAGAGGCGCAGGCAATGCCAGCAGGTAGTAGGTGATCCACAGCGCTCTAGTTCAGCAGCGACAGACAACCGATGTGACCAGTGTCATGCGAATATTTTTGCCAGGTATTCACTGGTGTAGATGTTTGAAAACAGTCTAAGGCTATGTTCACACATTGCGGTTTTTTTTTCCGCAGGCAAAACCTGCTCTCTTGGCAGTAAGAAACTTGCTTTAAAAAAAACAGGTCTTGTTTAGTTTTTGTTGCCTTTTTTTGCTTCATTTTTGCTGTGTTTTTGGTGCGCTTTTTTACTGCATTTTTGGCAGGGTACAAATGTCTCTTGTGCATGCTGATAAAGTTTAGTGCATAAAAAATTTTTTGATTCTACTTCATCAAGTTTTGGCAGCACAAACTGATACCTGCGTTTTTTCACCATGATGAAAAACACTGAAAGTAGTGATATGCTGCATTTGGCAAAAAAACAACAACAAGGTATTGCTCAAAATACTGAGGACAAAAAACCAAGCTGTGTGCATGAGATTTCTGAAATCTCATAGACTTTGCTGATGCTGTAAAAGGCAGCTGAAAATTTGCATTAAAAAAAAACGCTAAAAAAACCCGCTACGTGTGAACATAATAACCCTAAATAGATTTTGCTATGCTTAATGCCTAAATGTTAGGCTAGGTTTTCTCATCCGAGAAAATCGGGTCAATTATGCATATCACAGAAAATATATTGTCCATCTTCTCCATTCTGTCAGTCTGTGGAAAGTAGACTGCATTCAGATGTCATCTGAGTGCAGTCCGATGGTTTGCACGCACTCATTGACTTTAATGGATGGATGTGATCTGAATATCTGAGCAAACTCAGACATGCTGCGATGTTTTCCCCAGACCGGCTCTGTCTGAGGAAAAAAGTCAGTCATGTACACGGCTCCATAGAATAACATTGGTCGAGTGTGATCCGAATTATTGTTGGCTCACATTCGGATTGATAATACGGTCGTCTGCACGAGCCCTTAAGTGTGTGTGTTATCGAGGAGTTTAAGGATATGTTCCCACTGAGCTTTTTGTAGTAGATCCTCTGAAAAGTCCTCCTCAACACCTGCCCCCAAAACCTCTTGGAATAGTCTTCCCATTTATTTCTATGTGAAAATCTCTTTTCTTTTTTTAAGCTGTTGAAAAACATCTGGTTTAAAAAAAAAAACAAGTTCCTATTATTTCTTCAAAGCAGATTCTAATGGAAACCTCTGGATTAGGATATGTCCAATCAAAAGACTGTAAAAAAAAAAGAACACTCCAGGAAAAAAAACACTGTCCTAAGGTATGTGCAGACCATGGGGCGACCATTCATTATGGCCGGCATGGAGCACACGGAGCTTGCTGGCCTACACTGACCTGATTCATCAAGCGGCCGGAGCGTCTGATTTATCACAATCCTGGTTTTGGCTTACAAATTCTGAGGTAAAATACTGAGGTAAAATACTGAGGTAAAATACTGAGGTAAAAGACTGAACGTGGCCTTAGGGTCTATTCACACACTAGCTTCGTCGTCAGTGTTTCATCAGTATTTCTAAGCCAAAATCAAGGTCTGGGTCTTGCAGAGAGGAAAAGTGTAATTGGAAGATTCGCACCTGCTCTGTGATTAGTCCCAAATGTAGTCTGTCCTGGGAAACAGTAATGTACAGTAGGTGCCGGCACGAGACACAGCTTTGTCATTGTGATTTTAGTCTTGCAGCACTGTAAAGCCGTGTTCTCGCATAACGCAGATACTGATTTTTTTCTGTTACGTTTTTGTGCAGAAAACTTTGTCCAAGCAAACTGCATTTTTTTTTACAATTTTTTCTCTATAGGCTTGTGTGTCGAGTCTGTAAAAAAACACATGAAAAAAAAATTAAAATTAAAGTGTAGGATCAAAGCTGCATGAAATAAAGGGAAAAGCGCAATAATCAGTGAAAGTTCTTAATGTGTATTATAGTGCAGAAAATATATAGAAAAAATGTGACATGTTTGTTAGGCAATCCCTGCCGCGGGGACAGGAACATATTAGGCTGCCGTCACACTAGCAGTATTTGGTCAGTATTTTACATCAGTATTTGTAGCCAAAACCAGGAGTGGAACAATTAGAGGAAACGTATAACAGAAACATATGCACCACTTCTGCATTTATCACCCACTCCTGGTTTTGGCTGAGAAATACTGATGTAAAATACTGACCAAATACTGATAGTGACGGCAGTCTTATTCGCGCACACCGAAGACACTGAGTTAGCACCCGAGCATGCTCAGATTACACCATATCTGAACACGTTCACTCATCACTAATCCTAAACCGTATAAAGTACATTTATTACTTACGATCTGTCATGAATGTTTATGATCACTCAGAATTAGTAATATAAATATTCTTGCTATCTCAGTGTTTGCATATTTGTTAGCAGGCTCCGATCCTTGTAATCCATGCTGTGTGTTAGATACAGGTGGGGAGGTGACTACTATGTGCTGCTGATGATGATGAAGGACTCCCACCCAACAACACATCTAGCAACCTTCCACCTTTCATTTATTGTTTCATGGACACTTGGGAGATTTCCACGTGTCGCAATAATCCTGTGTGAATAGCGACCAACGGGATCTGATCGACCACAGGAGGACACATGAGGAGTTTATCATGGCACAAGAAGTCCCAGCAGCTTCACGATATAGACCATTACTGTGACCAGCTCCAAAACCAGCAGACCAGGGGTAGTCTTCACCTGTCGACGTGGGAGACATCTAATATTTGGTGCGATATCAATATTTAAGTGTATGAACCAGATGCGATTGTCGCCATATGGCCTGATCTCATGCTCACACTATAGGACCAATTATTTCATAAGTAGATAGGGTCCAATTTGTTACCGCATTTGCCCCTCTCTTTTGTCTAGTTTTTGGTGTTTTTCATTTACGCTTTATTGATATTTTAATTTTGCATCTTTGGTAAAGACTATTTTATGTGTTTGCCTTTTTTTCTTTTCTTAAATGTTCACCATTGTGGGTAGAGATTTTATTTTGTTTCTAAATGTTTTCAGCTGATTCATCAATTGCAACTTTTTAAAAGTCACAAATGTCCTCCCATCTCCCCACCATCTAGTGATTTTATACATGCGGATGGTGCGGATTCTGCCTCTCCTGTCAGAAAATGCACCTGCGGTTTTGCTGCGGTTTTTACCCCTGCGGTTTTCTATAATGGAATGGGTACAAAAACGCTGCAGATTCACAAAAAAAGAAGTGACATGCTACTTCTTTTAAACCGCAGCGTTTCCGCAAAGTGTGCACAACATTTTTTTTTCTCAATAATTTACATTGTACTGTAAATCAATCGCGGATCTGCAGCGTTTCTGCACTGCAAAAAACGCTGCGGATCCGCAGAGAATCCGCAACGTGTGCACATACCCTACAGGAATTTTTTGTGCGGATTCTGCATTTCTTGGCAGAAAACGCAGGTGCCGATTTGACGCGTTTTTTTTTGTGCAGATTTACTGCAGATTTTTTGCGTTTTTTAACCCTGCAGATTTCTATAATGGAATGGGCACAAAAACCCTGCAGATCCGCAAAAAAGAAGTGACATGCTACTTCTTTTAATCCGCAGCGTTTCCGCACGGAATTTTCTGCACCATTAGCACAGCGGGTTTTTTTTTCTAATTTATTTACATTGTACTGTAAATTACTTGCGGATCTGCAGCGCTTCTGCATCGCAAAAAATGCTGTGGATCTGCAGGAAACCGGAAACGTGTGCACATACCCTTAGTGCAATTTTTGCATCACAAAACAGGTAAAACATAAAAAAAAAAGACTTTGATCCCGATTCATCAAGACAACTATATAGTTGTTCTATATAGTTCATGCACGTCTGGAAAGTGGCACGCAAGCCGGTGCGCCGTGCCACAGGTGTTATTCCACCTTATTAGGAATTAGACGATCTGTCTCAACCCAGCACCATCCATTTTGGCGGAGACGAAACTGACGTGAAAACGCCAAAAGTCACAATATTTTTGCACAACTTCACATTGGACATAACTTTATCAACTTTTCAGATCAAATTCTGGAATAATCGCTTTTATTGAATCAGTGTAGATTTGTTACTTTCCCCAATTTAATGAACTGTGTATTCAGAGTCTTCTCGGAGTGTGATTAGCCTAATTGGATCGGTGTGGACCCTGGCCTTGGAGGCAGAGTGATTTGAGCAATAGATACTGTATATGCCCCATGCACACATATTATCATATGATCATAAAATTTTTGTGTGCCTTTTGCAACAACTTTGTAAATTTTTCTCTGATGGCTTTTGTAGTAACTAGTGATGAGTGAACATGCTTTGATAAGGTGTTATCTCAGCATGCTCAGGTGCTAACTGAGAGTCTTCGGCGTGCTCGAATAATATGTTCGAATCCCCGCGGCTGCATGTCTCGCAGCAGTTTGACAGCAGCAACCCATGCAGGGATTGCCTAACAAACCGGCACTCGAAATATATTTTTCGAGCACGCCGAAGACACTCGGTTAGTACACGAGCATGTACAGATAACACCTTATCCGAGCACGTTCGCTCATCATGCACTAGTAGTAATGCCTAAAACAAAAAATTTGTGAATTCCCTGTCCGTAGTAATATACTTACCAGCTGCTGTCTTCTGCTCTTCCCTGCTCTTCTTCTTTTATTTAACATAATTTTCCAAATTTTAAAGCCCTTTAAAAAAAAAAACAAGATGGTTTTTTTTTTTTCTTATGTCCTGATACATAAAACCACACAATTCTATGGGGCTGTACTTACATTTTTCTCATGACAGTATATTGGAAAGTACTACAGGAGGTTCCATCCCCTGTTTTTCATGTATTCCTCCAAGTGTTATAATTTTGGGTTCAAAGGCATATGGTAATTATAATTATACAATTAAAATATTAAAAATCAACAGTAATTAAGTACAAAGTTGAAAACAAACATTAACTTAAAATGTTTCAGGTACTAAATAAAAGGATCGAGAAATAATTACTATAATTAAAATCACAATAAGCAAGTCCATTACAAGTACAACATCAAGACCGAAGCCAGCGGTCGGCCTCATCTGAATACAGGATGAACCTTTTATATCAACACTTGAAAACATTAACATCTTTATATTAAAACAAGCTTTGTTATATACTGAGAATGTCCTTTGTTGCCTATATTAACCAATCAGAGCTCAGATTAATTAACTGTAGCAAAATTGAAGCTGAGCTGTGATTGGTTGCTATTGGCAGCCTGATAACTCTCCAGCCAACAGGAAGCCCTCCCCCCTGGCAGTATATATTACCTCACACATACACATAATAGACAGGTCATGTGACTGACAGCTGCCGTATTTCCTATATGGTACAGTTGTTGCTCTTGTAGTTTGTCTGCTTATTAATCAGATTTTTATTTTGAAGGATAATACCAGACTTGGGTGTGTTTTACGGCGAGTTTCGTGTGTCAAGTTGTGTGTGTTGAGTTGCGTGTGGCGACATGCATGTAGCGACTTTTGTGAGATGAGTTTTGTGTGGCGACATGCGTGTAGCAACTTTTTGTGTGTCGAGTTGCATGTGACAGGTTAGTGTAGCAAGTTCTGTGCAGCAAGTTTTGCACATGGCGAGTTTTGCTCGTGGCGAGCAGGCTTGGACTGGCCCACCGGAGAACCGGAGGATTCTCCGGTGGGCCCAGGCACTGACACCTGCTGGCATACTTGCCAGCAGCTGCCTAGGGCCCCCAATGCTTCAAGGGCCCCCACTGCTCCCGGGGCCCCAAGCCACTGGCTATGGGGCCCCTGAGTCAAGGGGGCCCGCTCTGTGCCAGCCTAGCAGCAGCTGGAGACAGAATCCTTTCCCCGCTGCTAAAGCCAAATGAATATTCACGCTTCCCCACGCCCCTATGGGCGTGGAGAAGCGTGAATACCATTTCTCTTTAATAGCGGGCAGCGTTAGCCGCAGGGTGAGGCTAACGCTGCCCGCATGTAAAGCCCCACCACCGCACCACATACACACAGCACCGCAAAAGCACCGTCCGCACCACATACACAGGCACAGCCACACAGAGTCAGACACACAGCAGTTCACCCCCTGGCAGCAGCAGCACATTCCGGCGTCCTGCTTCCCTGTGTGAGAGCCCAGCTGGATGACGTCATCATCCAGCGTGTTGTCTCACATAGAAAGCTGCCGGCAAAGAACAGGCTGCAGGGAGGTGAGCTGTGCTGTGTGAGTGTGCCTGCGTGTCTGTGTGTGAGTGTGCCTGCGTGTCTGTGTGTGAGTGTGCCTGCGTGTCTGTGTGTGAGTGTGCCTGCGTGTCTGTGTGTGTGTGCCTGCGTGTGAGTGTGCCTGCGTGTTTGTGTGTGAATGTGTCTGTGTGCCTGTGTGAGTGTGCCTGTGTGAGTGTGCCTGTGTGAGTGTGCCTGTGTGAGTGTGCCTGTGTGAGTGTGCCTGTGTGAGTGTGCCTGTGTGAGAGTGCCTGTGTGTGTGTGTGTGTTTGTGTGTGTGTGTCTGTGCCTGCGTGTTTGTGTTTGTGTGTGTGTATCTGTGTGTGTCTCTGTGTGTGTGTGTGAGTGTGTCTGTGTCTGTGTGTGAGTGTGCCTGCATGTTTGTGTGTGTGTGTGTGTGTGCCTGCGTGTGTGTGCCTGCGTGTTTGTGTGTGAATGTGTCTGTGTCTGTGTGTGTGTCTGTGTGTGAGTGTGCCTGTGTGAGTGTGCCTGTGTGAGTGTGCCTGTGTGAGTGTGCCTGTGTGTGTGCCTGCGTGTGTATCTGTGTGTGTGTCTCTGTGTGAGTGTGCCTGCGTGTTTGTGTGTGAGTGTGTCTGAGTCTGTGTGTGAGTGTGCCTGCATGTTTGTGTGTGTGTGTGTGCCTGCATGTGTGTGCCTGCGTGTTTGTGTGTGAATGTGTCTGTGTGTCTGTGTGTGTGTGCCTGTGTGAGTGTGCCTGTGTGAGTGTGCCTGTGTGAGTGTGCCTGTGTGAGAGTGCCTGTGTGTGTGTGTTTGTGTGTGTGTGTCTGTGTGTGTGTGCCTGCGTGTTTGTGTGTGTGTATCTGTGTGTGTGTCTCTGTGTGAGTGTGTTTGTGTGTGAGTGTGCCTGCGTGTTTGTGTGTGAGTGTGTCTGTGTGTGAGTCTGTGTGTGAGTGTGCCTGCATGTTTGTGTGTGTGTGTCTGTGTTTGTGTGCCTGCGTGTTTGTGTGTCTGTGTGTGAGTGTGTCTGTGTGTGTGTGTTTGTGTGTGAGTGTGCCTGCATGTTTGTGTGTGTGTCTGTGTGTGTGTGCCTGCGTGTCTGTGTGTGTGTGTCTGTGTGTGTGTGTTTGTGTGTGTGTGCCTGCATGTTTGTGTGTGAGTGTCTGTGTGTGTGTGCCTGCGTGTCTGTGTGTGTGTGTGCCTGTGTGGCCAGGACATGGTTAAAGGTACAGATGACCAGATTGCTGCTATGATCAGAACTTCAGAAGCAAATTAAGGTTTTTTTCCAAGGCTACAATATTGATGACCCACCTGTCAGCTTTTACCAGGTCCCTGCGGAGCTGGAACAACACAGGTCCGTACACGTAGTGGCCATTCTCGAGTATTGTAGCTCAGCTCTTATTAAAGTGATTGGGAGCAGAGCTACAATAGCTGGGAAAGGTGAATACATAGTATACAAAGCATGTACAGGAGTACTTCCGGTGGTAGTGGGGGCTGCTAACAGCTGATCAGTGGGGGTCCCCAGCCAGTTGGATATTGATCACCTATCCGTAAAGGGGCTGAGCACTACTTGGACAACTCTTCCATAAATACTATATTGTCTACTGTAAAATAAATATATTCACCTCCAGCACTGGCAGCGTTCCAGTGATGTTGGGGCTGGATCCCATTGTTATGAGCACTGATGGGCGGCTTTGGTCTTGGGCAATCCCTTTCAACTGAGTGATACATAATTGTGATTATACTGCGTTTTACATGTTTGGAAAGGTTGTACTGTCAGAAGCTGTGTGCCTCAATGACTCCCCTTGTAATGTCACTCACCCGAAATATTACAGCATCTCCCCTGACCACAATGGGCTGTGATATCACAACAGCTCCATAACTGATGCCAACCTCATAAAACGACATATGTGATGAGTTATCTGCCGTGATGACCAGGTAGTGCCAGTCATAGACCCCTATGACATTTATTGTATCTGTAACAATATAGGTATTTGGATATAGCTGTAGAATGGGCCCCTAGGGTCAATTCCTCCTGTGGGCCCCAGACACCCCAGTCCGATGCTGGTGGCAAGTTTTATGTGTGGTGCGTTTTGAGTATGTGCAAGTTTTGTGTGAGGCAACTTTTGCATGTGTTGCAACTTTGGTGCATGTGGCAATTTCTCCACGTGTGCAAGTTTTGCGTGTAGCGAGTTTTCCATGAGGTGAGTTTTGCACGTGTGGCGAGTTTTGCGTGAGCCTAGTTTTGCGTGAGCCTAGTTTTGCATGTGGCGAGTTTTGAGCGGCGACTTTTGTGTTTCGACTTATGTGGCAAGGTTGATGTATTTGTGGTGAAATGTGTGCTGAGGGTAATATGTGTTCGAGCACGTGGTAGTGTGTGGCGCATTTTGTGTGTGTGTTCATATTCCCGTGTGTGGTGAGTATCCCATGTCGGGGCCCCACCTTAGCAACTGTACGGTATATACTCTTTGGCGCCATCGCTCTCACTCTTTAAGTCCCCCTTGTTCACATCTGGCAGCTGTCAATTTGCCTCCGACACTTTTCCTTTCACTTTTTCCCCATTATGTAGATAGGGGCAAAATTGTTTGGTGAATTGGAACGCTCGGGGTTAAAATTTCACCTCACAACATAGCCTATGACGCTCTCGGGGTCCAGACGTGTGACTGTGCAAAATTTTGTGGCTGTAGCTGCGACGGTGCAGATGCCAATCCCGGACGTACGTACACACACACACACACACACACACACACACACACACACACACACACACACACACACACACACACACACACACACACACACACACACACACACACACACTCTCTCAGCTTTATATATATTTATATATATATATATATACTCAGATTGAGGAATATCTACTCTTCTGTCTCTATGTAGCACATGCTCAGAAGCAGCATTAACATGACGATTATGCAGCAGTACAGAGCAGAGTAGCTGTGAATCCAGCAGTGGGTGACATCATGCAGCAATACAAAGCAGAGTAGCCGTGAATCCAGCAGTGAGTGACATAGACCCATGCTGCTACTTTCTAATAAGTATATGTGTGCTTCTGCCAATCTCTTAATTTCCAGGGTCAAGCGGCCTTTAATTCTCTCATGTGAGAGAATCGAGCCGTTTACACTATCGACACTCGGCTCAAACTCTGATAGATTTTAAGCCGTGTGTCATCTTGCTGTGCTGAGATTTTCTCAAATTAGAGAATTGGATCACAGGAATGGAGAAGTTAATTTCTCCATTTTTTTTTTTCTGTGCCTGTACATCGGACTGTACTCACATGGCATCCAAGTGCAATCTGATGTTTCACATTCACCCATAGACTTGTATGTGTGTGTGTGATCCGGTTATTGGATGCATTCACAGCATTCTGCAATTATTTTGTTGTACTGAATCGGCATGAGAAAAAAAAATCTCAGATCTGCACTGCCCCATAGTATAACATTGGGCCGAGTGCTTGATAAAACATCGCATAACACTCGGCCATATTATACATTCGTGTGAGCGACCCCCATAACCCGGCCCCTCACTCTGCTCTTACCTTCTCCTTCACATTCTATAGTTTTACAGATAGACAATATAATCCTTTCAGTCCATCCTGGTCTTATTTTATCTTTTTTTTTCAGCGTGAATGATAAGCGAATGAACATAGGGAAAGGATTAGAAGGGAACATATTTTACTGATAAGCTATATTACAAAAATTATAAACACTAGTTCTTTGCAACTTTTTTTTTACCTGTATATGATTACCTTGTATATTTATAGCAGGGGTGCACACATTTTAAAATCTCAGGGCCTAATCACGAGAACAACTGTCAGTACATAAACAGATCCCCAGAACCACCATCAGTACATGAACACCTCTACAGAACCACTGTCAGTACATGCAGCCCTAAGTATCGTATGAACCTGCAACAGTGATAGAGATCCTATGAGCTGTTGTTACCAAACATCATCAGACTGCAGACCATAAAGAAACCACGGTACTGATGAGACCTAGTCAATATCACAAATAACCTTACATGTGATGTTTTCTCTGATTTAGAGTCATTCTCATCCCTTTAGTACATGAGATTTTACACCCACAGTTCTTCAGCAGAACTCCATCTTCTCTGGCCTTCTGCAGCCCATCCTGACATGCTACCCTTAAAAATAAGTGTTATTTTTATTCCTGAGGCATTATAATATCTCCCATGCCCCTGAAAAATCTCCCTTCATTGTGCTTCCAGCACAAAATATAACCCCCGCATTGTACCTATTATAATGCATTGTCTCCACAGCATCCCCCCAATAAACTATAACCACCAAACTGTCGTCCTCATGAATTATATGGCCTCCATTCTGTCCACGTCCACAATCCCACCGCTAGATACTGTCCCCCTATGCAATGTCGGACTGGGGTACTAGGGGCCCAACAGTAACGCTGACTTTGGGGGGGGGGGGGGGACACTTTTCACCTGTGTACAAATATTGCACTACCCTCGTTCACATATTTACCTATATCTCTATATGAACTGGGTAGTTTGGTTAATATGCTGTTTTTTTCTGTAAGGAGTGAATTATGCTAAGTACTGCCCATAGAGTGGGGTTGGGTGCTCAGACTTTCACATGGGCCCACCGGGGGATTCACCTGTTATCCTGTGGGCCAGTCCGAGCCTGTCTCTATACTACTTCTCTACTCTGCATCCCTTAACAGACTTTTCTCCCCTCTGAACACTTCCTCCACCATACTGTCCCCTCACACCAACACCCCACCATCTTTAACAAGTCCCTTCAGTTTTCCAGTCCATAGAGTTCTTCCCTTCCATCTTCGCCATTTCTTTGGCGCAGCATTGATGGCTGCAGAATGATGTCAGCAGCTTGATGACCTCATCATGCTGCTACACATCATGGCACGGAGGTGATAAGGACGGCTCCACCTCTGTCCTATCACTCATTTTAGATTGGGCATAAAATGGAAAAAGTTTGTAACAAATAATTTAGTTGAAAATTACTGGGTTTAGACGAAAAATACCGTACATTACTAATAAGAAAACGTCATACTTTGGCATTAGCAATGTTACTTGGCTAATTAATAATTTGATAGATTTGACTTTTTTTTTTTTTTGTGGACACAGCAATTCCACGGGCTGGTTTTCATAAATGCAAAATCTTGAAAGGCACTGTGGGAGTCTTCAGTAGACCACCGGCTGTCATGGCAGCCCCCCGGCTGTCATGGCAGCCCCCCGGCTGTCACGGCAGCCCCCGGTTGTCACGGCAGCCCCCGGTTGTCACAGCAGCCCACCGGCTATCATGGCAGCCCTTTGGCACCAGGCAATTGTATCACGGGGACCTGATTGGTGCGTGGATCAGCATCTTTCCCCTCTCCCTCACGATCCACAAGCTTTCAATACTGCTGACGAAGGTCAAAAGCAGCAGGCAGGGCTTTGGCTGTTAGAGGCAGATGTTGGCTGTGTGACACAGCCAGTATATTCCAGCAATTATGGTAACCGTCCCGAGATAAACTTCAGTTAGCTTTTTCATAGCCATCCAGATAATGGCTGCTTATCACAAACCAACTGATTAAAACCTATTGTTCACTCGAGGATGGAGGTCATTCTCCAAATTAAATATTTCATTCACATGGATAGAAGTAGAGAAGGCTTGGGAACTGCAAGCCAACCAATATTTAAGAAATGAAGATTAGAATATTATAATTTTCCTCTACCCCTTGGAATTTGATTGCAGACATTACAGACTTTTTATCAAGAGCGGGTTGCTCTAGTAGTGGACAACCCCTTTAATACTTTTATTTGGAGTTCTCCACCTTCTGGGCATACTGTGCTTCAACCCTTTTTGTTTCACCTCATCCTGCTGCTCCCAAGGTTCCTGTTTGAGCCATGCTCTCGCTTCCCATTTGCCTTCCTGCTTGCTCCACCAACACCTAGGATCCCTGTGCCCACCTGGACCTGAAGTTTAGATGATCCACCTCACCAGGTGAGCCTAAACATATTGGCTGTTTTATGCTTTTAGTTCTTTCTTTCTTTATTACCTGTGCTCGTTGTAACAAATATTTTGCACACAATGATGACAGTTTAATGAAACAAAGAGCTTCATTGTCAGTGTAATAGAAAGCTTAAAGGGACAGATGAACCTCTTAATTTTTATTACGCCTTACTGAATTTACCTGAACCAAGTGTATGTTTAAGAACATGTAGACAATCCTCTTATCAAGCTGAGACTGAAGTTTTTTTCAGAGATGTCACAGCAGAACAGCTTCATGGAAAGTCAGTGAGACAAAGCATGCAGGCGCAAACAGGGGTCCAGACAGGCAACGTAACGCTGGGATGTCTGGCAGTGGTCTGGCCATGGTGTGGCCTGGGGGCAGAATGGCGATGTTATGTCCCCAAACAACTGTAACAGGGACTTTTTATACATGGTTTAGACAAAGAAAGCACATTGCAGCAAAAGTGCATATACATGATAACATCATACTGCAGAGAAAAACATATGTTCAAGGACAAAGGCACACAATAGTTAAGTGTAATGACTTTAAGGCTCTTTTCCCCAAACTGCATTAGGGTACCGTCACACAGTGGCACTTTGATCGCTACGACGGCACGATCCGTGACGTTCCAGCGATATATCCGTGACGTTCCAGCGATCTCGCTGTGTCTGACACGCTCCTGCGATCAGGGACCCCGCTGAGAATCGTACGTCGTAGCAGATCGTTTGAAACTTTCTTTCGTCGTCTAATGTCCCGCTGTGGCGGCATGATCGCATGGTGTAACAAAGGTGTGCACGATATTGTATACAATGTGCGCATAGTAACCAACGGCTTCTACATCGCACATACGTCATTAAATTATCGCTCCAGCGTCGTACATTGCAAAGTGTGACCGCAGTCTACGACGCTGGAGCGATATTGTTACGATGCTGGAGCGTCACGGATCGTGCCGTCGTAGCGATCAAAATGCCACTGTGTGACGGTACCCTTAGAACTCGTAAATCTCCATGTTCGTCTTGGCTACTGTCATTAATCACATCACCTCTTAAGCCTTCCCCGTAATTCTTACTATATTGACAACTATGTATGAGTGTTTTCCAATATCACTACAACAAATACACTTGTTTACCACCATATGTTACCATGTTTCTATTATCTCATTGCCCCGCAGCTGATCCATTTAACCTGTGTGTATGTCCACTATACCTGCTAATGGTTATGATCTTATCTTGTGTCTCCAATCTGTCTTGGGGCTTTCAGGGGGACATCTTATTAGCTTTTTAGAAGCAAAATCAGTTAGTTTCTAACTTTCCACAAGATGGCTGCTAGAGCCAACATGGCTGTTCAATATATTATGGCTGACCATTCTCTTACATATGTCCTATGCATTTGAGACAATGCTCACTCTCTCTTTTTTGCAATATTTTTTGGAAAATCAAAGAAAAAGTTGTTTAAAAAAAACAGACTTGAGAACCTCCCTATAATGGGGACTATAATGTATACAGTGGGGCAAAAAAGTATTTAGCCAGTCAGCAATAGTGCAAGTTCCACCACTTAAAAAGATGAGAGGCGTCTGTAATTTACATCATAGGTAGACCTCAACTATGGGAGACAAACTGAGAAAAAAAAATCCAGAAAATCACATTGTCTGTTTTTTTAACATTTTATTTGCATATTATGGTGGAAAATAAGTATTTGGTCAGAAACAAAATTTCATCTCAATACTTTGTAATATATCCTTTGTTGGCAATGACAGAGGTCAAATGTTTTCTGTAAGTCTTCACAAGGTTGCCACACACTGTTGTTGGTATGTTGGCCCATTCCTCCATGCAGATCTCCTCTAGAGCAGTGATGTTTTTGGCTTTTCGCTTGGCAACACAGACTTTCAACTCCCTCCAAAGGTTTTCTATAGGGTTGAGATCTGGAGACTGGCTAGGCCACTCCAGGACCTTGAAATGCTTCTTACGAAGCCACTCCTTCGTTGCCCTGGCGGTGTGCTTTGGATCATTGTCATGTTGAAAGACCCAGCCACGTTTCATCTTCAATGCCCTTGCTGATGGAAGGAGGTTTGCACTCAAAATCTCACGATACGTGGCCCCATTTATTCTTTCATGTACCCGGATCAGTCGTCCTGGCCCCTTTGCAGAGAAACAGCCCCAAAGCATGATGTTTCCACCACCATGCTTTACAGTAGGTACGGTGTTTGATGGATGCAACTCAGTATTCTTTTTCCTCCAAACACGACAAGTTGTGTTTCTACCAAACAGTTCCAGTTTGGTTTCAGCAGACCATAGGACATTCTCCCAAAACTCCTCTGGATCATCCAAATGCTCTCTAGCAAACTTCAGACGGGCCCGGACATGTACTGGCTTAACCCCTTTACCCCCAAGGGTGGTTTGCACGTTAATGACCGGGCCAATTTTTACAATTCTGACCACTGTCCCTTTATGAGGTTATAACTCCGAAACGCTTCAACGGATCCTGGTGATTCTGACATTGTTTTCTCGTGACATATTGTACTTCATGATAGTGGTAAAATTTCTTTGATAGTACCTGCGTTTATTTGTGAAAAAAACGGAAATTTGGCGAAAATTTTGAAAATTTCGCAATTTTCAAACTTTGAATTTTTATGCAATTAAATCACAGAGATATGTCACACAAAATACTTAATAAGTAACATTTCCCACATGTCTCCTTTACATCAGCATAATTTTGGAACCAATTTTTTTTTTTGTTAGGGAGTTATAAGGGTTAAAAGTTGACCAGCAATTTCTCATTTTTACAACACCATTTTTTTTTAGGGACCACGTCTCATTTGAAGTCATTTTGAGGGGTCTATATGATAGAAAATGCCCAAGTGTGACACCATTCTAAAAACTGCACCCCTCAAGGTGCTCAAAACCACATTCAAGAAGTTTATTAACCCTTCAGGTGTTTAATAGGAATTTTTGGAATGTTTAAATAAAAATGAACATTTAACTTTTTTACACAAAAAATTTACTTCAGCTCCAATTTGTTTTATTTTACCAAGGGTAACAGGAGAAATTGGACCCAAAAAGTTGTTGTCCAATTTGTCCTGAGTACGCTGATACCCCATATGTGGCAGTAAACCACTGTTTGGGCGCATGGGAGAGCTCGGAAGGGAAGGAGCGCTATTTGACTTTTCAATGCAAAATTGACAGGAATTGAGATGGGACGCCATGTTGCGTTTGGAGAGCCACTGATGTGCCTAAACATTGAAACCCCCCACAAGTGACACCATTTTGGAAAGTAGACCCCCTAAGGAACTTATCTGGATGTGTGGTGAGCACTTTGACCCACCAAGTGCTTCACAGAAGTTTATAATGCAGAACCGTAAAAATAAAAAATCATATTTTTTCACAAAAATTATATTTTTGCCCCCAATTTTTTATTTTTCCAAGGGTAAGAGAAGAAATTGGACCTCAAAAGTTGTTGTCCAATTTGTCCCGAGTACGCTGATACCCCATATGTGGCAGTAAACCACTGTTTGGGCGCATGGGAGAGCTCGGAAGGGAAGGAGCGCCGTTTGACTTTTCAATGCAAAATTGACAGGAATTGAGATGGGACGCCATGTTGCGTTTGGAGAGCCACTGATGTGCCTAAACATTGAAACCCCCCACAAGTGACACCATTTTGGAAAGTAGACCCCCTAAGGAACTTATCTGGATGTGTGGTGAGCACTTTGACCCACCAAGGGCTTCACAGAAGTTTATAATGCAGAGCCATAAAAATAAAACAAAATTTTTTTCCCACAAAAATTATTTTTTAGCCCCCAGTTTTGTATTTTCCCTAGGGTAACAGGAGAAATTGGACCCCAAAAGTTGTTGTCCAATTTGTCCTGAGTACGCTGATACCCCATATGTGGGGGGGAACCACCGTTTGGGCGCATGGGAGGGCTCGGAAGGGAAGGAGCATCATTTGGAATGCAGACTTAGATGGATTGGTCTGCAGGCGTCACATTGCGTTTGCAGAGCCCCTAATGTACCTAAACAGTAGAAACCCCCCACAAGTGACCCCATATTGGAAACTAGACCCCTCAATGAACTTATCTAGATGTGTTGTGAGAACTTTGAACCCCCAAGTGTTTCACTACAGTTTATAACGCAGAGCCGTGAAAATAAAAAAATCTTTTTGTTTTCCCACAAAAATTATTTTTTAGCCCCCAGTTTTGTATTTTCCCAAGGGTAACAGGAGAAATTGGTCCACAAAAGTTGTTGTCCAATTTGTCCTGAGTACGCTGATACCCCATATGTTGGGGTAAACCCCTGTTTGGGCACACAGGAGAGCTCGGAAGGGAAGGAGCACTGTTTTACTTTTTCAACGCAGAATTGGCTGGAATTGAGATCGGACGCCATGTCGTGTTTGGAGAGCCCCTGATGTGCCGAAACAGTGGAAACCCCCCAATTATAACTGAAACCCTAATCTAAACACACCCCTAACCCTAATTCCAACGGTAACCCTAACCACACCTCTAACCCTGACACACCCCTAACCCTAATCCCAACCCTATTCCCAACTGTAAATGTAATCTAAACCCTAACCCTAACTTTAGCCCCAACCCTAACTGTAGCCCCAACCCTAGCCCTAACCCTAGCCCTAACCCTAGCCCTAGCCCTAACCCTAACCCTAGCCCTAACCCTAGCCCTAACCCTAACCCTAGCCCTAACCCTAGCCCTAACCCTAGCCCTAGCCCTAACCCTAGCCCTAACCCTAGCCCTAACCCTAACCCTAGCCCTAACCCTAGCCCTAACCCTAGCCCTAGCCCTAACCCTAGCCCTAACCCTAGCCCTAGCCCTAACCCTAGCCCTAATGGGAAAATGGAAATAAATACATTTTTTTTTATTTTTCCCTAACTAAGGGGGTGATGAAGGGGGGTTTGATTTACTTTTATAGCGAGTTTTTTAGCGGATTTTTATGATTGGCAGCCGTCACACACTGAAAGACCCTTTTTATTGCAAAAAATATTTTTTGCAATACCACATTTTGAGAGCTATAATTTTTCCATATTTTGGTCCACAGAGTCATGTGAGGTCTTGTTTTTTGCGGGACGAGTTGACGTTTTTATTGAAAACATTTTTGGGCACGTGACATTTTTTTATCGCTTTTTATTCCGATTTTTGTGAGGAAGAATGACCAAAAGCCAGCTATTCATGAATTTCTATTGGGGGAGGCGTTTATACCGTTCCGCGTTTGGTAAAATTGATAAATCAGTTTTATTCTTCGGGTCAGTACGATTACAGCGATACCTCATTTATATCATTTTTTTATGGTTTGGCGCTTTTATACGATAAAAACTATTTTACAGAAAAAATAATTATTTTTGCATCGCTTTATTCTCAGGACTATAACTTTTTTATTTTTTTGCTGATGATGCTGTATGGCGGCTCTTTTTTTGCGGGACAATATGACGCTTTCAGCGGTACCATGGTTATTTATATCTGTCCTTTTGATCGCGTGTTATTCCACTTTTTGTTCGGCGGTATGATAATAAAGCGTTGTTTTTTGCCTCGTTTTTTTTTTTTTTCTTACGGTGTTTACTGAAGGGGTTAACTAGTGGGCCAGTTTTATAGGTCGGGTCGTTACGGACGCGGCGATACTAAATATGTGTACTTTTATTGGGTTTTTTTTTTATTTAGATGAAGAAATGTATTTATGGGAATAATATTTTTTTTTTTTTTCATTATTTTGGAATATTTTTTTTTATTTTTTTTACACATTTGGAAAAATTTTTTTTAACTTTTTTACTTTGTCCCAGGGGGGGACATCACAGATCAGTGATCTGACAGTTTGCACAGCACTCTGTCAGATCACTGATCTGACATGCAGCGCTGCAGCCTTCACAGTGCCTGCTCTGAGCAGGCTCTGTGAAGCCACCTCCCTCCCTGCAGGACCCGGATCCGCGGCCATCTTGGATCCGGGGCTCGAGCAGGGAGGGAGGTGAGGAGACCCTCGCAGCAACGCGATCACATCGCGTTGCTGCGGGGGGGCTCAGGGAAGCACGCAGGGAGCCCCCTCCCTGCGCGATGCTTCCCTGCACCGCCGGCACATCGCGATCATCTTTGATCGCGGTGTGCCAGGGGTTAATGTGCCGGGGGCGGTCCGTGACCGCTCCTGGCACATAGTGCCGGATGTCAGCTGCGATAAGCAGCTGACACCCGGCCGCGATCGGCCGCGCTCCCCCCGTGAGCGCGGCCGATCGGCTATGACGTACTATCCCGTCCAGGGTCAGATAAGCCCAGGGCACCTCGACGGGATAGTACGTCTAAGGTCACAGAGGGGTTAAGCAGTGGGACACGTCTGGCACTGCAGGATCTGAGTCCATGGTGGCGTAGTGTGTTACTTATGGTAGGCCTTGTTACATTGGTCCCAGCTCTCTGCAGTTCATTCACTAGGTCCCCCCGCGTGGTTCTGGGATTTTTGCTCACCGTTCTTGTGATCATTCTGACCCCATGGGGTGGGATTTTGCGTGGAGCCCCAGATCGAGGGAGATTATTAGTGGTCTTGTATGTCTTCCATTTTCTAATTATTGCTCCCACTGTTGATTTCTTCACTCCAAGCTGGTTGGCTATTGCAGATTCAGTCTTCCCAGCCTGGTGCAGGGCTACAATTTTGTTTCTGGTGTCCTTTGACAGCTCTTTGGTCTTCACCATAGTGGAGTTTGGAGTCAGACTGTTTGAGGGTGTGCACAGCTGTCTTTTTATACTGATAACAAGTTTAAACAGGTGCCATTACTACAGGTAATGAGTGGAGGAAAGAGGAGACTCTTAAAGAAGAAGTTACAGGTCTGTGAGAGCCAGAAATCTTGATTGTTTGTTTCTGACCAAATACTTATTTTCCACCATAATATGCAAAAAAAATGATAAAAAAACAGACAATGTGATTTTCTGGATTTTTTTTTCTCAGTTTGTCTCCCATAGTTGAGGTCTACCTATGATGTAAATTACAGACGCCTCTCATCTTTTTAAGTGGTGGAACTTGCACTATTGCTGACTGACTAAATACTTTTTTGCCCCACTGTATGTGTTCTATCCATGAAAAATGGATGTCTGAACAAGGCCTAATGAAGAGGTATAAAACGTCACCCCCAATAGTCTCCCAAACTAATTTGCATTGATTGCAGTCGTCATCATCATGAACATTATAAAGTAGTTTTATAAGGTCAAGTTCTTTTTAAATGTTATCCTCTACATCAGTGTTTCCCAACTCCAGTCCTCAAGAGCTACAACAGGTGGTGTTTTCAGGATTTCCTTTGTATGGCCCAGGTGATGGAATTGTTGCCTTTCTAGATGATGCAATTCTCACCTGGGCAATACTAAGGAAATCCTGAAAACATGACCCGTTGGTGGCTCTTGAGGACCAAACTTGGGGAACACTGCTCTACATGATGCTCTCATAATACTCTTCTAATGGGTCAAGTCTTGAAATTTAGGTTTAGGCTACTTTCACACTAGTTTGTCGGTACGGGCCGTCGCAAACCGTCGGCCCGACGTACCGACGGACAATGTGCTTAATTAGCACAACGGGGGCAGCGGATGCAGTTTTACAACGCATCCGCTGCCCATTGTGAGGTCCGGGGAGGAGGGGACGGAGTTTCGGCCGTGCATGCGCGGTCGAAAGTGGCAGACTCGACGCACGAAAAAACGTTACATGTAACTTTTTTTTGTGCCGAGGGTCCGCCAAATACATTTTTTATTTGTTTACCTGCCTCTTTGCACAGAACGATCACTAGTAGATCAATCTGTCCCCATACACATCATGTTACTGGAAACACATCTGCAGTTTACACTGGGAGATGTGCTGCTTAGAACAACAGATTGTTTTCTGTTCCGGCATAAACAATCATTGGATGAATAGGCATAATTTTTATCTTTCGTTGGGCAATGTTTACACCTTGTCAGCGCTGCCAGTATTTATAAATGTGGCTTACATACACATATGTATATACATTTAGCACACACTTATATATCTATACACAGATCAGATACGGAGCACATACAGATATATGCATACATGGAACACCTAGACAATAATCTTTATAAAGCGCCAACATATTCTGTAGCGGTCTACAATTCAGCAGTTTATATACAACAGTCATAAGTAACAAAGTTAAAGATAATGCAATAAGCTTACAATGTACATACAGATGCATGCATACACTGAGCACATACATACAGAAAAATGCATGCACAGCACATACATACAAGTTCACATATGCACATATACACTGCGATGCACATAAAGATGCGCATGCATATACAGCCATGGTGTAAAGTATTGGGACCCTTTAAATTGTTCCAGAGAATGAAGTATTTCTCCTAGAAAATTATTGCAATTAAGCATGTTTTGTTATACACATTTATTTCCTTGTTGTGTGTTGGAACAACACAAAGAAAAACAGAGAAACAAAAGGTAAATTGGACATAATTTCACACACAACTCCAAAAATAGGCGCGTCAAAATTGATGGCACCTTTCCAAAAACTTTGTTTTCAAGCATGTGATGCTCGTTCAAACACACCTCTGGCAAGTAACAGGTGTGGGCAATATGAAAATCACACCTGAAACCTGATAAAAAGTGGGGAAGTTGATTCAATCTTTGCATTGTGTGTTTGTGTGTTCCGCACTAAGCATGGAGAACAGAGGAGAACTGGCTGAGAACAAAAATTGTTGAACAATCTCAAAGTTACAAGTCCCTCTCCAGAGAACTTGAAGTTCTTTTGTCTATGGTGCGCAACATAATCAAGACGTTTACAACCCATGGCACTGTAGATAATCTCCCTGGACTTAGGCAGCAGAGAAAAATTTATGTAAAGGTGGTAACACAGGATAGTCCGGATGGTGTATAAGCAGTCCCAATCAAGTTCAAAACAAATTCCAGCTGTCCTGCAGGCTCAGGGTGCATCAGTGTCAGCATGAACTATCCGTTGACATTGAAATGAAACGCTATGGCAGGAAACCCAGGATGACCCCACTGCTGACACAGAGACATACAAAATCCAGACTGCAGTTTGCCAAAATGTGCATGAGTAAGCCAAAACCCTGGGAAAGGATCTTGTGGACAGATAAAACCAAGATAGAGCTTTTGGGTAAAGCACATCATTCTACTGTGTACTGAAAAAAAGAATGAGGCTTGCAAAGAAAAGAATACAGTACCTACAGTAAAATATGGTGGAGCTTCAAAGATGTTTTGGGGTTATTTTGCTGTCTCGATGACTGGGTGCCTTGACTGTGCAAGGCATCATGAAATCTGAAGATTACCAAAGAATTTTGGGTCACAATGTAGTGCTCAGGGTCAGAAAGATGGGTCTGCATCTTAGGTCATGGGTCTTCCAGCAGGAAAATGACCCCAAACATACTTCAAGAAGCACCCAGAAATGGATGGAAAAAAGCACTGGAGAGCTCTAAAGTGGCCAATAATGAGTCTGGATCTAAATCCCATTGAACACCTGTGGAGAGATCTTAAAATTGCTTTTGGGAGAAGGCGCCTTCAAATAAGAGAGGCCTGGAGCACTTTCCAAAAGAAAAGTTGTTGATGGTTATAGGAAGTGATTGATTGGAGTTATTTATTCCAAAGGTGTGCAACCAAATATTAAATTGAGTGCCAAAAATTTTGCCAGCATATTTTGGGGATTTTGTGTGAAATTTATGCCCAATTTGATTGTATTTTTTCTGTATTGGAACAATGCACAAAAAACAAAGAAAGTTAACATGTGTATAACAAAACATATGTAATTGCAATAATTTTTCTGGGAGAAACAATTTCAAGGATTCCAACACTTTTGGTCATGACTGTATATCCAGAGTCATGCATGCACATATACAGTGCCTTGCGAAAGTATTCGGCTCCCTGGAACTTTTCAACCTTTTCCCACATATCATGCTTCAAACATAAAGATACCAAATATAAATTTTTGATGAATAATCAACAACAAGTGGAACACAATTATGAAGTTGAATGAAATTTATTGGTTATTTTAAATTGTTGTGGAAATTCAAAAACTGAAAAGTGGGGCGTGCAATATTATTCGGCCCATTTAATTTCAGTGCAGCAAACTCGTCCAAAAGTTCATTGTGGATCTCTGAATGATCCAATGTTGTCCTAAATGCCTAATGATCATAAATAAAATCCACCTGTGTGTAATCAAGTCTCCGTATAAATGCACCTGCTCTGTGATAGTCTCAGGGTTCTGTCTGAAGCACAGAGAGCATCATGAAGACCAAGAAACACAACAGGCAGGTCCGCGATACTGTTGTGGAGAAGTGTAAAGTTGGATTTGGATACAAAATGATTTCCAAAACTTTAAACATCCCAAGGAGCACTGTGCAAGCGATCATATTGAAATGGAAGGAGTATCATAGCACTGCAAATCTACCAAGACCCGGCCGTCCCTCTAAACTTTCATCTCAAACATGGAGAAGACTGATCAGAGATGCAGCCAAGAGGCCCATGATCACTCTGGATGAACTGCAGAGATCTACAGCTGAGGTGGGACAGTCTGTCCATAGGACAACCATCAGTCGGACACTGCACAAATCTGGCCTTTATGGGAGAGTGGCAAGAAGAAAGCCATTTCTCAAAGATATCCATAAAAACTGTTGTTTAAAGTTTGCAACAAGCCTCCTTGGAGACACCAAACATGTGGAAGAAGGTGCTCTGGTCAGATGAAACCAAAATCGAACTTTTTGGCAACAATGCAAACGATATGTTTGGCGTAAAGGCAACACAGCTGATCACCCTGAACACACCATCCCCACTGCCAAACATGGTGGTGGCAGCATCATGGTTTGGGCCTGCTTTTCTTCAGCAGGGACAAGGAAGATGGTTAAAATTTATGGGAAGATGGATGGAGCCAAATACAGGACCATATTTGAAGAAAACCTGTTGGAGTCTGCAAAAGACCCGAGACTGGGACGGAGATTTGTCTTCCAAGAAGACAATGATCCCAAACATAAAGCAAAATCTGCAATGGAATGGTTCACAAATAAACGTATCCAGGTGTTAGAATGGCCAAGTCAGAGTCCAGACCTCAATCCAATCGAGAATCTGTGGAAAGAGCTGAAAACTGCTGTTCACAAATGATCTCCATCAAACCTCACTGAGCTCCAGCTGTTTGCCAAGGAAGAATGGGCAAGAATTTCAGTCTCTCGATGTACAAAACTGATAGAGACATACCCCAAGCGACTTGCAGCAAAAGGTGGCGCAGCAAAGTATTAAGTTAAAGGGGCCGAATAATATTGCACGCCCCACTTTTCAGTAATTTGAATTTACACAAAAACTAAAAAAATAAGCATTAAATTTCGTTCAACTTAACAATTGTGTTCCACTTGTTGTTGAGTCTTCACAAAAAATTTACACTTGGTATCTTTATGTTTGAAGCATGATATGTGGGAAAAGGTTGAAAAATTCCAGGGAGCCGAATACTTTTGCAAGGCACTGTGTACTGAAAGGCAGCGGCATTTCCGCCAGTGAATTTAGTGAGACAGTGACCCTGCAACTTTAAGTAAAATGTCCTCTTTTGTCCAAATGCTGCACACAAGAAACTGGTCACCACAGTTGTTCAGTATGCCTCTAAGCACATTCTGGGAGATGCAGAACAGCCCTCGCATATGATTCCCCTCGCTGTCTCACAATATATACAGAGACAGTGGGTGCCAGATATATCCTGCATTTTCAGATTATAAGATGCTCCGGATTATAAGACACACCCAAAATTTTGAGGAGAAAGAGGAAAAATATATTTTTAATAAAATGGTGGTGCTTCTTATAATCCATGCGTCTTATTGCTTACCGGGGGTGGTGGGTACGGTGAAGCAGGGTCCCAGGGTCGCTGCTGGAGGAGGCAGGAGTGGAGTGATGCTTTGGGGTCATCTGAAGGCAATTGTCTATGCTGTGAAGATACGAGATGTGCAGCATCTGAAACAACGGACACTGGAAGCCTGTGTACGGTGTTCATTTTAGGACATGGTCACAAATCAAAGTCAGACATCAGAAATACTCTGTCTGATACCTCATTCTGATACTTGACTCTTATACCTGACTTTCACACATGGTCACAAATCAAAGTCAAACATCAGAAATAACATCAGAAATACTCTGTCTGATACCTCATTCTGATACTTGACTTTGATACCTGACTCTGATACTTGACTCTGATACTTGACTCTGATACTTGACTCTGATACTTGACTCTGATACTTGACTCTGATACTTGACTCTGATACTTGACTCTGATACTTGACTCTGATACTTGACTCTGATACTTGACTCTGATACTTGACTCTGATACTTGACTCTGATACTTGACTCTGATACTTGACTCTGATACTTGACTCTGATACTTGACTCTGATACTTGACTCTGATACTTGACTCTGATACTTGACTCTGATACTTGACTCTGATACTTGACTCTGATACTTGACTCTGATACTTGACTCTGATACTTGACTCTGATACTTGACTCTGATACTTGACTCTGATACTTGACTCCGATACTTGATTCTGATACAGGAAATTAGTAAAATTAGCTAAAATTAGTACCTGGGATCACTTGAGCTTGTGGTGCAATGGTAATGCCGACGGCTGTAGCCTCTAGACGCAGGATCCGTTTTTTTCGCCAGATCCGTTTTTTTTCTGCAGGATCCGTTTTTTTTTCCTCAGGATCCGTTTTTTTTTTTTGATCCGTTTTTGTCCGCCGGATCCGTTTTTGTCTACCAGCTCCGTTTTTTTTTCTGCCTGATCAGTTTTTTTTACGCCGGATCCTTTTTTTAATGCCGGATCCGTTTATTTTTTTACACCGGATCCGTTTTTTTTACACCGGATCCGTTTTTTTCACCAGATTCGTTTTTTTTCTGCCAGATCCGTTTTTTTGCCGGATCAGTTTTTTTTTTACGCCAGATCTGTTTTTTTATGCTGAATCCGTTTTTTTTTTTTGCTGGATCCGATTTTTTTTTTCTGCCGGATCGGTTTTTTTTTTTACGCCATATCCGTTTTTTTTACGCCGGATACGTTTTTTTTTTAACGCCATATCCGTTTTTTTTTTACGCCGGATCCGGTTTTTTACACCGGATCCAGGTTTTTTTTTGCCATATCTGTTTTGTTCGCCGGATCCGTTTTTTTTTACGCCGAATCTGTTTTTTTCGCCGGATCCATTTTTTTTCTTCATGGTCCGTTTTTTTACGCCTGATCCGTTTTATTTTTACGCCGCATCTGTTTTTTGCGCCGGATCCGTTTTTCTTCTGCCGGCGGAAAAAACGGATCAGGCGTAAAAAAAAAACGTTTTTTACGCCGGATCCGTTTTTTTTTTACGCCGGATCCGTTTTTTTCCGCCGGCAGAAGAAAAACGGATATGGCATAAAAAAAACGGATCCGGCGCAAAAATAAACTGATCAGGCGTAAAAAAACGGATCCAGAAGAAAAAAATGGATCAGGCAAAAAAACGGATTCGGCGTAAAAAAAATTGGATCAGGCGAAAAAAACGGATCCGGCGAAAAAAAAACGGTGTAAAAAAAACGGATCGGTGTAAAAAAAAAAAAATAACAGATCCGGCGTAAAAAATGGATATGGCGTAAAAAAACAGATCTGGCAGAAAAAAACGGATCCGGCGTAAAAAAACGGATCCGGTGGAAGAAAACGGATCCGGCGGAAGAAAAACGGATCCGGCGGAAAAAAAACGGATCAGGCAAAAAAAATGGATCCGGCAGAAAAAGAACAGATTCGGCGTAAAAAAACGGATCCGGCGGAAAAAAAAAAGGATCCGGCATAAAAACACCCGGATCCGGCGTAAAAAAACAGATCCGACGTAAAAAAAAATCGGATCCGGTGTAAAAAAACGGATCCGGCAGAAAAATAAAACCGATCCGGCGGAAAAAAAACGGATCTTGCGTCTAGACACTACAGCCGTCGGCCTTACCATTGCACCACAAGCTCAAGTGATCCCAGGTACTAATTTTAGCTAATTTTACTAATTTCAGGTATCAGTCAGGTATCAGAGTCAGGTATCAGAGTCAGGTATCAGAGTCAGGTATCAGAGTCAGGTATCAGAGTCAGGTATCAGAGTCAGGTATCAGAGTCAGGTATCAGAGTCAGGTATCAGAGTCAGGTATCAGAGTCAGGTATCAGAGTCAGGTATCAGAGTCAGGTATCAGACAGAGTATTTCTGATGTTTGACTTTGATTTGTGACCATGTCCTAAAATGAACACCGTACCTGTGCTAGCATTTCTGCTGCGGTGTTGCTATCAGTGCATCAAGAGTGGGAGAAGAGGGTTGCATTGACAATCCAACACAATGGGCAGCACTTTGAACACATTTTACAAGTGGTCATAAACTTGTAACTAACTCATGAAAGAATAAAGTTACTAATTCTCAATTAGTTTGTGTCACATGACCCTCTTCCCATTGGAAAAAATAAAGTTGGATCCAAAATGTCCGACTTCAAATAGGCCGCCATGGTCACCACCCATCTTGAAAAGTTTCCCCCCTCCCATATACTAATGTGACACAAACAGGAAGTTGATATCACCAACCATTCCCATTTTAAGCGTATCCATATAAATGGCCCAGCCTGTAGAATCAGTGCAAAATTTGGACTTGGGCCCCCACCTGCAAGTCAGGCAGATGTATGCGCTCTTGTAGCGTACTAGATCCTATAAAAAGCAAATTGTCTCTTCAGAGAGGAAGAGGACTAGAACTCTAGTGCCAACTTTAGAGTTGCTACTTCCTATAGGCAAGCTCGGCTGTTGGCCTCCATCTGGACTCTTTTGAGGAGGTATTGGAGGATAGGATTCAGAAGAAGTGTAGGGCTATAATGATCAATAATACACACCCACTATACGAGCAGTTCTTGAAGCAGAAGAGCACATTCAGCAGCCGTCTAATCCTACTAAGGTATAAGAAGGAGAAATTCGGGAAATTGTTTGTACCTACTGCTATGGGGATGTATAATAATTTCCTAAGGGTGGTAGACAACAATGACTGATTGCAGGTGTACTAATGTCAATTAACAGTGACTTATATACCTGAACTACCCACATTTATTTATTTAATGTTGGTATTCTTGTGCAAGATTTGTGTCCTAATATTTTATGTACTGCTGTTTGTATTGCTGCTGTAATACTGTAATTTCCCCCGGGATCAATAAAATGTATCGCATCGTATAAGAATGCAGCACCAAATCTACCATTAGTACATGAATACATCATCAGATCCACCATGAGTACATGAATGCAGCCCCAGAAACACGGTTAGTACATGATTTCAGTGCCAGAAACACAGCCAGTACATGAATTCATCAACAGAACCACCATCAGTACATGAATGCAGTGCCAGAACCATCATCAGTACATGAATGTCCTCTATAAAATACTTCTCACACACTGCCCTTCTCCAAAATCTATAGAAAGTCGATTTAATGACTTGTAGGATCGCTACTTTATACAGGTGGCATTAGAGTTCTAGACCTCTTCCTCTCTGAAGAGACAATTTGCATATTTCCCAGAGGAGCATTACGTCTTAAAAGTCTCCTCACCTTGGCATGTCAGACTTGATATGTCACTCTCCACAAAGAGAAATGTTACTAATTGGATCCAAATCCTATAAAAGACCTATGTATTCGCCCTCATATAATGTCCTCCATCCTGGTGCCTTACTGTAATAATGTCCCCATCCCGAACTCTGTCCAGTAATAACATTTCTTGTTCCATTCTAACACTTTTTTTTTTTTTTAAAGCGAAAAAAACCCCAAAACTATTTATTCTTGCCGTCTTCCGCTCCCACGACGCATGGTGTCCTCTTCTACCGCTGGCTGACTTTGGCTTTCCCGACACGGCACATGATGACACTGTCAGAGCCGCCCGTGATGGGCACACCGACACAAACTGCCTGCCTCTGGCCGTCAGTGTGTATTGCAGTGCAGTTAGACGTTGGTGTCAGCGGGGCCCCCTCCTGCACAGGTTCGGCCGCGGTCTCGCCCTCTCTCACCCTCATCCTAGTTCGGCCATTTTGTGGATATAAAAGCATTTCAACTACATTTAGGTCAGTACGGTAATCAACATGAAGACGACCATTAGAAAAATAGGTCTGCTAATGGCAACATTTGTACAAGAGCACATAAAACGGAATCCTGAGGAATGGCAGCGCCGTGTCATGCTTGTGCTCTCCCGATACATAACCCCGACCTTTATAGACCTAATTTAATTACTGTTAACCATTACAAGCCTGTGACCTGGTCGTAGAGATAAAAGCGCTCGGCCTTTCTGCTGTTAAATCCATAAAGCAAATAAGTCTTTACAGAACAATAATAAACTCGATGAAAATTGACCAATTTTGTGCTTATTCACACCGGAGACTATAGACAGAATTAAAGCAGAGAGAAATAATAGCGGACCGCGAAATGAAGCCTTGTCGCTGATCAAACAAAGCACATTAAAATCTAAAAAAAAAAAATATAATGAAAAATAAAAAGCTAAATAACATTGAAATTCTAAATTAATTTTTAGGATGGCTGAAAAAAATTATAGCGAGAAGGTACAATATAGATGGTAATTACTCTGAGATTTTACTTTTCATGTAAGACCTCCTCGGGCACCTCTTATTTCGTTAGTAAAATCGGGCTGGTGGACGTATCCTCTATTAGGCTGTGATATAGCGAGGCATTGTGAAGGAGCACGATGTAATAGTTGCCATTACTGAAGTTTTGTATCTGCAAAATAAGATCAATGTGGAATTTTCATCACGTCATGCTGCATTGTATATAGGGATGAGGCTGACGGATGACTTTCAGACATGCAACAGTTGCAGAAAAGTTTTCAGATTACCAAAAGCATCACCTGAAAAAGCAAAAACTTGAGGTCATGGGATGAACAGATTTTACGCCCTAGATTGGTAGTTATTATAGCAAGTAAAAACAAATTTATTCTCTGACCTTGATATAACCCTCCACTTAATTTCACGATTTATGGCCTGTTACACTTAAAGGGAAAAACACCAAACTAAATGTTACAAAGGGTATAATTATTGATAAACCACAAAAAAGAAAGAACCCTTAAAAGATACTTTTTATTAAATATACACTAAAATACTAATCAAAAAAATTCAAAAGAAAAAATATTATAAATTATCAACACCAGGGCTGGGTAAAGTTGTCCAAATGGGGTCAAAAATTGTACAAAATGAGGGTGAAAATTCCTAGGGTGACCCTGAGGCGCTCCTAATAGGTTCGCCTTTCCCGACAGTGGAGGTTGACACCCTAAAATCGATGTGGCGCCCCCATTCCTCGTTGGTTGTCCCTCCTAACCCTCAAAAATCCCTACCAACTACCCACGCCCAAACCCAACACCATTCACACACTGTGGCTCTATCTAACTAGAAAAAGCTGCAAAAGAATATAATAAAAATCAATACATATCATAGATATGATCACTGATCATTCATCATTATAGCCACTTCGGCGTGCTCCTATCTACAGTCCCCTGATGAGCCCACATGGGAGAGGGCGAAACGCGTAGGGATGGCACAAGAACATTGGGACAAGTGACCAGATATGATCAGGCAAATGACCAGAAAAGTTACCCATTATGGTGGTGTTTTAGGGTGTCAACCTCCACTGTCAGGAAGGGGCGAGCCTATTAGAAGCCCCTCAGGGTCACTCTAAGAATTTTCACCCTCATTTTGTACAATTTTTGACCCCATTTGGACAACTTTACCCAGCCCTGGTGTTGGTAATTTATAATATTTTTTTCCTTTTGAATTTTTTTGATTAGTATGTTAGTGTGTGTATATATATATATATATATATATATATATATATATATATAATTTGTCTAAGGGGTACTTCCGTCTGTCTGTCTCGGAAATCCCGCATCGCTGATTGGTCTCGCCAGCTGTCTGTCCTGGCTGCCGCGACCAATCAGCGACGGGCACAGTCAGGCTGAGAATTAGTAGTCCCTCCCTACTTCAGTCCAGTCAGTGCCCGGCGCCCGCTCCATACTCCCATCCAGTCACCGCTCACACAGGGTTAATGCTAGTGGTAAAGACCGCGTTATGCCGCGGGTTACGCAGTCCGTTACCGCCGCTATTAACCCTGTGTGACCAACTTTGTACTATTGATGCTGCCTATGCAGCATCAATAGTAAAAAGATCTAATGTTAAAAATAATAAAAAAAACAAAAAAACCTGCTATTCTCACCTTCCGTAGTCCGCCGATGCGCTCCCGCCTGCCGCCAGCTTCCTTTCCCAGAGATGCATTGCGAAATTACCCAGAAGACTTAGCGGTCTCGCGAGACTGCTAAGTCATCTGGATAATTTTGCAATGCATCCTGGGAATGGAAGATGGCGGCAGCCACGCGCACATCGGCACAGCTTCGCTGGATCCCGGCGGGTGAGTATATAACTATTTTTTATTTAAAATAGTTTTTTCTTTACCAGGGATATGGTGCCCACACTGCTAAATACAACGTGGGCTGTGTTATATACCGCGTGGCTGCTATATACTACGTGGCCACTTTTATATACTACGTGGCCAGTGTTACATACTATGTGGGCTGTGTTATGTGTTATATACTAAGTGGGCTGTGCTATATATTACGTGGTCAGTGTTATATTCTACGTGGCCAGTGTTATATTCTACGTGGCCAGTGTTAGATGGTATGTGGGCTGTGTTATATACTGTTTGGCCTGTATTATATACTGCGTGCCCTGTATTAACACATCAGGTATTCTACAATATGTGTGTATGTATGTATATAACAGCCACATAGTATATAGCACAGGCCACGTAGTATTTTTCTGCTACATACTACATGGCTCCTATATACTATGTGGCCTGTGCTATATACTATGTGGCTGCTATATACATACATATTCTAGAACAGGGGTGTCAAACTGCAATCCTCGAGGGCTACAAACAGGTCATGTTTTCAGGATTTCCTTAGCATTGCACAAGGTGCTGGAATCATTCTCTGCAGGTGATTAAATTATCACCTGTGCAATGCAAGGAAATCCTGAAAACATGACCTGTTTGCAGCCCTTGAGGAATGCAGTTTGACACCCCTGTTCTAGAATACCCGATGCGTTAGAATCGGGCCACCATCTAGTATTTAATAAAAAAGTATCTTTTAAGGGTTCTTTCTTTTTGTGGTCTATCTACACTTAAAGGGAATCTAACAGCAGCATGATGTAGGGGCAGAGACCCTGATTCCAGCGATGTATCACTTAGTTTACTGGGTGCAGCCGTCAACATCACAGCTTTTTGTTTACATTGTATAGTGAAAGAGAGCCACTAATTAGTGCTGGGATGTGGTTGGACGAGTATGGTCCTGCATTGATAAACTCCTGCTGATGATACACTGATTGTATTGAAACAGAAAAACACCCCTGAAACCTACCTGAAGAAGCTTCAGAGTATGCAGCAGGGTCCTGCAGACAGCTGGGCTGATCATTTGCTTTCCCTACTGAGAGCAGTCAAACAATGGACCAGGAACCAGAGCCTGCTTGATGACCTAATAGCTCAGGGTGGTCTTGCTGGGCAGGTACCCAAAGATTCCCAGAGCCTTTCTCCTGAGGCGACTGGGTGGAGTCTGCGGTTGGAGCTGAAGCATTTGTTGCTGGTGCTCCCGCTGACGTTCTGCAGCTTCCTTGCAGCATTCAGTCACTGCTACCTTGCGAAGTTCAGCTGCTGCCAAGAGGGACTTTTCTCCTTTCTTGAGTCTGGCCAGGGCAGCTTGCAGGAGTGCATCCGAGCCGAGTGTATCTGAGCCTGCCTGGCTGAGGGGAAGGGCAGATGGTTAGCGGCCCCCTGCGGGGCTGACCACCGGCGACTGGCTCCTTGGGGAGCCTGAGCTCGATTCCACCCTCTGCTTGAGCAACAAAGTCTTCCATTTCCTCCCCGCCATCTGTAGCATTGGCCATCTCCCTGGCTTTGCCCCCTGGTGCCACTGGACATCTTTGCAATCTTTGGTCACTGACACAGAGCTGCAACCTGATGCACCGACTGTCTAGTGCTGAGGTGATCATAAGACCCCAGCGGTAAAAGCTACTGCTAGCAGCCTTTAGAGTCTGGGAGTATTATCTCAATGCCACCACCTGTGATGAACCTGCACTTCTCCATCCCACCCGACCCGATCCTTCTAACCGAATATAGTGACGTCTCCCAACTTTCACCAGCGTGACATTCCCTGGGGACACGTAAGGTCAGCTTGAGCACGGTGGCTCAGTGGTTAGCACTGCAGCCTTGCATCGCTGGGGTCCTGTGTTCAAATCCCACCAAGGACAACATCTGCAAGGAGTTTGTATGTTCTCCCTATGTTTGCGTGGGTTTCCTCCGGGTTCTCCGGTTTCCTCCCACATTCCAAAGACATACTGATAGGGAATGTAGATTGTGAGCCCCAATGGGGACAGTGATGATAATGCTTGTAAAGCGCTACGGAATTAATGGCGCTATTTAAGTGAGAAAAATAAACAAATAACTATCACCCATATAATAACGTGGAATAGAAAGCAAACTTCAAAATATAGCCTGCTGATGTTTACCCATAATGGACCCAGACCACACACGTCCTCCTTGCAGCCCCTGACGCACGTTAGATGCTTTCTCAATGGGGTGTGATGAATTGTACTACTGTACCCAATTTATTATATATTTTAGGAGTTTGAGTCGGTCCATTTTATACCGAGTCCACAACCCTGGTGATACCGCCATACTGATAATTAAAGACAATCCTGTACTAAGACTCATATCACCACCATACAGTGACCACATAATGGTAATATCAGTTATAAATCAGTTCTCTGCAGACCATACGTGTGTACTGTACATGTTCTCACCGGTGACGTTCTCGATGGTGACAGTCATTAATTTTCCCTTTTTACTGTCATCTGCTGGTGTAGGTCCACTGTGTTTTATCAAGACCAAAGTCAGCGCAGCCGTCTACCAGGAAATTTTAGAGCCTTTCAAGCTTTTTGGAGATGGAAATGTCATTCTCCAGCAGGACTTGGCCCCTGTCCACGCTGCCAAAAGTACCAATATCTGGTTTAAAAACAGCAGTATCACTGTGCTTGATTGGCAGCAAACTCGCCTGACCTTAACCCCAAAGAGAATCTATGTGTATTGTCAAGAGGAAGATGAGACACCAGACCCAACAATGCAGATGAGCTGAAGGCTGCTATCAAAGCAACCTGGGCTTCCATAACCCCTCAGCAGTGCCACAGACTGATCGCCTCCATGCCATGCTGCATTGATGCAGTAATTAATGCGAAAGGAGCCCCGACCAAGTATTGACTGCATTTACTGAATACACATTTCAGTAGGCCAACCTTTCAGATTTTAAAATCATTTTTCAAGCTGGTGTTATAAAGTATCCTAATTTACTGAGATAAAGACTTTTGGGTTTTCATTGGCTGTAAGCCATAATCATCAACATTAACAGAAATAAACACACAAAATAGATCACTCTGTTTGCAATGACTCTAGCTAATATATGAATTTCACTTTTTGAATTGAAGAACTGAAATAAATTAACTTTTTGATGATATTCTAATTTTGTGAGATGCACCTGTGTGTGTGTGTGTGTGTATATATATATATATATATATATATATTTTTTTTTTTTTTTTTATCTTAAACAGTTATTTTGCCCCTTGGTGTTTTCGCCCACTATGATACCCCTTCCATGGCCCCCATGGAGTATGATGACCAAAAAAAATACCCCAACACAGAATTATGTACCCGCATTCCTCCACCTACACCGCATTATGGCCTCACAAACTCCACACAGTGTTATGGTCATATCTGCTATCCACCAGTATGATGTACCCCCCACACAGTATGATGTACCCCCCACATAGTATGATGATCCGCCCAGACAGTATAATGGTGACTACTGCTCCCTCACACAGTATAATGGTCACTACTGCTCGCCCACGCAGTATAATGGTTCCACCATAGTTCTCCACAAGGTATGATTGTCCCCCACACCCCCTATATAGTATGATGGCTCCTCAGACAGTAAGATGTTCCTCCACAGACCCAACACGGTATGATGACCTCCCCAGGTACCCATATAGTATAATGGTCACCCCATACAGTTTGATGATCCCTCACAGCCCATATATAATATGACGTACCCCCACAGCCCCAATACAGTATTATGGCCCTCCACAGGTCACCATATAGTATGATGTTCCCTCACAGCCTGAATAAATATGTATTACTAGATTGTGGCCCGATTCTAACGCATCGGGTATTCTAGAATATGCATGTCCCAGTAGTATATGGACAATGATGATTCCAGAATTCGTGGCAGATTGTGCCCGTCGCTGATTGGTCGAGGCGACCTTTATGACATCATTGTCGCCATGGCAACCATTATGACATCATCGTCGCTGTGCCCGTTGCTGATTGGTCGAGACCTGGCGGCCTCGACCAATCAGAGACGCGGGATTTCCAGGACAGACAGACAGACAAACAGACAGACGGAAAAACCCTTAGACAATTATATATATAGATAATTACATAATATATATTTTTAAGCCCTTCCTGACCCTTTTTAATTGAGCAAATTGGAGGCCGAACGCTATTTTACCAGATTCACTCAACGAAAATCTCAAAAAGTTTAGGTTTGGGCAAATCTGTTTTATACATATAACTGTATTGTCTTTTAGCCACGATCTGCACTATGTCTTCATTCCGTCTAATGAAGCGGTTCACGTTGCCTTTCATTTGTGCTGAAATTGTCGATAATTGAGCTTAATAAAATGTCTTTTGGCGTAGTTAGTTCTCTTCTTCTTGAGTGCGCGCTGAAGACATAATTCTCTTTTTTATCATGGTGATACTTTATCATACAAATTACAGGCTCTCGGAGACAATACATTTTCATTAAGTAATTATGCAAAAAAAAAAAAAAAGGTTCAGTCCTAGGGCAAATATTCTATTTGTAGTCTATAAACCCCGGCAATGCCTCTATATCCATCTTTATTCCCATTGCATTAATGCTGCTTTATTTTATTCTTATTTAATTCTAAATCATTTCTCATGAGGAAAATGTTAAGAGCCGCCAGCTTCGGGTAATATCTCACCGATTTATAAACATTTGGCTTGTTTTCATCTCTGCCTGTGAACAGTTTAATTTGCAAATGGGCTTCCAATTAAGTTTAACTGAAAAAATACATATTTTTTAATTTTAAGGAAAATCAATTATTAAAAAATGACACTTTATTTTAATTCCTGTGCAATACCAGATTCCTCCATCTCCAGTTGAGCCCATTCCATGCACATTGGTTCTGTCTGTTTTGTACGGCTTTGAAAAAACTGACCGTCACATCCAAACGTAGACTTTTGTGTGAGTGTTTTGTACGGCTGTCACAGACCGCTCCTTCTGTCGATTCAGTAGCTTCCACAGATGTCTCGTCGACAGAGTAGTAGCTTCTCTTCTGTTCTGCTCTGTTAACCGGATGTGACTGCTAAAGTCATGCTGATTGACCGCTGTCCCTCCACTGCCTAACCATGGGGAGCCAGCTGTCAATCAGCATGTCAGCAGTCATGCCGTATCGACAGAGCAGCCTAGAAGAAGTGCTGATCTGTTGATGTGGAGCAGCTGAATCGCCAGCATGAGCGGTCAATGACCACAATGAGCCAAGATTAGGTACAACAGGTAGTTGCCTCTGTTATCATCTACCTACAGTACCTGCCTGTTAGTTTTTAGGTCCATAGTTAAAAAAAAAAGTTCAGGCTAACCCTTTTAAAACTATCTTGTCCTGCAAAAAATCAAGCCCTCCCATGGGTAGGTCAATGCAAAGATAGCAACGTATAGCTGTTGGAAGTGAACTAAAAGCAAAAAAATGCAAAATGTCCGTGGTGGGGAAACAAATCTTTGGAATGTTCCAGTTTCTAAATAACCAATGAGCCTTTCTTAAAAATATTTGACACTTTTCACTTTTTTTCAATGCAAGACAAACGCAGCAAAAATCCCTCCATGTGTTGCGGCTGTGGGACATTCGGGAGATATACAGGCGTGGGGACTCGAACATATTTTTCGAGCACGCTGAGCATGGAGGATAACACCTTATATAACATCTGAGCACTTTTGCTCATCACTATCTATTTCAGGTCACTGTTTGGCGCCAATGGCACCCAGCCAATACTTTCAATGATTTTGGGATTTACATGAAGCACCCATTGTTTACACCCACGGGTTCCATTTCTAATTGTTCATTTCTATTTTTCCCAGCAGAAAGATAATTTTTCTGAATTTATTATTATTTTTTTTTTATACCTCTGGCATGTGAATAATAAAACATCTTGGTAAAAATGACTAAGAGGAGTTGTGTACAAAAAATATTAATTATCATAAGGATTAAAAGTGTTTCAATCCTTTTTTTCTAGTTTCGGATTAGTTTTCAGTTTCAATGAAGACCGTCGTATTAATTTTTTTATGACAGATGGTGGTGGATTATTGGTTTCTTGGATCACAATATAATAATGTGCTGCATTAAATAGAAGAAGACAAAAACTTGCATGTATTAAAATACATTACATATAATGATTAACATTCAACCCTGACTGCTGGTGGGGGAAAAAAAAAACCCACGCCAACAACGCAAGCGCTGACATACAAAGATGCTAGATAAAGGGTAAGATTTCAAAGACGCAACCAGAAACGAGTCGTTCTGTTGATGAACACAGATTGCAAATCTAATCCATTTACCATAAAATTAATTCTATACAATATATTCTCATATCATTTTAGGGGTCTTTAAAAATATCCGCATGTGATCCAAATAGTTGTCTGGCCTTATTCTTTGCGTAGGAATCCCTGGCCAAGATGTTAATGGGGTCCTCCAGGTTTTACGGGTCACATAAACGATTGGATGTGGAGCGCCCCCAGATGCAGGGCCGCGGGGTACTCGGTACCGGTCCTCTCTGTCTTGGTCCTGGGGTTGCCACAGTGGCTGGACCTGGTCCGTGACCCTGCTAAGGGGCGTCCAATGAAAGGTGATACGAGTCTGTCAAGGTTTTGTGATGCCACCTGTGGTATTCGGTCAGAGTGACCGACGCTGCTTGGGGTCCACTGGGGTGATGTTATGGCAGCTAGATGGAATACCTTCCCACAGGTGAAGTGTGTCCCCAGGGCTTCCCGGTAGTGAAGGTGGCGATGATGTGAGGTGCAGTTAATAATGAGGACACAGGGTTGCAGTCTCCTTACCTTTTTACTGAAGACTTCGGGATCCGCAATCCAGAGCACTGCTAACAGGGCTGGCTGAAACCGGCCGGTCCGAAGGCACATCCAGAGTTCCCTTTGCAGGTGGAAATCAGTGCCTACCAACTAGCGCCTGTGTGTTGTAGTCCTTCCCTGCTGAGCATTTGGGATAGTCCTCACAACTTTCGTATTCGTTCTTTCTCTCTCCATCCACCAAGTATATCTGGCTAGGATGCACCCGTTTGACGGGAAGGCTCGGGGCTATTCTGGGACCCTAGAGACGCCCCTCTCCACGTTTGCCCCCTATGACTGCTTAGGTGATGTAAGGTAGACAGCCAACCTATAATCAACTGCCGCTGTCTGAAGTAATGCTTGGAGTAAGTTACTTCCTCGGCGTTCCGGCCACCGGCTATGCGCCTCAGTAGGATGTTGCCGATCTCGGGGCACGACTCCTACTGGTTCTCCTTTGCTGTGATTTCGTTTCTCACTTCTCCACAATATCCTTCGCTTAGTGTCCTTCCTTAGGATGCCGCCGCAAGGTAGTGCAGGTGCGGCTCCGTCACGTTCTGTCCTTCTGCTAGGTACCTGCCAGGAACCCACCCCTAACTGGTCCTCCCTGGAGCTCTCCCAGGCAGCGTTCTTTCTAACTTCCTATCCAACCCCCAGTTTTACCTTAGTGTGAGGAATGGCCTAATACATAGTGCCTTTTGCTCCCCCTGGTGGCCGGAGTGTGAAGTGTAATATGTGACTGTGATACCTGGTCAGGTGAACTCCTTTAGTGCAATCAGACATAACATCACTCCCCTTAGTGGCAGAGCGACATTACTGCAATGACCAGGACTCTGGGGCGCTGCACTTGCACCTTTCATCCATCGTACAGATTTGAGAATAAGCTCCATGGCCAGTACAGAGGATGCGTTTCCAACATGGATTTCTAGAAATCGCGAGAAATTTTTCCTACATCAAAGGCCGGAGTAAGGGGTAAATGATTAACCAGGGTCACTCAACTTCAGGCCCATGGAGACGTTGGGTCGATTTTCTCGTACAAGAAAATCACCGAGTGTCAAGCCTCATTCAGATGGCTGATTTTCACGTACAAGTGCTAGTTGTGCTTTTTACGGACCGCACTCGTACCGCGGATGGTCCAATTTCTATTTTTTTTTACGGCGGACCGCATGGTCTGTGGAAAATATCGGAGGACTATTAGATTTTGATCCAAGTAAGTCAATGGGACCGTGTAAAAAATTGGACTTGATTTTCAAGGACTGTCCGAAATGAGAAGGTGGGATTTTTTTTTTTCTTTTTACATTTCTTGACGTACGAGAAAATCAGATGACACTTGTACCACACTCTGATCTGAATGTGGACTCATTGATCATCAGACTTTGGTCAACTTTTAGAGTTTGGTCTGGGTTTCATCAGTTTTTCACAGACAAGAAATGAACAAAAACGTTTCTCGTTTTCCTATCTAGCAGTCCATGAACTGCTCCGATGGCATCTGGACGCTGTCTGATTTTTATTAAAAAAAAATTTTTTTCGACTGACCCATAGACTTGCGGATTTTCATCTTAGGCATGGATATGTCTCCGCAATAATTAATTCCATGATAAATCATAGACGCGTGAGCAGTCCAATTCACTGTTATAGGTATGTGCTGTCCGTGAAAAACACGGAGAGCACTCGTATGAGCAAAACTGACATGTGAATAAAGAGTAGCACAAGGCCCTCCGACACAAACTGGGGCACGTTTCTCCAGTATAAATGCATTATAAAAAGTCACAAAGTGCTTTCGAAATATGCGTTCATGTGTACAGAACTACAACATGTCTGACAAAGTGAGGGGGTAAAAGCACTTAAGGTACCTTCACACATAACGATATTGTTAACGATATCGTTGCATTTTGTGACGTAGCAACGATATCGTTAATGAAATCGTTATGTGTGACAGCGACCAACGATCAGGCCCCTGCTGGGAGATCGTTGGTCGCTGAACAAAGTCCAGAACTTTATTTCGTCGCTGGATCTCCCGCGGACATCGCTGGATCGGCGTGTGTGACACCGATCCAGCGATGTCTTCACTGGTAACCAGGGTAAAACATCGGGTAACTAAGCGCAGGGCCGCGCTTAGTAACCCGATGTTTACCCTGGTTACCATCCTAAAAGTAAAAAAACAAACACTACATACTTACCTACCGCTGTCTGTCCCCGGCGCTGTGCTCTGCTCTCCTCCTGCACTGGCTGTGAGCGTCGGTCAGCCGGAAAGCAGAACGGTGACGTCACCGCTCTGCTTTCCGGCCGCTGTGCTCACACAGACAGTACAGGAGGAGTGCAGAGAAGCAGAGCGCCGGGGACAGACAGCGGTAGGTAAGTATGTACTGTTTGTTTTTTTTACTTTTAGGATGGTAACCAGGCTAAACATCGGGTTACTAAGCGCGGCCCTGCGCTTAGTTACCCGATGTTTACCCTGGTTACCGGCATCGTTGGTCGCTGGAGAGCGGTCTGTGTGACAGCTCTCCAGCGACCAAACAGCGACGCTGCAGCGATCCGGATCGTTGTCGGTATCGCTGCAGCGTTGCTTAATGTGAAGGGGCCTTTAGAATGGTTGCACAACTCAACATAACAAGAGATAACTGGTGGATAATAAGCCCAGGAATGGCAGATTTATGTAGAGTTGAGATTTTGCATGCTGACACTGTCACTTGTGTGAGATCTTGGCAAGAGGTGGCAGAGGACAGAGGCTGAACTGCTAATTGAATTCCCGGGCAGGGAATTAGGATTGAGGGCCAGGGAGCTGGAAGTGCCTTGACGCATCCCAAAGCTTTTGCGGCTAAGTAGCATGTCATTTCAATGGTGGATTTCTCCCGATTCCCCAGTTACAGAGGTAATCTCTTTTTCAGTGAGAGATATCACATTTCTGTTGGAGGAGCACGGCACTTGTAAATTGCACCTAATTCATTAATGAATTGCTCCAGTGGCCTCGTTCTTTAAAACTGGGACTTACAAAGCTGGTGTTAATGAATTGTCGCCACATTCCTCATCGAAAACTTGTCAACTAGGTGGAGTTCAGAGGTGCATTGCGCCCAAGAAAAGGGTCCTTTTGATATACATTAGACAGTATATCGCCATTTACCCCTTTTTTTTTTTTTTCTTTTGGACAGTTTGGATAAATGATGAAGGATTAACCCCATAAAACCACTGTTGTAGTAATAATAATAATAATAATAATAATAATAATAATAATCTTTATATAGCGCCAACATATTCCGCAGCGCTTTACAGTTTAACAGTTTCAAACACAACAGTCATAGGTAACAATGTTAACAATACAGTAATAAAGCAAAATAAGACAAAATAAGACGACCCTGCTCTTGAGAGATTACAATCTACAATGAGGTGGGGAGATACAAAGTACAGGTGTGTATTTACAATTATGTATTTACAATGATGGTCCAGCCATATTCAGGGAGTGGGGGGTAGATGGAGATACTGAATGGGCTACACACACACACACAAACATAAAATGAGGTTGATTAGGAAATGTGATAGGCCGCTCTGAACAAATGAGTTTTGAGCAAGCGCCTAAAACTATACAAGTTGTGGATGGTCCTAATATCTTGGGGTAGAGCATTCCAGAGGATTGGCGCAGCACGGGAGAAGTCTTGGAGTCGGGAGTGGGAGGTACGGATTAGTGCAAAGGTTAGTCGAAAGCCATTTGCAGAGCGCAGTGGTCGGCTAGGCCGATAGACAGAAATGAGGGAGGAGATGTAAGAGGGTGCCGCACTGTGGAGAGCTTTGTGGGTGAGAACAAGTACTTTGAATTGTATCCTGTAATGAATGGGCAGCCAGTGTAACGACTGGCGAAGAGCGGACACGTCCGAGTAACGATTAGCCAGATGGACGACCCTGGCTGCTGCGTTAAGGATAGACTGGAGAGGGGAAAATCGCGTGAGGGGGAGACCAATTAATAGAGCTTTACAGTAGTCCAGACGGGAGTGGATTAGGGCGACAGTGAGAGTTTTTGTTGTCTCCATGGTGAGAAAAGGGCGGATTCTAGAGATGTTCTTTAGGTGTAAGCGGCACGAGCGGACAAGAGATTGTATGTGGGAGGTGAAGGAGAGATCAGAGTTAAACATAACACCCAGACAGCGTGCCTGCTGCTGGGGTGTTATTATGGTGCCACCCACAGTGAGGGAAATGTCAGATTTAGGGAGGTTAGTAGAAGGTGGGAGCAGAAGAAGTTCAGTTTTGGAGAGGTTGAGTTTCAGATAGAGAGCAGACATGATGTTGGAGACTGCAGACAGACAGTCAGTGGTGTTCTGTAGTACAGAGGGGGTAAGGTCAGGGGATGACATGTATAGTTGTGTGTCATCAGCAAAAACATGGTACTGAAAGCCAAATCTGCTGATGGTCTGTCCAATTGGGGCCGTGTAGAGGGAGAAGAGAAGAGGGCCAAGGACTGAGCACTGAGGTACCCCAACAGTGAGAGGAAGAGGAGATGAAGTGGAGCCAGAGAACAGAACACTGAAGGAGCGGTCAGAAAGATAGGAGGAGAACCAGGAGAGAGCAGTGTCCTTAATGCCTAGAGACTGGAGCCTAGAGAGTAGGAGAGGGTGGTCAACCGTGTCGAAAGCTGCAGAAAGATTGAGAAGAATGAGCAGAGAGTGGTCACCATTATGTTTTGCTGTCAGAAGGTCATTGGTCACCTTGATGAGTGCAGTTTCTGTCGAATGTAGGGGGCGGAAACCGGACTGTGAAGGGTCTAGGAGGGAATGAGTGGAGAGGTACCGGGTAAGGCGGGAGTAGACTAGGCGCTCCAGGAGTTTTGAGATGAGGGGAGATTGGAGACCGGTCTGTAGCTGTTTGTGCAGGATGGGTCAAGGGTGGGTTTTTTTAGTAATGGAGTAATGATACAGTGTTTGAAGGAGGAGGGAAAAATGCCAGAGGAAAGGGAGAGATTAAAAATTGTAGTTAGGTGAGTTGTGACGACTGGAGAGAGAGACTGGAGGAGGTATGAGGGAATGGGGTCGGTGGTGCATGCAGTCGGACGAGAAGAGGAGAGGAGCTTGGAGACTTCTTCTGTGATGGGATCGAATGTGGAGAGTGAGCCAGGGGAGATGCAGGGAGGAATGGGAGTCATTGCACTTGGTGTCTGGGAGCGGATTTCCTGACGGATATTGTCTATTTTCTCTATAAAGTGGGAGGCCAGGTCATCAGCACAAATGTCTGTGATAGGGTCTTGTGCTTTTGGCCTGAGGAGGGAGTGAAAGGTGTTTAAAAAGTTTCTTGGGGTTGTTGGATAGTGAGGAGATCAGGGTGGTGTAGTAGGACTGTTTGGCGAGGTGAAGGGCAGAGTTATAGGTCCTTAACATAAATTTGAAGTGTATGAAGTCTTCTGGTGTGCGAGTTTTCCTCCATAAGCGTTCAGCACTCCTAGAGCATCGCTGGAGAAATCGGGTTTGCGATGTGAGCCAGGGCTGTTTCACTCTGTGTTTGGAGGTTCTGAGGGTGAGGGGAGCTACTTGGTCTAGGGCAGGGGTGTCAAACTGCATTCCTCAAGGGCTGCAAACAGGTCATGTTTTCAGGATTTCCTTGTACTGCACAGGTGATAATTTAATGACCTACACACATAATGATTGCAGCACCTTGTGCAATGCTAAGGAAATCTTGAAAACACGCATTGTTTGCGGCCCTCGAGGAATGCAGTTTGACACCGCTGGTCTAGGGTGCTTCTAAGAGTGTCATTGTAGTGATGTACAGCCATATCAGGACAGGAAAAAGAAGAGATTGGGGACAGTGATGAGTGTAAGGAGTCTGAAAGTGTATGAGGGTTAATGGCTTGTAGATTTCTGAATGTGTGGTAGGTAGGAGAGTGCTGGGGTGGGCAAGGAATTGTGAGTGTGAAGGAGAGAATGTTGTGGTCAGAGAGGGGAAGTGGTGAGTTATCTAGGTAAGAGATTGAACAGAGCCGGACAAAGACCAGGTCCAGGGTGTTACCGTCTTTGTGTGTTTCAGAGGTTGAGAGCTGTGAGAGGCCTAGGGAAGTGGTTAGTGATAGAAGCTGGGATGCAGATGTGGAAGTGGGGCTGTTAATGGGGATGTTGAAGTCTCCCAGGATAAGGGTTGGTAGTTCTGAGGACATGAAGTGCGGCAGCCAGGCTGAGAAGTGGTCCAGGAAGTGGGTGGGTGAGTCTGGGGGCCGGTATATGACCGCTACTCTGAGGGAGAGGGGACGGAAGAGCCTGATAGTGTGGACCTCAAAAGAAGGGAATGAAAGTGAAGGAACTGGGGGTATAACCTGGAACATGCATTGGGGGGACAAGAGTATGCCGACTCCACCACCAGGTCTGTTTGTGGGTCTTGGGGAATGGGAGAATTGTAAGCCACCATGGGAAATGGCAGCAGGGGAGACAGTGTCAGAGTCCTGGATCCAGGTTTCAGTGAGGGCCAGCAGATTCAGAGAGTTGTTCACAAAGTACTTATTCCCCAGCCATTTGATTGCCAGGATAGAATAATAGACGGCAGGATTAGTTCCTCTAGACTCCAAATAGCCAATGCTCTATTGTCAGAATAGATTACAGTCTTCCAAGCATATCCCAGCATACCCTCATCTCAAATAGTTAAAGTAATGTTGTCCTCGGCACAGATTGCTCCTTCTAATAGGGGTAATTGCAAACAGCAAACATTCCGCCTGATTACTCACAAGCATATAATGCTATCACTAAAGAGCATAATTTTATACATTGTAAGCCTGTTCTAGATCATTTCTTTGCTGTCAAAGTTGGTGTTCTTTACTGCAATGTAATCTTTTCCTAAATTGACTCTTATTGTAATGTTATCATTTGAAGCAAGAGATGGCGACGTACATGAACATGTCTATTTCGGTGTTCTAGTCCATTCTAAGAAGTTGTTCCAACGTGACCCGATGTATATAACCAATAGCAACTGTGATCTATCCGCTGAAAATGGCCCAATAATAAATTGCCAAGTAGCACAAAGCAGTATTTTTTTTATGTGAAACATGCTTGTTCTAAGACAATTTTTGCTATTTTTTTAAAACCACAAATCCAAGCACTTGCCACCGCCTGCCGCTTCTACTTTGAAAAAATGTCTTAAATCCGCTCTTTAATAGAAGGAAAATGTGTGTACATTCTATACTACTAAGACTACTGCATCATCTTCCAGTGTGTTCCCCTTTCAATCATCTGAGTTGCCCACCTGGGCCGTGGGGTACTCGGTACCGGGTCCGGTCGCTCTTAAAGGGGATGTCACGGTATCTGAGACCCGATCCGTGGCCCTGGGCGCCCAATTAAAGGGGAAAGGTCTTTTAAGGGGTATTGTGAATAAAGTCTATTGTTCGTGACGCCACCTGTGGTGCTTGGTCAGTAGGGGCAGATGATGCTTAAAGGGGTCCACTAGGGTGATGGTATGCAGCAAGATGCTGACGCTTCCCACAGGTGAAGCGGGGTCCCCAGGGCTTCCCAGGTGTAGGGCAACGATGGGGTGGTGTATGGTATGGCAAAGAACGAGGACACAGGTTTGCAGTCTTTACCTGGTTTACTGATGATAGCAGTCCTCAGTCCAGGGTACCAAGTACAGGGTAGCTGTGGTCCGGCCGGCTTGGAGGCAATAGGGATCCTTCTCCCAGGTGAGGTCCGTAAGCCTTTCCTACTTGCGCTACTTTAGTTGGCGAGGTCCCTGCCGCTTGAAGCTTGGTGGCAAAGTCCCCTCTCTCCTGTCCTAAGACAGATGTCTGTACGATAGGAAGTGCGAGCCGGTTTATAGGGTCTCTATGACGACCCGGGCTCTCAGGTTACTGCTTCACCTCAAACTTGATGCGGGCAATTGACATACAGTCCTATGCCCTCCGGTTCTGTCATGCGTCCTGGAGAACAACATGACCTCGGGCTCCCGGAACCTGGTTTCTGCACTCTGGCTCTTAGGGTCTCCTTCCGCTGTTCCCCTCCTGAGCCTCTTCCCCCTCTGTGCTCCTTTCCTCTAAGCTCCTCCACTATTCAACTCCTTCAAATTCTCACTCTTTCCTGAGGCTGCAGCTCCCAAATGGCTGCTAGGCCTCTCCGCCTGTTCCAGACGTCCTTCTCCTCTCACTCTCTCTCCTAGACTCGCTGACTCCTCCTCTAGACCAGGATACATAAAGTCTAAGGAGCTCCCCTGAATCTGGGTCCTGAGCTCCCCCTCCTGGCCTAGATTCAGATGTGTTGAATGTGAGTGCCTTACCTGATAGAAAGAATCTCCCTTGCCTCCAAGCGTGATATCACCCTCCCCGAAGGGAAGGCAACATCACTGTAACAACCGGTTGCCTAGGGTGTTACAATCTCCTTCACTGTCCAGGTAATTCACCTTCTCTTGTTCCTCCAACACCTTTCCTCTTCGCCATTCTCTTCTATGATAGAACAGAATCCATTTTGTGTCTGTGGACTCCATCTTGTCCTATAACTCCTTTGTCATGGTGATCAAATAACACTGATGAGAGGGGAAGTTTCACATTCCTATACACGCCCACAAATTTCCTATTTTCTTATATTACAAGAGGGAATTTTTCCATTGTCTGGGACACTATTTAACATTGAGCTCTGTATTAATAAACCAGAAATCCTGAGTAGACCATACAAGGCTGTGCTGTATTGATTTCCAAGCGTTCGCAAAATAAATCCTATTAATTAGGAGTTCAAAAGGCATAGAAGAGTGCATTTCGCCAACACTTAATTGGCTAACCATTGCACAGGAATATATTTCTTAATGCTGACCATGATATACAAGGCACATGTAACACGAGTCAAGTAAGGATTATCTTAATGGGCCACATGTCTGCAGCCGCACTTTGTCCAGGACGGCTTCAATACATACAGTGTGTTAAATAAGTATTTGATCCACTGCCAATTTTGCTAATTTTCCCACCTACAAAGAATGGAGAGGTCTGTAATTTGTATAGTAGGTACACTTCAACTGTGAGAAACAGAATTTAAAAAAAAAAATCCAGAAAGTCATATTGTATGATTTTTTTTACATAATTAATTTGCATTTTATTGCATGAAATAAGTATTTGAATACTAACCAGCAAGTATTCTCTCACAGACCGGTTAGCTTTTCAAGTTTTTTAAGAAGCCTCCTACTCTGCACTCATTATCTGTATTAATTGAACCTGTTTGAACTCATTATCTGTATAAAAGACACCTGTCCACACACTTATTCAATTACACTCCAACCTCTCCACCATGGCCAAGACCAAAGAGCTATTTAAGGCTAGGTTCACATTAGTGTTTCTGTGCGCAGCGTATCATCTGCATGCAAAAACGTATGCAAACGCATGCTTATGCCTCCGCATCATCATACGCATGACACCCAAAAAACGCTGCTGTGCATGCATTTAAATGCATTTTGGCATGCGTTTGTGTTTTTTATGTGCATGGTGTAGTTGGTGACATAATTTCCTGGACATGCGCAGTCTAAAGTACCCATGCATATCGAACGCATGCGTATGCATGTCCTTGTGTACCAATGCGTTTCCATAGACACTAATGCGTTTTTTTACGCACTCATCCGCAATCATCCGCATGCGTTCGCCGGAAACTGCCGCACACCACCAAGCGACGGATTTGCATGCAAACGCAGGCAAATGTATGTCCCTGCCTACACCGTGTTAAAGATATGTACACATGACTAATGTGAGCCCGGCCTTAGGGCACCAGGGACAAAATTGTAGACCTGCACAAGGCTGGGATGGGCTGCAGGACAATAGGCAAGCAGCTTGGTGAGAAGGCAACAACTGTTAGCACAATTATTAGAAAATGGAAGAAACACAAGATGATTGTCGATCTTCCTCGGTTTGGGGCTCCATGCAAGATTTTGCCTCGTGCAGTACATAGAATTCTGAGAAAGGTCAGGAATCAGCCCAGAAGTACACAGGAGACCTGAAGAGAGCTGGGACCATAGTCTTAAACATTACCATTGATAACACAGTAGGCTGGCCTGCAGGGCAGGCAAGGTCCCTCTGCTCATGCCTGCACATGTCCAGGCCCGCTTGAAGTTCGCCAATGACCATCTGGATGATCCAGAGGAGGCATGGAAGAAGGTCATGTGGTCAGATGAGACCAAAGTAGAACTTTTTGGTATCAACTCCACTCAGCGTATTTGGAGGAAGAAGATGAATGAGTACAACCTCAAGTACATCATCCCAACCGTGAAGCATTGTGAGGGAAACATTATGCTTTGGGGGTGCTTTTCTGCAAAAGAAAACAGGATAGCTGCACTGTATTGAAGGGAGGATGGCTGGGGTGATGTTTCGCAAGATTTTGGCCAACAACCGCCTTCCCTCAGTTAGTGCATTGAAGATAGGTCATGGCTGGGTGTTCCAGCATGACAATGACCCGAAACATGCAGCCAGGGAGAATGAGCAGTAGCTCCATAAGAAATCATTTCAAGGTACTGGAGCCAGTCTCCAGACCTGAACCCAACAGAAAATTTTTGGAAGAAGCTGAAACTCAATGTTGCCCAGCGACAACCCCGAAACCTGAAGTATCTGGAGAAGATGTGCATGGAGGAGTGGGCCAAAATCCCTGTTGCAGTCTGAGCAAACTTGGTCAAGAACTACAGGAAACGTTTGACCTCTATAATTGCAAACAAAGGTTTCTGTACCAAATATTTAAGTATTGTTTTTCCATTGTATCAAATTCTTATTTCTTGAAATTAATTTACATTTTTTTATGTAAAAATCATATAATGTGATTTTCTGGATTTTATTTTTATATTCTGTCTCTCACAGGTGAAGTGTACCTACGATAAAAATTACAGACCTCTCCATTCTACGTAGATGGGAAAACTTGCAAAATCGGCAGTGTATCAAATAATTATTTTCCTCAATGTAAATGAGTAAGACTAAATTAATCGAATATAACAGGATTAATCTCCTATTTCATAAATGACATAGGCTATAGTTTTTCTTACACCTTCTCACCAATTGTGGGCCATCGTTTATACATTCCTAGAGGATTTTCTCTTTACATTTAGACCTTGGTCACACAGGCTTTGCGTCTCCCTCCGACACTGTCCCTCTGGGTCCAGGGTTTCAGCCCAACCCAACTTACTCTCTCCGAGAGTTAGTCAGCCATTAACCAGGTACCTTCTTTTTTTTAAGGGCTGTAACAACTAGGCCATGCTTCCCACTGTCTACACTGCAAAGCTCATTTATTCCGGGACTATGCTTTCAATCCACTTTTAAGACCTACAAGTAATCAGAACTTTGATATAATTCCAAAGGAATTTTCTGTACTTTCTACAAAACCAAGCTTCAGCTTCCCCTGGATGTATGAATAGAACCACTGTCGCCACATTGATTTTTCCACCAGGCCGATCCTTCCCGAAATGACAATTCTCAAAGAATAAAGGCGAGTATTTTACTTCTATGATTTTAGCTGTAAACAAGCAGGTCACAGTCACAAGATGCACACGACTTGCGGTACTTTAAGCTTTGGCGGCAATTACTTTTACACCTAGGGCAATAGTAAATCAATTTATTTAGTCATTCTGAAGTTGTTTCCTCTTTGTCTAATATCACATTTTATAAAGATAAGCATTCAGTGAGAAAAATATGCAATAATTGAGAAAACACTACTATAGACTTTTAAGTGGAAGCAGCCATAAAAAAAATAGGAATGGTGAAGGTTGGGATAGAAAATGGTGTCCTGTGGTGGTCTAGCAACATTTCATTTTGAAACATCACACAATGCATTTGTTCTATTGCTTCTAGGTTATTGTAGTGGAGATCCTCTTGATATTTTCCTTTTTGACATGAAAGAATGGAGAGACACAGGGGTCAGTGGGTGCTCTAGTCCGCTAGCCGACCCGCATGGACCAGGGATTATCCCATCGAATGCCCGCTCTCCTTTTACCGTGGATATAACACTACTTGGACAAGAGAGGGTGGCGGTAAAACAGGGTGGCAATACATTATTGAACCACAAAGCAGGAAATAAATAGAACAGTCCCAGCAAAACACCCAAGATGGTGCAAAATTACAGAGTGACTTCAGAGCTTCTAGGGCCAACTACTCCCACCTGTATCATGCACAGATAGGAGGTAAGGACAAACTTAGGAAGCTGACAGTCCATTGAGGTACAAGGCCAGGTGACCCACGGGTCCAAATCCTGGCTTTCCTAAACGTATCCATAGGGCTCAGGTGACTGGTGGGCCCAAATCCTGACTACCCAAAATATATTCATGGTTCAGTTGTGATCAATGAAGCAGATCTGTATTCTTTCAGTCAGGGCCATGTTCCCCTAAGCTGACATCCTGTAGAATGTCAAATCTGTATCCCTCGTGAATGAGCCAAGATGATTTGGCTGCTGTCTTGTAAAGAGTCTCTGTTTCTTTGAATCTCTGGATCTCTTGGCTATCTGGATGTCTGGAGGTATATATCCCCCTTTTTATAGTTCACAACTGTTGTCCTTCAGAGCCAGCATCATAGAGGTCAAGGGGAAGATGTGATGAGGTTGACTCACATTGTTTGACTTTTTAATCAATTTGCATAGCTTTTACTCCTCTGTTTTGAAAGTCAATAACCTAACTGGCCTGGAAAATGTGTAATCAACGTGTCAGCAAACATCATTGTTCAATTGCCCTGTGTGGCTGTCATCCAGGATAACAGCACATTATGCTACAATGAACATCAACTTCACCTTCGTCCGGCTGAGTAGGTACAATTGTAACTATTCCGTATTAAAATTGCAATAACTTTTTTTTTTCGAAAAGCCGTAGAGGGCTGAAATTTCGTGTGACAGCTTTGCAGTTTTGGTCCAGAATATATTGGCCAAATTTCAATAAAATATATATGAAGGTACAATTGTACCTCTGCAGCCTGTTAACGTTGTAAAATTATGCAGCCTGACGAAGGTTAAAAGTCAATATTGCAGGCTTATACGAACAAAAGTCTGTGTTTTCTTGACCAACAAGAAAGAAACACGTACATTCAATAGTCAACATGCTGTGTTGTCACAAAGATGTTAAGACCTTTTTGATTGGCTGTAATTCGATAAAACCTCTGCACAATACTATCCTTGTCGTATACTTAAAATACTTGTAACTGTTCATATTTTGCCCAGAATTAATTTCAAGCATACCTCCACTGTCAGGTAACTTTTCAGAATAATTTGTTGTGTTTGTACATGACGAATAAGACGATTTCTGACCTTTTATGTCGTGAATTCTGCATTTTTTTCACAAACCTTTCCTCTCTGTGGGTTCTTTCTCTCTAATTGTCAGTTTTCCATGAGCTAGTGGGTGGAGATTAGCTGCAAAGATGTCTGCAATACACACAGACTGGATTTATACTTTTCTTTGCCTACATAGTACAGGTGCAAAAGCAGCAGCAGTATAGAAGATACTATACAACAGCAAAGATATTATACAGCAGTATGTATTGAGCTGTGTGACTGTGAATCCAGCACTGGGTAACCAATAAAACAATTACTACAAAGCAGCAGCAATATCTGCATGTTGCATTTTACTTCTCCCTTCTCCACACTGTCATGTTTTGAGGTAGATGAATTTGAACTGATTTACACTGTCAATGATGGGTTCAAGAGGCAGAGTGGAAGGGGAAACGTGGCTCCTCAATGGACATAGATTGCTCTTATATAAGAAACTTTGCAATATCTTTTATTTCCTTGTGCTATTGATTTATGCGGAGTTGTGGAGTTTGTTGAAAGGATTGTGACTATAGAAAGGTAACCTCAGCAATTTAATATCCTGTGTATAATAAAAAAAAAGTTTAAAGCAATAGACTAAATAATTTGTATGAATTAATATGCTTTAAGCAATTGGTGTCCCTGTTACATACCCCTCATTGTCCCGATGCCGTCCTCTTTGATCTCCCAGCTGGTGCAGACTGTGGCAGCTGGCATGTGGTAGCAATGTCCTCGGTCAAGGCATCCAATTGCTGTGTGGGGCTGTGGAACCAGAAGCATACCTCCCAACTTTTGAAGACAGGAAAGAGGGACAATGTTAGCGGCGCGCTTCGCGCTCCGCGGCAAATTTTACACCACGCCTCTGACCACACCCATTCATAATTAGTCACACCCATATCCACGTCCCAACCACACCCATTTAGCACTGCTGATCACACTGTTTCATATACAATAATTATAAACAAAAAAATATGGCCACACAGTGCCCCATACTGTATAATGGCCACACATGACGCTCCATACTGTATAATGAACACACATGATGATCCATACTGTATAAAGACCGCACATGATGCTCCATACTGTATAATGAACACACATGATGCTCCATACTGTATAATGAACACACATGATGCTCCATACTGTATAATGACCGCACATGATGCTCCATACTGTATAATGGCCACACATGATGCTCCATACTGTATAATGAACACACATGATGCTCCATACTGTATAATGGCCACACATGATGCTCAATACTGTATAATGACCGCACATGATGCTCCATACTGTATAATGGCCTCACAAGATTCTCCATACTGTATAATGACCGCACATGATGCTCCATACTGTATAATGGCCCCACATGATTCTCCATACTGTATAACGACCGCACATGATGCTCCATACTGTATAATGACCGCACATGCTCCATATTGTATAATGACCACACATGATGCTGCATACTGTATAATGACCGTACATGATGCTGCATGCTGTATAATGACCGCACATGATGCTCAATACTGTATAATGACCGCACATGATGCTCCATACTGTATAATGGCCTCACATGATTCTCCATACTGTATAATGAAAGCACATGATGCTGCACACTGTATAATGGCCGCACATGATGCTCCATACTGTATAATGACTGCACATGATGCTCCATACTGTATAATGACTGCACATGATGCTCCATTCTGTATATTGGCTGCACATAATGCTCCATACTGTATAATGGCCACACAGTGCTCCATACTGTATAATGACCACACATGATGCTCCATACTGTATAATGACCACACATGATGCTCCATACTGTATAATGAACACACATGATGCTCCATAATGTATAATGACCGCACATGATGCTCCATACTGTATGACTGCACATGATGCTCCATACTGTATAATGACCACACATGATGCTCCATTGTTGTGGATTCTGTTTTTGGGCTCCCTCTGGTGGTTACAGATGGTACTGGGTGACTTGTGTTCTCTGCGGTCTCTGGTGTCCACCTGTTCTATCAGGATATGGGAGTTTCCTATTTAACCTGGCTTTCTTGTCATTTCCTCGCCGGCTATCAATGTAATCAGTGTGTCTTGTTACCTCTGCTTTCCACTTCTGTATTCTTCAGGACAAGCTAAGTTTTTGATTTTCCTGTTCCACGTTTTGCTTAATTTTTGTCTTACTCCAGCTTGCAGATATGTGATTCCTTTTTGCTGGTTGCTCTAGTGGGCTGATATTAGTCCTCATGTTCCATGAGTTGGAACATGAGTTCAAGTAATTTCAGGATGGTTTTTTGTAGGGTTTTTCGCTGACCGCGCAGTTCTCTTTTGTATCCTCTGCTATCTAGTTTTAGCGGGCCTCATTTTGCTGAATCTGTTTTCATAACTACGTATGTGCTTTCCTCTCATTTCACCGTCATTACATGTGGGGGGCTGCTATTTCTGTGGGGTGTTTCTCTGGAGGCAAGAGAGGTCTTTGTTTCTTCTAATAGGGAAAGTTAGTTCTTCGGCTGGCGCGAGACGTCTAGGAATCATCGTAGGCACGTTCCCCGGCTACAGCTGGTTGTGTGTTGAGGTTCAGGATCGCGGTCAGCTCCGTTTCCATCACCCTAGAGCTTGTTTTGTTTTTTGTGCTTGTCCTTTTGTGATCCCCTGCCATTGGGATCATGACACTCCATACTGTATATTGGCTGCACATGATGCTCCATACTGTATAATGGCCACACAGTGCTCCATACTGTATAATGACCACACATGATGCTCCATACTGTATAATGACCACACATGATGCTGCATACTGTATAATGACCACACATGATGCTCCATACCGTATAATGGCCCCACATGATTCTCCATACTGTATAATGACCACACATGATGCTCCATACTGTATAATGAACACACATGATGCTCCATACTGCATATTGACCACACATGATGCTCCATACTGTATAATGACCGCACATGATGCTCCATACTGTATAATGACCGCACATGATGCTCCATACTGTATAATGGCCACACAGTGCTTCATACTGTATAATGACCACACATGATGCTCCATACTGTATAATGACCACACATGATGCTCCATACTGTATAATGACCGCACATGATGCTCCATACTGTATAATGACCGCACATGATGCTCCATACTGTATAATGACCGCACATGATGCTCCATACTGTATAATGACCACACATGATGCTGCATACTGTATAATGACCGCACATGATGCTGCATACTGTATAATGACCGCGTATGATGCTCAATACTGTATAATGACCGCACATGATGCTCAATACTGTATAATGACCGCACATGATGCTGCATACTGTATAATGACCGCACATGATGCTCCATACTGTATAATGGCCCCACATGATGCTCCATACTGTATAATGACCACACATGATGCTCCATACTGTATAATGACCACACATGATGCTCCATACTGTATATTGACCACACATGATGCTCCATACTGTATAATGACCGCACATGATGCTCCATACTGTATAATGACCACACATGATGCTCCATACTGTATATTGACCACACATGATGCTCCATACTGTATAATGACCGCACATGATGCTCCATACTGTATAATGACCGCACATGATGCTCCATACTGTATAATGGCCACACAGTGCTTCATACTGTATAATGACCACACATGATGCTCCATACTGTATAATGACCACACATGATGCTCCATACTGTATAATGACCGCACATGATGCTCCATACTGTATAATGACCGCACATGATGCTCCATACTGTATAATGACCGCACATGATGCTCCATACTGTATGACCACACATGATGCTGCATACTGTATAATGACCGTACATGATGCTGCATACTGTATAATGACCGCGTATGATGCTAAATACTGTATAATGACCGCACGTGATGCTCAATACTGTATAATGACCGCATATGATGCTGCATACTGTATAATAGCCCCACATGGTTCTCCATACTGTATAATGGCCACAGTGCTTCATATTGTATAATGACCACACATGATGCTCCATACTGTATAATGACCACACATGATGCTCCATACTGTATAATGACCGCACATGATGCTGCATACTGTATAATGACCGCACATGATGCTCCATACTGCATAACGACCACACATGATGCTCCATACTGTCTAATGACCGCACATGATGCTCTATACTGTATATTGGCTGCACATGATGCTCCATACTGTATAATGGCCACACAGTGCTCCATACTGTATAATGGCCACACAGTGCTCCATACTGTATAATGGCCACACAGTGCTCCATACTGTATAATGACCGCACATGATGCTCCATACTGCATAATGACCACACATGATGCTCCATACTGTATAATAACCGCACATGATGCTGCATACTGTATAATGACTGCACATGATGCTCCATACTGTATACTGGCTGCACATGATGCTCCATACTGTATAATGACCCCCCTCCTGCATGCATGGCTCATATTCCCCCCCGTATGCATGGCTCATATTCCCCCCCCTCCTGTATGTATGGCTCATATTCCCCCCCTCCTGTATGTATGGATCATATCCCCCCCCCCCCCGTATGCATGGCTCATATTCCCCCCCTCCTGTATGCATGGCTCATATTTCCCCCTCCTGTATGCATGACTCATTTCCCCCCCCCCGTATGCATGGCTCATCTCTTCACCCCCCCATGCTCCCCTCCCACACTCCCCCCCACGCTTCCATCTTGAATGGCGCGGCTTACTGTCCTCCTTCATCCCCCCTACCCTGTCCCCCGTCCCTCATACTTACCTGTTCCTCACCGCGCGGCCATCCCTCTCGCTCTGTCCCGACTCCCGGCTCAGCACCTTCTTCCTGGGTGAGCGGTCATGTGATACCACTCATTAAGGTCATGAATATGTGCATATTCATGACCTTAATGAGCAGTACCACGTGACGGCTCATTCAGGAGCGCTGCAGAAGCCGAGACCATCGCTGGAGCAGGGTGAGTATCGTCTTTAAGGAGGGTGGGTGGGAGGCGGGCGGGGTCAGTCGAGAGGTGACCGAGCTTTTATAAAAAAAAAAAACAGCCACAAACCTTGCTCTCAGGTGCCGCCCCCTGCATTGTCCCCGCCCTAGGCACGTAGTGCGGGACAACTAATGTCCCGCCCGGGATCGCGGGGCTGACTGTCAAAATCAGGACAGTCCCGCGGGATCCGGGACGGTTGGGAGGTATGCCAGAAGTTATGAATGGTTTTGGATAGAGTCAAGCTTCAAAACAAAAATATTGAATATTATGCATTTTTACTATCGTATAATTAATTTTTTTTGGCTACCTAACATTTATCAGTTATGCATGGTCTGTAAACGAAACAAAGTTGCAGCTGGAGTCTTAAAGGGTTATTCTGTTATGAAATTGGTATAGTTAGTTCAACAGCATGAAAACAAGCAGGTTTGCAAATTAGCTTTTTTTCTAATTGCTTTTATTCTTTTGCTGTGAGAGCTTTTGTCTTACAATGTTTAAAGCTCCTTACCAAGGGGACCGACCACCAAATTTTAGCCAAACATGTGCAATAATTTGATTCATTGCTGGGGTTTGACTCCTAAGATTTCCGTCACCCCCTCTCCAGATCAAGGGAGCAACAATCACCTACAGTAATTTGCATATTTGGTCAAATAGCGCAATGGATACTAAATACACTAAACACATATTAGGGTTATGTTCCATGCAAACAACTATGCTTGTTTGGGCACTCTTTGTGCTGACAGACTCCCTTTTTAAAAGGAACATGTCATAAAAATTTTTACCTACAATTTTAAATCAGGTGTTTATGCTAAATGTATCTTTATTTTTTCATATGATCTGTGTTTAAAAAGAAAAAAAAATCATTCAGTGTTCACACTAACCACTACGGCTATTTCTGATACTTTTTGCTGTTCCAGGAAATATACATTAGCAGTACTGATTAGACACTGACCCTATCTTTTTGTTTTGTTTTCAAATATCTAATAAGCATTTGCAAAGGACTTTGCGAAGAGAGGGGGAGCTGTGACATCACGTGGGAAGAGAGAGGGAGCTGTGACATCGTGGGAAGAGAGGGGGAGCTGTGACATCATATGGGAAGAGAGCTGGAGCTGTGACATCATATGGGAAGAGAGGGGAGCTGTGACATCATATGGGAAGAGAGCTGGAGCTGTGACATCATGTGGGAAGAGAGGGGAAGCTGTGACATCATATGGGAAGAGAGCTGGAGCTGTGACATCATATGGGAAGAGAGGGGAGCTGTGACATCATATGGGAAGAGAGCTGGAGCTGTGACATCATGTGGGAAGAGAGCTGGAGCTGTGACATCATATGGGAAGAGAGCTGGAGCTGTGACATCATGTGGGAAGAGAGGGGGAGCTGTGACATCATGTGGGAAGAGAGGGGGAGCTGTGACATCATATGGGAAGAGAGGGGAGCTGTGACATCATATGGGAAGAGAGCTGGAGCTGTGACATCATGTGGGAAGAGAGGGGGAGCTGTGACATGTGGGAAGAGAGGGGGAGCTGTGACATCATATGGGAAGAGAGCTGGAGCTGTGACATCATGTGGGAAGAGAGGGGGAGCTCTGACATCATATGGGAAGAGAGGGGGAGCTGTGACATCATATGGGAAGAGAGCTGGAGCTGTGACATCATGTGGGAAGAGAGGGGGAGCTGTGACATCATGTGGGAAGAGAGCTGGAGCTGTGACATCATATGGGAAGAGAGCCGGAGCTGTGACATCATATGGGAAGAGAGGGGGAGCTGTGACATCATATGGGAAGAGAGCTGGAGCTGTGACATCATATGGGAAGAGAGGGGAGCTGTGACATCATATGGGAAGAGAGCTGGAGCTGTGACATCATGTGGGAAGAGAGGGGGAGCTCTGACATCATATGGGAAGAGAGGGGGAGCTGTGACATCATATGGGAAGAGAGCTGGAGCTGTGACATCATGTGGGAAGAGAGGGGGAGCTGTGACATCATGTGGGAAGAGAGCTGGAGCTGTGACATCATGTGGGAAGAGAGGGGGAGCTGTGACATCATATGGGAAGAGAGCTGGAGCTGTGACATCATATGGGAAGAGAGGGGAGCTGTGACATCATATGGGAAGAGAGCTGGAGCTGTGACATCATGTGGGAAGAGAGGGGGAGCTGTGACATCATATGGGAAGAGAGGGGAGCTGTGACATCATATGGGAAGAGAGCTGGAGCTGTGACATCATATGGGAAGAGAGGGGGAGCTGTGACATGTGGGAAGAGACTTGCATTGTGTTAAGTGTTCCCTTTATTTTTTTGAGCAGTGATTATTTGTAAATACAGATTGTGATATGGAAAAGAAAAACATTGTCAACAGCTATAAAATGTATGTTTAATGCAAAATGTTTAAACATTAGGAAATATTTTATATTATTTACTCCTTGAGGAGGTTTAGGAGTGACACACGAGTCCTTTTTGGACTTTGCACCTCCGTATAGTATTTTGCATTAGAGTTTGAAAGCAATAACCATGAATTTTTATTTAGGACTCTAGGGAACTCTACATAGAACACGACACCATAATTTGGGCTACAGAGGCTCCGCAGATTGCGCTGTATGTGCGAGACATAAATGGTTTTCATGTTATTCAAGTATGGTTTTCAATTGGTTTTCACTTTCTCTAAAGTCCAAGGGTTTGAGTCTGTAGACGTCGGCATTTCCCTGCTCCGGAGGGGGGCACTATAAGATTACGTTACCCTCTGTGACCGATTCTTTGTAAAGTTACTACTCAATAACATCTTATCTTTTCTGTTCATATTCATCTTGGACCCCACTAGAAATTTGGCTGACCTTTTCCTTTCATTCCTAAAAAAAGAATCGATACTTTTAGACACCAGAAAATCCTTCCAGCCCTGATATATTTCTTAATCAAAATGATTGCAGCAATCTTTTTTCCTGTATAATGAAACCACCATTCTCCTGCATTGAAATGATTGAATTAGATGCACTCCTGTCCTTGCTATGATTGTATGTAATGATAGGGACAGATCGACACTATAACTACATTTTGTCTTTTTTTTTTTTAAAGTAAAAAAAAAAAGAAAACTATTATTTCAGACATGTTTCTCCATCTTGGAGGGAAAAAGCTCCTCAGTAACATATAAGATGATCAGTCGAACATGTTATGTCTTATTGAATTAGTCATCTTGAGACGGTTAACTACATCCTGAGATAATAAAGACAAATTGATTCTTGATTATCTTAATGAAAAATATATATATTTAACTTGCCATAAAGGTCACATCAACCGGGGATCAATAGGAAGCCCCGTAACTTATCACAGGACACACTCCAGACTATATTGGATAGGCAAAAAGGGAAATACAGAATCATGTTAATTGTAAATGGAGTGAAGGAAGATAGAACTGTGATCCGTAAGTATGTGTGTGTGTATATATATATATACATACATACATACATACATACATACATACATACATACATACATACATACATTACTGTGGAAAAAATGCTGCAAAGTGTGAAAGCTTTCAAAAATAGAAGTGTTGACGAAAACCCGACAGCAGATACATACTGCTGAGTACATGGGGAACCTGTATCAATAATTCGGCTCCCCTTAATCATTTTTTTTTTGTATCAATTAATAAAATGAAAAGAGAGTGAACAAAGTAAGAAATCTAAATCCCATCAATATTTTGGTGACCACTCATTGCCTTCATCAATTCTTCTAAGTACTTGTACCCACTTTTTGAAGAAACTCAGCAGTTCCAAAAATCTTAGCAGAGCCCACCACAGATCTTTTGTGTGTGAGGCATGTGGAAATCCTTCTTTCTGTTCATGTAACCCCAGACAGACTGGATGATGTGAGATCAGGGCTCTGTGGGGGCCATATCATCACTTCCAGGACTCTTTGTTCTTCTTTACACTGAAGATTGTTCTTAACGACATTATCTGGATGTTTGGGGCCATTGTTCAGCCACAGAATAAATTTTTTGCTAATTGGACGCCTCCTTGATATTATCGCACGATGGATAAGGATCCGCCTGTATTTTTCCGCATTGAGGACAACATTAATTCTAACCAAAGCTAAATGTGTTGAAGAATCTCCACCATGCTTCACTGCTGCTTGTAAACATTCATTATTGTGCCAATGTCCAGCCCTTATGGCCTGGCCCAGATCTTTGGTTAACTGTTGTGAATTCTGTTGTCGGGCTCCCTCCTGTGGTCATGAATGGTACTTCGGCTGGTTCTGTCCATGGACTTCCTCTGGTGGGTGTTTCTGAGTTTCCTTCCACAGGTGACGAGGTTAATTCGTTAGCTGGCTGCTCTATTTAGCTCCACTTGGATCTTTGCTCCATGCCACCTGTCAATGTTCCAGTATTGGTCTAGTTCACTCCTGGATCGTTCTTGTGACCTGTCTTCCCAGCAGAAGTTAAGTTCCTGCTTGTTTTTCTTTGGTTTGCTATTTTTCTGTCCAGCTTGCTATTTTTATTGTTGTCTTGCTTGCTGGAAGCTCTGGGATGCAGAGGGAGCGCCTCCGCACCGTGAGTCGGTGCGGAGGGTCTTTTTGCGCCCTCTGCGTGGTCTTTTTGTAGGTTTTTGTGCTGACCGCAAAGCAACCTTTCCTATCCTCAGTCTGTTCAGTTAGTCGGGCCTCACTTTGCTAATTCTATTTCATCTCTGTGTTTGTATTTTCATCTTTACTCACAGTCATTATATGTGGGGGGCTGCCTTTTCCTTTGGGGAATTTCTCTGAGGCAAGGTAGGCTTTATTTTTCTATCTTCAGGGCTAGCTAGTTCCTTAGGCTGTGCCGAGTTGCATAGGGAGCGTTAGGAGCAATCCACGGCTATTTCTAGTGTGCGTGATAGGATTAGGGATTGCGGTCAGCAGAGTTCCCACGTCCCAGAGCTCGTCCTTATCAGTAACTATCAGGTCATTCCGTGTGCTCTTAACCACCAGGTCCATTATTGTCCTGACCACCAGGTCATAACAGTACAGGTGGCCCAAAGTACTAATGCATCTCAATAGAGGGATAAGAGAAGTTCTGAGACCATTTTTTTTTCTTTGCAGTGTGTTTTGTCTCTCTTTTCCCCTTTACCTCTGGGTGGTTCAGGACACAGGTGTAAACATGGACATTCAAGGTCTGTCCTCTTGAATGGATAATCTCACTACAAGGGTACAAAACATTCAAGATTTTGTGGTTCAGAATCCGATGTCAGAGCCTAGGATTCCAATTCCTGATTTGTTTTTTGGTGATAGATCTAAGTTCTTGAATTTCAAAAATAATTGTAAATTGTTTCTTGCCTTGAAACCTCGCTCCTCAGGTGACCCTGTTCAACAAGTAAAGATCATTATTTCTCTGTTACGTGGTGACCCTCAAGACTGGGCATTTTCCCTTGCGCCAGGAGATCCGGCATTGCGTGATGTTGATGCGTTTTTCCTGGCGCTTGGATTGCTTTATGACGAACCTAATTCAGTGGATCAGGCAGAGAAAATCTTGCTGGCTCTGTGTCAGGGTCAGGATGAAGCGGAGATATATTGTCAGAAGTTTAGAAAGTGGTCTGTGCTCACTCAGTGGAATGAATGTGCCCTGGCAGCAATCTTCAGAAAGGGTCTCTCTAAAGCCCTTAAGGATGTCATGGTGGGATTTCCCATGCCTGCTGGTCTGAATGAGTCGATGTCTTTGGCCATTCAGATCGATCAACGCTTGCGTGAGCGTAAAGCTGTGCACCATTTGGCGGTACTATCTGAGCATGGGCCTGAGCCTATGCAATGTGATAAGACTTTGACCAGGGCTGAACGGCAAGAACACAGATGTCGGAATGGACTATGTTTTTACTGTGGTGATTCCACTCATGCTATCTCCGATTGTCCTAAGCGCACTAAGCGGTTCGCTAGGTCTGCCACCATTGGTACGGTACAGTCTAAGTTTCTATTGTCCGTTACTCTGATTTGCTCTTTGTCATCCTATTCTGTTATGGCATTTGTGGATTCAGGCGCTGCCCTGAATTTGATGGACTTGGAGTATGCTAGGCGCTGTGGTTTTTTCTTGGAGCCCTTGCAGTATCCTATTCCATTGAGAGGAATTGATGCTACGCCTTTGGCCAAGAATAAGCCTCAGTACTGGACCCAATTGACCATGTGCATGGCTCCTGCACATCAGGAGGATATCCGCTTTCTGGTGTTGCATAATCTGCATGATGTGGTCGTTTTGGGGTTGCCATGGCTACAGGTCCATAATCCAGTGTTGGACTGGAAATCTATGTCTGTGTCCAGCAGGGGTTGCCAGGGGGTACATGGTGATGTTCCATTTTTGTCTATTTCGTCTTCCACTCCTTCTGAAGTTCCAGAGTTTTTGTCGGATTACCGGGATGTATTTGATGAGCCCAAAGCCAGTGCCCTACCTCCTCATAGGGATTGCGATTGTGCAATTAATTTGATTCCTGGTAGTAAGTTTCCTAAGGGCCGATTGTTCAATTTATCTGTGCCAGAACACGACGCTATGCGGAGTTATATAAAGGAATCCTTGGAGAAAGGCCATATTCGCCCGTCGTCATCACCGTTAGGAGCAGGGTTCTTTTTTGTGGCCAAGAAGGATGGTTCTTTGAGACCTTGTATTGATTACCGCCTTCTTAATAAAATTACAGTCAAATTTCAGTATCCTTTGCCGTTGCTGTCTGATTTGTTTGCTCGTATTAAAGGGGCTAGTTGGTTCACCAAGATAGATCTTCGAGGGGCGTATAATCTTGTGCGTATTAAACAAGGCGATGAATGGAAAACAGCATTTAATACGCCCGAGGGCCATTTTGAGTACCTGGTTATGCCATTCGGGCTTTCCAATGCTCCATCAGTATTTCAGTCCTTTATGCATGACATCTTCCGAGAGTACCTGGATAAATTCCTGATTGTGTATTTGGATGATATTTTGGTCTTTTCGGATGATTGGGAGTCTCATGTGAAGCAGGTCAGAATGGTGTTCCAGGTCCTTCGTGCGAATTCCTTGTTTGTGAAGGGGTCAAAGTGTCTCTTTGGAGTTCAGAAGGTTTCATTTTTGGGGTTCATTTTTTCCCCTTCTACTATCGAGATGGACCCTGTTAAAGTCCAGGCCATTTACGATTGGACTCAGCCGACATCTGTAAAGAGCCTGCAAAAGTTCCTGGGCTTTGCTAATTTTTATCGGCGCTTCATCGCTAATTTTTCTAGTGTTGCTAAACCGTTGACTGATTTGACCAAGAAGGGTGCTGATGTGGTCAATTGGTCTTCTGCAGCTGTAGAGGCTTTTCAGGAGTTGAAGCGTCGTTTTTCTTCTGCCCCTGTGTTGTGCCAGCCAGATGTTTCGCTCCCGTTTCAGGTTGAGGTTGATGCTTCTGAGATTGGAGCAGGGGCTGTTTTGTCGCAAAGAAGTTCTGATGGCTCGGTGATGAAGCCATGTGCTTTCTTTTCTAGAAAGTTTTCGCCTGCTGAGCATAATTATGATGTTGGTAATCGAGAGTTGTTGGCCATTAAGTGGGCATTCGAGGAGTGGTGTCATTGGCTTGAAGGAGCCAAGCATCGCGTGGTGGTCTTGACAGATCACAAGAATTTGACTTATCTTGAGTCTGCCAAATGGTTGAATCCAAGACAGGCTCGATGGTCGTTTTTTTTCTCCCGTTTTGATTTTGTGGTTTCGTACCTTCCGGGCTCTAAGAATGTGAAGACTGATGCCCTGTCAAGGAGTTTTGTGCCTGACTCTCCGGGTGTTCCTGAGCCGGCGGGTATTCTCAAAGAGGGGGTAATTTTGTCTGCCATCTCCCCTGATTTGCGGCGGGTGCTGCAAAAATTTCAGGCTGATAGACCTGACCATTGCCCAGCGGAGAAACTGTTTGTCCCTGATAGATGGACTAATAGAGTTATCTCTGAGATTCATTGTTCAGTGTTGGCTGGGCATCCTGGAATCTTTGGTACCAGAGATTTGGTGACTAGATCCTTTTGGTGGCCTTCTTTGTCACGGGATGTGCGTTCTTTTGTGCAGTCCTGTGGGACTTGTGCTCGGGCTAAGCCCTGCTGTTCTCGTGCCAGTGGGTTGCTTTTGCCCTTGCCGGTCCCGAAGAGGCCCTGGACGCATATTCAGGGGTGGATTAAGGGTAGCCAGGGCCCCGGGCTGTTCAGACACTGTGGGCCCCCCCCCGGTCATGTGACGGGGGTCATGTGACGGGAGTCATGTGACGAGGGTCATGATATACCCGAACCAGATTATTGCAGAAAAATGGCCGGGCCCTACTCTACTGTAACCTATTAAATATTTGGTAGAATCTGCAATACAATTTAGGTATATTTTGACCAATAATATCACATACAAGGAACAAATACCACCGCAACATGACCAGACCACAAATTACAACCACAGTGATCGAATAATATCACATACAAGGAACAAATACCACCGCACCATGTCAAGACCACATATTACCACCACTTGGTGACCAAATATCACATGCAAGGGACAAATACCACAACACCATTTCCAGACCACATATTACCACCACATAGTGACTGAATACTACAATACTGATCAGTAAAAAACAACAACACAATACTATCACCATAAGTGCCAGTATTCACAGGAGATCTGTACTTAGTATGCAGTGTCTGTGTAGAGGTAATACAGAGATCACTGGTGACATTATACACAGGACCTCTATATAGTATACAGTGTATAGTGTCAGTGTATAGGTAACACTGACTCACCAGTGACGTCTCTAGGTGAAGTCCTTCATCTTTCATCCAGCACAGACCGCCATCATTTCTTCCAGCCAGGACTCGTTTCTGCAGGAAATAACAGTTATCTCGAGCTCCCCTTGTAGAACACATTACTTAATTTTTCACAACTTCCACATTACACCACATGAAGAAAAAAAGGCGATATAGTGTCACTGCACAGTAACAGGACCGACCCCCATTTAAAACAGTATACTCAAAAAATAAAATAAATACATCACTGCAGTAATAATATCCCTTAACCCCTTCCCGACCCATGACGCCACGTAGGCGTCATGAAAGTCGGTGCCATTCCGACCCATGACGCCTATGCGGCGTCATGGAAAGATCGCGTCCCTGCAGACCGGGTGAAAGGGTTAACTCCCATTTCACCCGATCTGCAGGGACAGGGGGAGTGGTAGTTTAGCCCAGGGGGGGTGGCTTCACCCCCTCGTGGCTACGATCGCTCTGATTGGCTGTTGAAAGTGAAACTGCCAATCAGAGCGATTTGTAATATTTCACCCATTATAACGGGTGAAATATTACAATCCAGCCATGGCCGATGCTGAAATATCATCGGCCATGGCTGGAAATACTAGTGTGCCCCCACCCCACCCCTCCGATCGCCCCCCCACCCCCCCGATCTGGCCGGTACACTGCTCCGGCTCCCCTCCGTCCAGTGCTCCGCTCCCCCCCGTGCTCGTGCCCGCTCGCCCCGTGCTCCAATCACCCCCCCGTGCTCCAATCACCCCCCCTGCACTCCGATCCACCCCCCCCCCCGTGCTCCGTTCCACCCCCCCGTGCTCCATTCCAGCCCCCCCGTGCTCCGTTCCACGCCCCCCGCGCTCCGTTCCACCCCTCCCGCGCTCCGATTCCCCCCCCCCGTGCTCCGATCCCCCCCCCCCGTGGTCCCCCCCCACCCTATCATACTTACCGATCCAGCCGTGGTCCCGTCCGTCTTCTCCCGGGCGCCGCCATCTTCCAAAATGGCGGGCGCATGCGCAGTGCGCCCGCCGAATCTGCCGGCCGGCAGATTCGTTCCAAAGTGCATTTTGATCACTGAGATATAATCTATCTCAGTGATCAAAATAAAAAAAATAATAAATAACCCCCCCCCCCCTTTGTCACCCCCATAGGTAGGGACAATAAAAAAATAAAGAATTTTTTTTTTTTCCACTGTTAGAATAGGGTTAGGGTTAGGGGTAGGGGTAGGGTTAGGGGTAGGGGTAGGGTTAGGGGTAGGGTTAGGGGTAGGGTTAGGGGTAGGGTTAGGGGTAGGGTTAGGGTTAGGGCTAGGGTTAGGGCTAGGGTTAGGGTTAGGAATGTGCACACGTATTCTGGTCCTCTGCGGATTTTTCCGCTGCGGATTTGATAAATCCGCAGTGCTAAACCGCTGCGGATTTATGGCGGATTTACCGCGTTTTTTTCTGCGCATTTCACTGCGGTTTTACAATTGCGATTTTCTATTGGAGCAGTTGTAAAACCGCTGCGGAATCCGCACAAAGAAGTGACATGCTGCGGAATGTAAACCGCTGCGTTTCCGTGCAGTTTTTCCGCAGCATGGGCACAGCGATTTTTGTTTCCCATAGGTTTACATTGAACTGTAAACTCATGGGAAACTGCTGCGGATCCGCAGCGTTTTCCGCAGCGTGTGCACATACCTTTAGAATTAGGCTATGTGCACACGGTGCGGATTTGGCTGCGGATTCGCAGCAGTGTTCCATCAGGTTTACAGTACCATGTAAACATATGAAAAACCAAATCCGCTGTGCCCATGGTGCAGAAAATACCACGCGGAAACGCTGCGTTGTATTTTCCGCAGCATGTCAATTCTTTGTGCGGATTCCGCAGCGTTTTACACCTGTTCCTCAATAGGAATCCGCAGGTGAAATCCGCACAAAAAACACTGGAAATCCGCGGAAAATCCGCAGGTAAAACACAGTGCCTTTTACCCGCAGATTTTTCAAAAATGGTGCGGAAATATCTCACACGAATCCGCAACGTGGGCACATAGCCTTAGGGTTAGGGTTGGAATTAGGGTTGTGGTTAGGGTTAGGGGTGTGTTGGGGTTAGTGTTGTGGTTAGGGGTGTGTTGGGGTTAGGGTTGTGATTAGGATTATGGCTACAGTTGGGATTAGGGTTAGGGGTGTGTTGGGGTTAGTGTTGGAGGTAGAATTGAGGGGTTACCACTGTTTAGGCACATCAGGGGTCTCCAAACGCAACATGGCGCCACCATTGATTCCAGCCAATCTCGTATTCAAAAAGTCAAATGGTGCTCCCTCACTTCCGAGCCCTGACGTGTGCCCAAACAGTGGTTTACCCCCACATATGGGGTACCAGCATACTCAGGACAAACTGCGCAACAATTACTGGGGTCCAATTTCTCCTGTTACCCTTGTGAATCTAAAAAAATGCTTGCTAAAACATAATTTTTGAGGAAAGAAAAATGATTTTTTATTTTCACGGCTCTGCGTTGTAAACGTCTGTGAAGCACTTGGGGGTTCAAAGTGCTCACCACATATCTAGATAAGTTCCTTGGGGGGTCTAGTTTCTAAAATGGGGTCACTTGTGGGGGGTTTCTACTGTTTAGGCACACCAGGGGCTCTGCAAACGCAACGTGACACCCGCAGACCATTCCATCAAAGTCTGCATTTCAAAAGTCACTACTTCCCTTCTGAGCCCCGACGTGTGCCCAAACAGTGGTTTACCCCCACATATGGGGTATCAGCGTACTCAGGAGAAACTGGACAACAACTTTTGGGGTCCAATTTCTCCTGTAACCCTTGGGAAAATAAAAAATTCTGGGCTAAATAATTATTTTTGAGGAAAGAAAACGTATTTATTATTTTCACGGCTCTGCATTATAAACTTCTATGAAGCACTTGGGGGTTCAAAGTGCTCACCACACATCTAGATAAGTTCCTTTCAGGGTCTAGTTTCCAAAATGGGGTCACTTGTGGGGGGTTTCTACTGTTTAGGCACATCAGTGGCTCTGCAAACGCAACGTGACGCCCGCAGAGCATTCCATCAAAGTCTGCATTTCAAAACGTCACTACTTCACTTCCGAGCCCCGGCATGTGCCCAAACAGTGATTTACCCCCACATATGGGGTATCAGCGTACTCAGGAGAAACTGGACAACAACTTTTGGGGTCAAATTTCTCCTGTTACCCTTGGGAAAATAAAAAATTGCAGGCTAAAAGATCATTTTTGAGAAAATAATTTTTTTTTTTTTTTTCATGGCTCTGCGTTATAAACTTCTGTGAAGCACTTGGGGGTTCAAAGTCCTCACCACACATCTAGATTAGTTCCTTTGGGGGTCTAGTTTCTAAAATGGTGTCATTTCTGGGGGATCTCCAATGTTTAGGCACACAGGGGCTCTCCAAACGTGACATGGTGTCCGCTAATGATTGGAGCTAATTTTCCATTTAAAAAGCCAAATGGCGTGCCATCCCTTCCGAGCCCTGCCGTGCGCCCAAACAGTGGTTTACCCCCACATATGGGGTATCAGCGTACTCAGGACAAACTGGACAACAATATTTGGGGTCCAATTTCTCCTATTATCCTTGGCAAAATAGGAAATTCCAGGCTAAAAAATCATTTTTGAGGAAAGAAAAATTATTTTTTATTTTCATGACTCTGCGTTATAAACTTCTGTGAAGCACCTGGGGGTTTAAAGTGCTCAATATGCATCTAGATAAGTTCCTTGGGGGGTCTAGTTTCCAAAATGGGGTCACTTGTGGGGGAGCTCCAATGTTTAGGCACACAGGGGCTCTCCAAATGCGACATGGTGTCCGCTAACAATTGGAGCTAATTTTCCATTCAAAAAGTCAAATGGCACGCCTTCTCTTCCGAGCCCTGCCGAGTGCCCAAACAGTGGTTTACCCCCACATATGAGGTATCGGCGTACTCGGGAGAAATTGCCCAACAAATTTTATGATCCATTTTATCCTACTGCCCATGTGAAAATGAGAAAATTGAGGCGAAAAGAATTTTTTTGTGAAAAAAAATTACTTTTTCATTTTTACAGATCAATTTGTGAAGCACCTGAGGGTTTAAAGTGCTCACTAGGCATCTAAATTAGTTCCTTGGGGGGTCTAGTTTCCAAAATGGGGTCACTTGTGGGGGAGCGCCAATGTTTAGGCACACAGGAGCTCTCCAAACGCGACATGGTGTCCGCTAACGATGGAAATAATTTTTCATTCAAAAAGTCAAATGGCGCTCCTTCCCTTCCGAGCCTTACCATGTGCCCAAACAGTGGTTTACCTCCACATGTGAGGTATTGGTGTACTCAGGAGAAATTGCCCAACACATTTTAGGATCCATTTTATCCTATTGCCCATGTGAAAATTAAAAAATTGAGGCTAAAAGAATTTTTTTGTGAAAAAAAAGTACTTTTTCATTTTTACGGATCAATTTGTGAAGCACCTGGGGGTTCAAAGTGCTCACTATGCATCTAGATAAGTTCCTTGGGGCGTCTAGTTTCCAAAATGGGGTCACTTGTGGGGGAGCTCCAATTTTTAGGCACACGGGGGCTCTCCAAACGTGACATGGTGTCCGCTAAAGAGTGGAGCCAATTTTTGATTCAAAAAGTCAAATGGCGCTCCTTCCCTTCCAAGCCCTGCCGTGCGCCAAAACAGTGGTTTACCCCCACATATGAGGTATCAGCGTACTCAGGACAAATTGGACAACAACGTTCGTGGTTCAGTTTCTCCTTTTACCATTGGGAAAATAAAAAAATTGTTGCTAAAAGATAATTTTTGTGACTAAAAAGTTAAATGTTCATTTTTTCCTTCCATGTTGCTTCTGCTGCTGTGAAGCACCTGAAGGGTTAATAAACTTCTTGAATGTGGTTTTGAGTACCTTGAGGGGTGCAGTTTTTAGAATGGTGTCACTTTTGGGTATTTTCAGCCATATAGACCCCTCAAACTGACTTCAAATGTGAGGTGGTCCCTAAAAAAAATGGTTTTGTAAATTTCGTTGTAAAAATGACAAATCGCTGGTCGAATTTTAACCCTTATAACTTCGTAACAAAAAAAAATTTTGTTTCCAAAATTGTGCTGATGTAAAGTAAACATGTGGGAAATGTTATTTATTAACTATTTTGTGTCACATATCTCTCTGGTTTAACAGAATAAAAATTCAAAATGTGAAAATTGCGAAATTTTCAAAATTTTCGCCAAATTTCCGTGTTTATCACAAATAAATGCAGAATTTATTGACCTAAATTTACCACTAACATGAAGCCCAATATGTCACGAAAAAACAATCTCAGAACCGCTAGGATCCGTTGAAGCGTTCCTGAGTTATTACCTCATAAAGGGACACTGGTCAGAATTGCAAAAAACGGCAAGGTCTTTAAGGTCAAAATAGGCTGGGTCTTGAAGGGGTTAATTAGCCCCTATGGTAATAATATTCCACATCCTGGCCCCGTGTGTCTCATTCCTGGCTCCAGCCATATGTTCTCCCATCCTGCACTCATGAGTATCCATTCTACCCCATATGATCTCCATATCCTGCCCCATATGTCTCCATTGAATCCATGCTGCCCCATGATCCAATCCTGCCCCATGTCTTTCATTCTGCCCCGTGTCTCCAATCATGCCCCGTGTCTACATTCTGCCCATGCCGCCAGTCCTGCCCCCAGTGTGTCCAGCAATCTGCCCCAGTATGTCCAGCATATTGCCCCAGTGTCCAGCAATCTGCCTCAGTGTCTCCAGCATATTGCCCCCAGACAGTGTGTCCAGCAATCTGCCCCAGTGTGTCCAGCAATCTGCCCCAGTGTGTCCAGCATATTACCCCCAGTGTGTCCAGCAATCTGCCCCAGTATGTCCAGCATATTGCCTCCAGACAGTGTGTCCAGCAATCTGCCCCAGTGCGTCCAGCATTGCCCCCAGACAGTGTGTCCAGAATATTACCAACCGTGTGTCCAGCAATCTGCCCCAGTATGTCCAGCATTTCCCCCAGTGTCTCCAGCAATCTGCCCCAGTGTCTCCAGCAATCTGCCCCAGTGTCCTCCAGCAATCTGCCCCAGTGTTCTCCAGCCATCTGCCCCAGTGTCCTCCAGCCATCTGCCCCAGTGTCCTCCAGCCATCTGCCCCAGTGTCCTCCAGCCATCTGCCCCAGTGTCCTCCAGCCATCTGCCCCAGTGTCCTCCAGCCATCTGCCCCAGTGTCCTCCAGCCATCTGCCCCAGTGTCCTCCAGCCATCTGCCCCAGTGTCCTCCAGCCATCTGCCCCAGTGTCCTCCAGCAATTTGCCCCAGTCTCCTCCAGCAATCTGCCCCAGTGTCCTCCAGCAATCTGCCCCAGTGTCCTCCAGCAATCTGCCCCAGTGTCCTCCAGCAATCTGCCCCAGTGTCCTCCAGCAATCTGCCCCAGTGTCCTCCAGCATTGCCCCAGTGTCCTCCAGCATTGCTCCAGTGTCCTCCAGCAACCTGCCCCAGTGTCCTCCAGCAATCTGCCCCAGTGTCCTCCAGCATTGCCCCAGTGTCCTCCAGCATTGCCCCAGTGTCCTCCAGCAATCTGCCCCAGTGTCCTCCAGCAATCTGCCCCAGTGTCCTCCAGCATTGCCCCAGTGTCCTCCAGCAATCTGCCCCAGTGTCCTCCAGCAATCTGCCCCAGTGTCCTCCAGCCATCTGCCCCAGTGTCCTCCAGCCATCTGCCCCAGTGTCCTCCAGCCATCTGCCCCAGTGTCCTCCAGCCATCTGCCCCAGTGTCCTCCAGCAATCTGCCTCAGTGTCCTCCAGCATTGCCCTCAGTGTGTCCACCATTATAAAAAAAAAACAAAAAAAAACAAAAAACAAGCAGTCTCCTCACCTGTCCTCGCTCCAGGCAGCGAGCTCAATGACGTCAGACGCCGGCGACGTGTGCGCAGGCGGCTGACATCAGCCGCCAGCCTCCAATTGGCTGGCGGCTGTTGTTAACTATTAAAGTGCGGGAGCGTGCCCGCACGTCAATAGGAAACCGCCGCAGCGCCGGAAGGGGCCCGGTGAGCAGATGAGAAGGGGCCCGATGCGGGCCCCCTCTCTCTGGCCACCGGGTACGGCGGGGGGGGCACATAAATGCCGGCGGCGGCCGCCGACATTCACAGATGATTATCAGAGGGTCAATCTGTGCGGTAGCCCAGGGCCCCCCCAGACCACTGGGCCCTGGGCTACCGCCCATATTGACCCTCTGATAATCCGCCCCTGCGCATATTTCTATGGATTTTATTTCGGATCTCCCCGTCTCTCAAAAGATGTCGGTCATTTGGGTGGTTTGTGATCGCTTTTCTAAGATTGTCCATTTGGTACCTTAGTCTAAATTGCCTTTCTCCTCTGATTTGGTGCCATTATTTTTCCAGCATGTGGTTAGTTTACATGGTATCCCGGAGAACATCGTTTCTGACAGAGGTTCCCAGTTTGTTTCGAGGCTTTGGCGATCCTTTTGTGCTAGGATGGGCATTGATTTGTCTTTTTCCTCGGCTTTCCATCCTCAGACAAATGGCCAAACCGAACGAACTAATTAAACTTTGGAAACACATCTGAGATGCTTTGTTTCTGTTGATCAGGATGATTGGGTCTCCTTTTTGCCGTTGGCTGAGTTCGCCCTTAATAATCGGGCTAGCTCGGCTACTTTGGTTTCGCCGTTTTTCTGCAATTCTGGTTTCCATCCTCGTTTCTCTTCAGGGCAGGTTGAGTCTTCGGACTGTCCTGGTGTAGATACTGTGGTGGATAGGTTGCAGCAGATTTGGACTCATGTGGTGGACAATTTGACATTGTCCCAGGAGAAGGCTCAACGTTTCGCTAACCGCCGGCGCTGTGTGGGTCCCCGACTTCGTGTTGGGGATTTGGTTTGGTTGTCGTCTCGTTATGTTCCTATGAAGGTTTCCTCTCCTAAGTTTAAGCCTCGTTTCATTGGTCCGTATAAGATTTCTGAGGTTATCAATCCTGTGTCATTTCGTTTGGCCCTTCCTGCTTCTTTTGCCATCCATAATGTGTTCCATAGGTTGTTGTTGCGGAGATACGTGGCGCCTGTGGTTCCATCCGTTGATCTTCCTGCCCTGGTGTTGGTTGAGGGGGAGTTGGAGTATGTGGTGGAGAAGATTTTGGATTCTCGTATTTCGAGACAGAAACTCCAGTACCTGGTCAAGTGGAAGGGTTATGGTCAGGAAGATAATTCCTGGGTTTTTGCCTCTGATGTTCATGCTGCCGATCTGGTTCGTGCCTTTCATTTGGCTCATCCTGGTCGGCCTGGGGGCTCTGGTGAGGGTTCGGTGACCCCTCCTCAAGGGGAAAGGGTACTGTTGTGAATTCTGTTGTTGGGCTCCCTCCTGTGGTCATGAATGGTACTTCGGCTGGTTCTGTCCATGGACTTCCTCTGGTGGGTGTTTCTGAGTTTCCTTCCACAGGTGACGAGGTTAATTCGTTAGCTGGCTGCTCTATTTAGCTCCACTTGGATCTTTGCTCCATGCCACCTGTCAATGTTCCAGTATTGGTCTAGTTCACACCCGGATCGTTCTTGTGACCTGTCTTCCCAGCAGAAGCTAAGTTCCTGCTTGTTTTTCTTTGGTTTGCTATTTTTCTGTCCAGCTTGCTATTTTTATTGTTGTCTTGCTTGCTGGAAGCTCTGGGACGCAGAGGGAGCGCCTCCGCACCGTGAGTCGGTGCGGAGGGTCTTTTTGCGCCCTCTGCGTGGTCTTTTTGTAGGTTTTTGTGCTGACCGCAAAGCAACCTTTCCTATCCTCAGTCTGTTCAGTTAGTCGGGCCTCACTTTGCTAATTCTATTTCATCTCTGTGTTTGTATTTTCATCTTTACTCACAGTCATTATATGTGGGGGGCTGCCTTTTCCTTTGGGGAATTTCTCTGAGGCAAGGTAGGCTTTATTTTTCTATCTTCAGGGCTAGCTAGTTCCTTAGGCTGTGCCGAGTTGCATAGGGAGCGTTCGGAGCAATCCACGGCTATTTCTAGTGTGCGTGATAGGATTAGGGATTGCGGTCAGCAGAGTTCCCACGTCCCAGAGCTCGTCCTTATTATCAGTAACTATCAGGTCATTCCGTGTGCTCTTAACCACCAGGTCCATTATTGTCCTGACCACTAGGTCATAACAGTTAACCATTTGTATGTTGTAAGCATTGCAAACTTTTGTGCCGTTTACACTTCAACACTACTGCCAGAGTGTGTAATCTTTACTTCTCGAAAAAGTATTCAGTTTGCCTAATCATCATTTATGCCTACAGTTAATTATTTGTTTGCTGATTTGCTTACATCTGTGCCATGTCCATCTGTCTACTGATAGCATGAAACTGTACCGTTAACCATTTGTTTGCTGCAAGTCTTTGATTGGCTACACTTCTCCAGTCCCTGCATCTGTCCACACTCCTGTTTTCTGGCTCTGTGTCTTTAGCCTTTTCACTCTCCCTGCCTTCGGACATAACTGTCATCCAGTGTAAGTGAGAGCTGTGACGGCTCTCCTACTTCCTCCAGATGTCTGGTTTTGTCTTAAGGAGTGGAGCATGAAGTGGCCGCTGATTGGCTGCAGGGCTCATGTGACATAACAATATCACGTGAGCCCCAGTAGAGCCGGTGCTGACACTGCTGGAACAGCCCGCACCAAAAAGGGTTTAGCTGCTAATATTTTAAAAGGGGTGGAACTTAATTATTTAGAAGGTGTGGTTCAAGTAGTGGACAACTCCTTTGAGAAGGAAGGGACATTTTAATAGATATATTACAAAGTTGCTTGTTTCTACAAGTACTTTACAATTTTTTTTAACCCTTTAAGTCTTTGCTGGTTAGTCTGTGTTCTTCTTACAATAGTAACCACTACTAAGTTATTTGAGGTAGGTTATAGATAACCGATTTTGTGAGGAGGTGCTGATGAAGGAACAAGGCTTGTACCTCTACAAGGTAGTGCTTTTAAAACTATAATTTTTCTGGATGGGGCTTTCTGTTTGCATAGTAACATAGTAACATAGTAGTAAGGCCGAAAAAAGACATTTGTCCATCCAGTTCAGCCTATATTCCATCATAATAAATACCCAGATCTACGTCCTTCTACAGAACCTAATAATTGTATGATACAATATTGTTCTGCTCCAGGAAGACATCCAGGCCTCTCTTGAACCCCTCGACTGAGTTCGCCATCACCACCTCCTCAGGCAAGCAATTCCAGATTCTCACTGCCCTAACAGTAAAGAATCCTCTTCTATGTTGGTGTAAAAACCTTCTCTCCTCCAGACGCAAAGAATGCCCCCTTGTGCCCGTCACCTTCCTTGGTATAAACAGATCCTCAGCGAGATATTTGTATTGTCCCCTTATATACTTATACATGGTTATTAGATCGCCCCTCAGTCGTCTTTTTTCTAGACTAAATAATCCTAATTTCGCTAATCTATCTGGGTATTGTAGTTCTCCCATCCCCTTTATTAATTTTGTTGCCCTCCTTTGTACTCTCTCTAGTTCCATTATATCCTTCCTGAGCACCGGTGCCCAAAACTGGACACAGTACTCCATGTGCAGTCTAACTAGGGATTTGTACAGAGGCAGTATAATGCTCTCATCATGTGTATCCAGACCTCTTTTAATGCACCCCATGATCCTGTTTGCCTTGGCAGCTGCTGCCTGGCACTGGCTGCTCCAGGTAAGTTTATCATTAACTAGGATCCCCAAGTCCTTCTCCCTGTCAGATTTACCCAGTGGTTTCCCGTTCAGTGTGTAATGGTGATATTGATTCCCTCTTCCCATGTGTATAACCTTACATTTATCATTGTTAAACCTCATCTGCCACCTTTCAGCCCAAGTTTCCAACTTATCCAGATCCATCTGTAGCAGAATACTATCTTCTCTTGTATTAACTGCTTTACATAGTTTTGTATCATCTGCAAAGTTACTTTACCATTAGAAGGAGATGGTGCTGGAAGAGTAGCGAATGTCAACTTTGTGGCATAGCCACCATAGGGATCCGCACTTTTGATAACAAGTTCCACCTCTGGGACCCACACCTTGCTCTGCTCTACTATTTTGTGGCGTTCCCGCAGAATTAATTGGTGGGACCTGCATCTGAGACCCATATGGTATATAACCATAAATGTCTGAGATGGGATTTCCCTAAAAGATGCAATAAGCTCAATGGCGGCTCCACTATTTGTTTTTTTCAGCTCAACACAGAGGTGGGTGGCTTTGAACTTCATCAATTCCTTTTGTGTGTGACATGGTTTTTCATCTCTTCTGACCCTGTAATAAAGAGTCGAAGAAAAAAACAGAAAGGAAGAAAGTGACCTAAGCACATCTTCACATCTCTGTCCCTGTAATTCACTCAATATGAGGTTTAGGTATAATCTGTGAGATTCCTTATGGTATACATGCCATGTTTTCACCAATTGGAGAGTTTCTGCTTACATTGACAAAGAATTCATTTCAGCCCTAATATCCAATTTCTTTACACAGCTTTGAAAGATCTCAAAACCCTTTTAGCTCCTAATTTGTTAGCACGATTGATGGCGTGTGCATATTAATAGTTTACATAATTTACCTTGGCAGCAAAATCTTAGAAAAGAGAGCAAATATAACTAGTTTCCGACCCTCCAAAATTTTCTTACCTTGGGACATATACTGTGTGTGTATGTATGACTGTATATAAACTGCATGTGTGTTATACAGAGGGTGAAATAAGTATTGAACACGTCACCTATAAATATATTTCTAAAGGCGCTATTGACATTAAATTCTCACCAGATGACGGTAACAACCCACCCAAACCACACAAGCAAAGAAATCGCCATAGATGTCCATAAATTTAAAAAGTTATGTGTAATAAGGAGAAATGACACAATGGAAAAGTATTGAACACGCTTGCTGAAATTTATTTACTAGTTTGTACAAAAACCTTTGTTGGAGATGACAACTTTACGAAACCTCCTGTATGGAGAAACTAGTCACATGCATTGCTCAGGTCTAATCATAGAATGATTGAGTTGGAAGGGACCTCCAGGGTCATCATGTCCAACCCCCTGCTCAGTGCAGGAGTCACTAAACCATCTCAGACAGATGTCTGTCCAGCCTCTGTTTGAAGACTTCCATTGAAGGAGAATTCTCCATCTCTTGGCTGCCTGTTCCACTCATTGATTGCCCTCACTGTCAAAATGTTTTCTCTAATATCTAATCTGTATCTTCTCCCTTTTAGTTTCACTCCATTGCTTCTCGTGTTTCCATGTGCAAATGAGAACACTGTGACATCCCTTCAGACATTTGTTGACCGCTATTACGTCTCCTCTGAGTCTTCTTTTTTGCAAGCTACCGTTCCTCGTAGGACATACTTTGCAGTCCACTCACCATCCCGGTAGCTCACCTCTGAACTTGCTCCAGTTTATCAATGTGTTTTGTAAAATGTGTTGTCCAGAACTGGACACAGTAGTCCAGACGAGGACTGACCAAGGAGGAGTAGAGGAGATAATTACTTCACATGATCTAGGCTCCATGATTCTCTTAATACATCCTAGAACTGTGTTTGACTTTTTTTGCTGCGGTTTTATCACAAACGATTTGGATTACCGAATAGGGCCTCCTTGCTGCACCCCAATATTAGGCCTAACTATTTTTATATGGAAATCTGATTTTTTTTTTTTACTGAAACACAGTTTTACCATAAACTATTTAGATTAGGAAATGGGGCCTCCGGAGACTGCTGCACAGTTTTTGCACAATCTAGTTCGGTGCTGGAAAATCAATTTCACACAGGACAGGATCCTATCTATTTAACTGACAAGTTCACTTTTAGCAGTAGCACTATCGAGAGTGACCTCCCTGCACTGTGACACTGAGACAATGGCACTAGTAAAACAAGATGTCTGCTTTTTATATGGCCAGGGACATGTGACATTGCGGCCAATCACAGAAGACCGTGTCATGATGTTGTGGATGGTTTCTGCACCCTGATTGGCTGCCGGAATCAACGCACGCAGTTAAAGAGGGGAGCGTGCAGCTCCTGTAATCTCTTCAGTCCCCCTCCCCTCATCAAACATGTCCCCCCATCCACCCCTGATCATCATACAGCACCACTATCCTAGCCAAAGTCATACAAAAGCATTAGTGGAAACACGATGATTCACCAAATTTTGCCGACTTGGGGTACAAATGTTCATGAAACCGAACACGAATCCGGATGTGCTACGTTCGTGCCGAATTTGAAATTGGTGAATTTTTTCCGAATAAGTTGGCTCATCTCTACTTCTGACACCGTAAAAAAAGAAAACAAAGGGTGCAAGAAATCATAGTAACATAGTTAGTAAGGCCGAAAAAAGACATTTGTCCATCCAGTTCAGCCTATATTCCATCATAATAAATCCCCAGATCTACGTCCTTCTACAGAACCTAATAATTGTATGATACAATATTGTTCTGCTCCAGGAAGACATCCAGGCCTCTCTTGAACCCCTCGACTGAGTTCGCCATCACCACCTCCTCAGGCAAGCAATTCCAGATTCTCACTGCCCTAACAGTAAAGAATCCTCTTCTATGTTGGTGGAAAAACCTTCTCTCCTCCAGACGCAAAGAATGCCCCCTTGTGCCCGTCACCTTCCTTGGTATAAACATATCCTCAGTGAGATATTTGTATTGTCCCCTTATATACTTATACATGGTTATTAGATCGCCCCTCAGTCGTCTTTTTTCTAGACTAATCCTAATTTTGCTAATCTATCTGGGTATTGTAGTTCTCCCATCCCCTTTATTAATTTTGTTGCCCTCCTTTGTACTCTCTCTAGTTCCATTGCATCCTTCCTGAGCACCGGTGCCCAAAACTGGACACAGTACTCCATGTGCGGTCTAACTAGGGATTTGTACAGAGGCAGTATAATGCTCTCATCATGTGTATCCAGACCTCTTTTAATGCACCCCATGATCCTGTTTGCCTTGGCAGCTGCTGCCTGGCACTGGCTGCTCCAGGTAAGTTTATCATTAACTAGGATCCCCAAGTCCTTCTCCCTGTCAGATTTACCCAGTGGTTTCCCGTTCAGTGTGTAATGGTGATATTGATTCCTTCTTCCCATGTGTATAACCTTACATTTATCATTGTTAAACCTCATCTGCCACCTTTCAGCCCAAGTTTCCAACTTATCCAGATCCATCTGTAGCAGAATACTATCTTCTCTTGTATTAACTGCTTTACATAGTTTTGTATCATCTGCAAATATCGATATTTTACTGTGTAAACCTTCTACCAGATCATTAATGAATATGTTGAAGAGAACAGGTCCCAATACCGACCCCTGCGGTACCCCACTGGTCACAGCGACCCAGTTAGAGACTATACCATTTATAACCACCCTCTGCTTTCTATCACTAAGCCAGTTACTAACCCATTTACACACAATTTCCCCCAGACCAAGCATTCTCATTTTGTGTACCAACCTCTTGTGCGGCACGGTATCAAACGCTTTGGAAAAATCGAGATATACCACGTCCAATGACACCGTGGTCCAGCCTATAGCTTACCTCTTCATAAAAACTGATTAGATTGGTTTGACAGGAGCGATTTCTCATAAACCCATGCTGATATGGAGTTAAACAGTTATTCTCATTGAGATAATCCAGAATAACATCCCTCAGAAACCCTTCAAATATTTTACCAACAATAGAGGTTAGACTTACTGGCTTATAATTTCCAGGTTCACTTTTAGAGCCCTTTTTGAATATTGGCACCACATTTGCTATGCGCCAGTCCTGCGGAACAGACCCCGTCGCTTCCAGGTATGTACCAAACATCATGCTATTGTTCAGAAAAATGAAGGCAGCACCCCAATAGAAAAAATAAAAGTGATTTATTGGCCCACGTGCGACGTTTCAGACCAGAGTGTGGACCTTTCTCAAGCTTCGGACACCGGACATTTGTAGGGAGGCCACATTCATTTTCAGCAGTCTGCCGATCTTACCGATATTGGTGGGTTTGGCCGACTTTAGTATTCTATACAGGGACCTATTAGAAAGAAAGACTTCACTTATGTCTAGACTCCTTTGTCCAATATTCCAAGGAAGTTTTGTAAAGCCCTCTTTGCCGTATTCTCTTAGGGACAAATTCACTAACCTAAACCTTCCTGACACTCCATTTTTAAGTCTGTCATCTGAAATTTATGTCCAAACGCAGGCGAACGATCCGTATTTCTGGGGATTTAAAAATTGGAAAACAAATATGCTTTCAAACTTTTTTTCATTTCTGGTGAATTATTTTCTAGTGGATTTCAAGTATCTATTCCTGGTGGATTAATATTTGTGTTCTTAGTGTATTACAAGACTTCGGTTTATTGTTTTCTAAGTTGTCTAAAAGTTTTTTTAGGGGGATATTTGTGTACTTAGGGGATTATGTGGACTTTTATAGTAAATTGTTTTACACTTATTTTTATTTATTTTACTATAGTTTACTTTTTTTTTCTTTTTAAGGCTCGATCTTTATAGAATAGAAATACACAGAATGACCACAATGTGTCACTATTACTTCGTTGCTCTCCATAAGCACAGCGGCACACTACCATGTATCTGCATTACATGTACACTTACTTCACTCTTAAAGGGATTTTGCCACTAACAAAAGTTCATTTTCATCAATAGATCTTGGAATAATAATAATAATAATAATAATAATTTTATTTATATAGCGCCAACATATTCCGCAGCGCTTTACAAATTATAGAGGGGACTTGTACAGACAATAAACATTACAGCATAACAGAAATACAGTTCAAAACAGATACCAGGAGGAGTGAGGGCCCTGCTCGCAAGCTTACAAACTATGGGGAAAAGGGGAGACACGAGAGGTGGATGGTAACAATTGCTTTAGTTATTCGGACCAGCTATAGTGTAAGGCTCAGGTGTTCATGTAAAGCTGCATGAACCAGTTACCTGCCTAAGTATGTAGCAGTACAGACACAGAGGGCTAATACTGCATAAAGTGTATGAGAACATGATGCGAGGAACCTTTTTTTTTTTTTTATTATAAATAGGCCACACAGGGATCGTTAGGTTAATGCATTGAGGCGGTAGGCCAGTCTGAACAAATGAGTTTTTAGGGCACGCTTAAAACTGTGGGGATTGGGGATTAATCGTATTAACCTAGGTAGTGCATTCCAAAGAATCGGCGCAGCACGTGTAAAGTCTTGGAGACGGGAGTGGGAGGTTCTGATTATTGAGGATGCTAACCTGAGGTCATTAGCAGAGCGGAGGGCACGGGTAGGGTGGTAGACTGATACCAGGGAGGAGATGTAGGGTGGTGCTGAGCCATGGAGTGCTTTGTGGATGAGGGTAGTAGTTTTGTACTGGATTCTGGAGTGGATGGGTAGCCAGTGTAATGACTGGCACAGGGTAGAGGCATCGGTGTAACGGTTGGTGAGGAATATGATCCTGGCTGCAGCATTCAGGACAGATTGGAGCGGGGAGAGTTTTGCAAGAGGGAGACCGATTAGTAGAGAGTTACAATAGTCCAGACGAGAATGAATAAGTGAAACAGTCAGAGTTTTTGCAGAGTCGAAATTAAGAAAAGGGCGAATTCTAGAAATGTTTTTGAGATGCAGGTAAGAAGAGCGAGCCAGTGATCGGATGTAGGGGGTGAATGAAAGGTCAGAATCAAGGATGACCCCAAGGCAGCGGGCATGTTGCTTTGGAGTAATGGTGGAACCGCACACGGAGATGGCAATGTCAGGCAAAGGTAGGTTAGTAGAGGGAGAGAACACGAGGAGTTCAGTTTTTGACAGGTTTAGTTTCAGATAGAGGGAGGACATGATGTTAGAGACAGCGGTAAGACAATCACTGGTGTTTTCTAAAAAGGTCGGTGTGATATCGGGAGCAGAAGTGTATAATTGGGTGTCGTCAGCATAGAGATGGTACTGGAAACCAAATCTACTGATTGTTTGTCCAATAGGGGCAGTATACAACGAGAAGAGTAGGGGGCCTAGGACTGATCCTTGAGGAACCCCAACAGTAAGGGGAAGGTGAGAGGAGGAAGAACCAGCAAAACATACAGTGAAGGATCGGTCAGAGAGATAGGAGGAGAACCAGGAGAGAACGGTGTCCTTGAGGCCGATGGAGCGGAGCATAGTGAGGAGGAGCTGATGATCCACAGTGTCAAATGCTGCAGAGAGATCCAAGAGAATTAGCATGGAGTAGTGACCATTAGATTTAGCTGTTAGTAGGTCATTAGAGACTTTAATGAGGGCAGTTTCAGTAGAGTGTAAAGAGCGGAAGCCAGATTGAAGAGGGTCGAGAAGAGAGTTATCTGAGAGATAGCGGGTAAGACGGGAGTGGACCAGGCGTTCGAGGAGTTTAGAGATGAAGGGAAGATTAGAGACAGGTCTATAATTAGCGGCACAGTTTTGATCGAGGGATGGTTTTTTAAGTAATGGATGTATGATGGCATGCTTAAATGAGGAGGGAAAAATACCGGAAGTGAGGGAAAGGTTGAATATTTTTGTTAGGTGAGAGGTGATAGCCGGGGAAAGGGACTGGAGGAGATGTGACGGAATGGGGTCACTGGTGCAAGTGGTCGGGCGCGAAGATGCAAGGAGCCTGCTTACTTCTTCTTCTGTAACTGCTTCAAAATCAGAGAGTGAACTAGATGCAGTGGGGGAGGGAGGACAGTGCATGGTATGAAGAGATTGGGAGATGATTTCCTGTCGAATGTGGTCAATTTTTTCTTTGAAGTAATTGGCCAGATCGTCAGCACGGAGATCCGTGGTTGGGGCCTGCTCTCTTGGGTTGAGTAGGGACTGGAACGTGTCAAAGAGACGTTTAGGGTTATTGGACAGAGAGGTGATGAGGGTGTTGAAGTAGGTTTGTTTGGAGAGGTGAAGGGCAGAATTGTATGTCTTTAGCATGAACTTATAATGGATGAAATCTTCGGGTAGATTAGATTTTCTCCACAGACGTTCTGCGCACCTGGAGCACCGCTGCAGGAAACGTGTTTGCAGCGTGTGCCACGGTTGTTGCCGTCTGTGCCGAGTTGTTTTATGTATAGGAGGAGCAGCTTCATCCAGAGCACTTTGCAGGGTTTCATTGTAATGCTTCAATGCAGAATCAGGACATAAGATGGAGGAAATAGGGGCCAGTGAGGACTGCAAGTTCATCATAAGTTTCTGGGTGTTAATGGCCTGTATGTTTCTATAGGTGTGGAAAGTGGGGGTGACCTGAGCGGGATGGCAGTTCTTGATAGAGAATGAAAGAAGGTTGTGGTCAGAGAGCGGGAGAGGGGAGTTTGTGAAGTCATCCACTGAGCAAAGTCGGGAGAAGACCAAGTCAAGGGAGTTTCCATCTTCATGTGTTGGAGAGTTAGTATGCTGCGAGAGGCCAAAAGAGGAGGATAGAGATAAAAGGTGAGAAGCAGATGGGGAGAGGGGAGAGGCAATGGGGATGTTGAAATCACCCATGATAAGGGTAGGGGTGTCACAGGAGAGAAAGTGTGGAAGCCAGGTGGCAAAGTGATCCAGGAACTGATGACAGGGGCCGGGAGGACGATACACCACCGCCACTCGCATGGAGAAGGGGACGTAGAGTCTGACCACATGGACCTCAAAGGAAGGGAAGACAAGTGAGGGTACTTGGGGGATAACTTGGAAAGTACATTTGGGTGAAAGGAGCAGACCAACGCCTCCACCTGCTCTGTTGTCTGATCTTGGGGTATGAGAAAAGTGCAGTCCACCATATGAAAGAGCAGCAGCAGCGGTGGTGTCTGACTGCTGGATCCAGGTTTCAGTAAGAGCCAGGAGATTAAGAGAATTAGAAAGGAAGAAGTCATGAATGAAGGAGAGTTTATTACACACAGAGCGAGAATTCCAAAGGGCACAATTGAAAGAGACAGCAGGCATGCAGGGAATATTAATAAGGTTAGAGGGGTTTCTGGGTGTAGCAATTGGGAGGTTTGACTGGCTATAACATGGGGGGCCGGGGTTTGGAGATATGTCTCCAGCGACTAGGAGAAGGAGGATCGAAAGAGTGAGCAGATGGTTAAGTGATTTGTGAGAGCGTCTCTTGTGTTGGATGTTGGGACTGAATGGATCTGTGCTGTTAAGCAATGTGAATAGAGCATGAGTGCTATACATAGGAGAGGCAAGGACAGAGGGGCCGATATGGATGGAGTGTAGAGAGTTAATGCAAGGGCGGTGAATGTGAGTGAATGCAGCAGCCAGAATATAGATAATACAAATAAATATGGTGAGTATTTGTGCTGTTTCAAGTGAATATGGATTAGATTTAGTTTTTCTTACCTGTCTCCTGCCCTGTCTAACTGCCATGTTATAACTGCCGAGTACTTAGGAAAAAAAGTACTTTGAATAAAAAATACACGAATAACAGTGCACGAATGCATCCCCAAGCTACATCTACATTTATAGAAGGCTAGCCCTTAGATCTCTTTTTTTTTTTTTTTTTTGGTGTTAAAGCTCGTTAGCAATCAATCTAACTCAGTTGAGACAACAGGACACAATAAATGTAGTGATCAGATAAACAAATGTCCAGGTCTACATGGATCATAAAGCACTTTGAAACAGTTATGTGATCTCTCTGAGTAAGGACATGCAAAAGTGAGTTAAATATCTATAAACACAAAGGCATAATAGTATGACTAACATATATAGATACATGCAGGATTCAATGCCGAAGATAGAATGACTCAGATACCATCCAAGCTGCTTGCTGTCAGGGACTGGAGCAATAGACATGCAGGATATTTCAGCTCAGAGAATGAATGATATGTTTACCATCCAAGCTGCTTGCTGTCAGGGACTGGAGCAATAGACATGCAGGATATTTCAGCTCAGAGAATGAATGATATGTTTACCATCCAAGCTGCTTGCTGTCAGGGACTGGAGCAATAGACATGCAGGATATTTCAGCTCAGAGAATGAATGATATGTTTACCATCCAAGCTGCTTGCTTGGAATAATGATAACTTCCACAATTGGATGTGTTTAAATAAAATGTTCCTGTGCTGAGATAATCTTATAAATGTGCCCCTGCTGTGTACTGTGTAATGGCCGTGTCTGACCGAGCAGGGACATGGTCCGACCATACCACATCCACTGAGCAGGGGAGGAAGCAAAAGAGATTCTTTCTGATTCTTTTGAAGTAAAACATTGTTTAAAACAAGCAGGGAAATATTTTACCCCACAAAATCAGCTGTGATCCTCTGCTGTCCTGTCTGTATATTTTCTTTTACTCCCCCCCCCCCCCCCCCCCCCCAGGAGATGTGGTATGATCAGACCATGTTCCTGTTCGGCCAGACACGGCCGTTACACAGTACACAGCAGGGGCACATTTATAAGATTATCTCAGCACGGGAACATTTTATTTAAACACATCCAATTGTGGAAATTATTATTATTCCAAGATCTATTGATTAAAATGAACTTTTTCTTGTGGGAAAAAAAAAAACACTTTAAATCAATGCGCTCACATGTTACTGATGACACTGGCGAAATACGAAGCAGTGGCTTCAAAACGTCAATGAGTAGAAGATATTTAGGTCGTGCTCCATTACGCACGCAATTTAATCTTAGATATTTATGCGAATGATAAAAAAAAAATGCAAAAAAAACAATTTGTTTTGTCTCTATTGAATATTGCTCTGCTCATGTGAATGGCGAGGTTCTACTCTTCAACTCGTCCATATAGCATATGATCCAATAATTGAGCAAAGAAATCCCATCTGCTGCCGTCCGATCAGCAGACACAAGTTATGGCAGCTTCTGCCTGCATTGCTATAGGCAGAATTAATATTGATGACCGTGACTGGACAATAAAATTTGACCGCTGCAGAAGTCCACTATGTTTTATCTATGGGTTTTCGACAGGAGACCATAATAGCATCTTGATAGGACATTATAACTATGGGTTCCAAAGGACCCATACCGCGTAAGGGTAGTCATGGCCAAATGTGCACGCATGGAGTATGCACCAAAAAGGAGTTCTTTCGCAAGAAAATCGCTCCGTAAAAAAAAATTGTATGTTTTTGCTGTATTTTTTGCATGCATTTTTGATGTATACAAATATACACTTAGTAGGAGGAGAGGATCATCACCGCGCTGCGGCAAGAAGAATTCCAGGAATAGTAAAAGTTCAACGTGGTTATTCAATGCGTTTCAGGGTTCAGACGACCCCTTCGTCAGGACATACCACTTACGATATTGACATTGAATATTGTAAGTGGTATGTCCTGACGAAGGGGTCGCCTGAACCCTGAAACGCGTTGAATAAACCACTTTGAACTTTTACTGTTCCTGGAATTCTTCTTGCGGCAGTGCGGTGATGATCCTCTCCACCTATTAAATGTATACTACTACCAGGTCCAGCACTGACCTGTGGATCTGCAGCAGCCGCCATTATTATATGTCTTTTTATCGTCCTCACCAGGAGAGTAGTTCTCTTGGTGGGTGCACCCTATGCAACGTGAGATAAGACCCTATTGCGCTTTTGGGTCTCCTTTTTCTATCTGCTTGATGTGTACAAATGACATTTCAGACTCCTCATTTACATCGTTGGTACTGTAAAACTGCGCTTTTTCCATGGTAAAACACAACTTGTGAACAAGCCCTACAAGCTGTACTTCAGAGTCCTCTTTTCTCAGTCATAACAAACTTAAGGAAGTTGTCCACTACTTGGACAACTCTTTTTGGTATACCCCTCACTGGCCACCATAAAATAAAGCATATACTCTACCCCCATGCCGGTGTCGGAACGCTATTTCCTCTGGCTCCCATGCTGTTGCAACATGTAACGCCAGCACCCAATCAGCACTGGCGTCACTGTCCCCGTCTCCTGTCGAATTGCTCAAGAAGAGTATTTCCGAGATCAGCTGCAGCCTGGACTTCCTCTTCATGGTTGATTTGTCCAAAGATAGGACCAGTGATGCCAGCGTTAATTGGGCGACGGCGTCATGTGTCACAACAACCGCACAGGAAAGCGAGTGCCGATACCACGAGAACTGCGTTGGCACAGGTGGTGAGTATTGGCTTTATTATTTTTTGGGCACCAGACATTTTGATCAAGAATGTGTTGTCCTAGTAGTGGACAACCCCTTTTAACTTTGGATTTACGAGTGATGTAAATTTAGATTTCATAAATTTCTCAGATCTAATGCTTACAGGAGATACCAGTTATTCTGTAATCACTGAGCTATATAAAGGAGAAACGGCAGGAAATACTTCACTGTTTGCTTCCAGCAGTCATCCCCCACATGTTATAAAATCCATCCCAGTGGCTGAACCAGAAGGGCTTAGGCCAATAACTGTAGAACAATGACATGACACGGAAACATGCAAAAGACTTCATGAAAATACAAAAAAAGTAGGAAACAAATCCAAAAGTGCTCAATTAATGAACAAAAGAACCAAAAAATGTGTGTGTATGTGTATATATATATATATATATATATATATATATATATATATATATATATATATATATATATATATATATATATATATATATACATACATACAGTACCTTGCAAAAGTATTCGGCTCCCGGGAATTTTTCAACTTTTCCCCACATATCATGCTTCAAACATAAAGATACCAAATGTTAATTTTTGGTGAAGAATCAACAACAAGTGGAACACAAATGTGAAGTTTGAACGAAATTTATTGGTGATTTTACATTTTTGTGGAAATTCAAAAACTGAAAAGTGGGGCGTGCAATATTATTTGGCCCCTTTACTTTCAGTGCAGCAAACTCACTCCAGAAGTTAATTGTGGATCTCTGAATGATCTAATGTTGTCCTAAAGGCCTAATGATGATAATTATAATCCACCTGTGTGTAATCAAGTCTCCGTATAAATGCACCTGCTCTGTGATAGTCTCAGGGTTCTGTTTGAAGCACAGAGAGCATCATGAAGACCAAGGAACACAACAGGCAGGTCAGTGATACTGTTGAGATGTTTAAAGCCGGATTTGGATTCAAAATAATTTCCAAAACTTTAAACATCCCAAGGAGCACTGTGCAAGCGATGATATTGAAATGGAAGGAGCATCATACCACTGCAAATCTACCAAGACCCGGCCGCCCCTCTAAACTTTCATCTCAAACAAGGAGAAAACTGATCAGAGATGCAGCCAACAGGTCTGTCACGGATCTCTTCTCCGTGATTTAACTAATTCGTCACGTACCTGCTCTCAGCACATAACTTGGGTTGTGCCTGCAAGGGTTAATCTATCTCCCCACTCTCAGTCCAGCATTCAACCTCTGTCCTATGCTGTAATGGGAGCATAAATCACACACCACCCCAGGCCACACACCCGATCATACACGCTGCCACCACTCACCGAATACACGGGCGATGAGTCCCGGAAATATTAATACTAATACTGTCTACCACTCATAAGGCTCACACACCTTAGGCTATGGATTATTTTAGAACATTCAAGGTTCAACTTGTTAAAGTTTTATACTTTAATACAAAAAAGGTTCAGTGCTTACAGTAAGAAAAGTTATAAAAAATCTGATAATAAAAAGACATACAACTTATGCAAAACAGTATAAAAATAAACAGGAGAAAACTTACAGAAATCATCTAACTTGGTAGTCTGCTTCTGCTCCCTGAGGGTAGGATGAATGTAGATTGGATCACACCAGCTCGGCCGCCCCCATTATTTGAACACGTTTCTCTGTATACAGGTCTAATTTATAGCTTTGGTATGGAGGTCAGGTTTCTAGACCAGCCCCTCAGGTTAATATCATAATTGCTTGGTTTTTGATTGGACCACGGCCAGCCGCGCCCCCATTGAATATATAATTTTCTCTTGAGATCCTTTGTGTAAAAGCTCCCACAGAAATACTATCAGGCCATAATTAACATCTCTCTTCCAAGAGCTAGGAGATTGGAGACAGAATTCTACTTGTCCCAGGAAAATACATATTCACACCTGGGTGCGAACCTGCAGCCTTCAGGACAGATGTTCCCAGTCACACAATACCTATACATAAGGTCACTGCACACACACGCATATATATATATATATATATAATATACACACATATTTCACCACAAAGTCCATGATCACTCTGGATGAACTGCAGAGATCTATAGCTGAGGTGGGACAGTCTGTCCGTAGGAAAATCAGTCGGACACAGCACAAATCTGGCCTTTATGGAAGAGTGGCAAGAAGAAAGCCATTTCTCAAAGATATCCATAAAAGTGTTGTTTAAAGTTTGCAACAAGCCACCTGGGAGACACACCAAACATGTGGAGGAAGGTGCTCTGGTCAGATGAAACCAAAATCGAACTTTTTGACAATTCCAAACAATATGTTTGGTGTAAAGGCAACACAACTCATCACCCTGAACACACCATCCCCACTGTGTGTGGTGGTGAACACACCATCCCCACTGCCTATTTAGGATGTTAGAACATCCTAAATAGGCAGTGTAAGCGGTTTATACCTTGTGGGAATAAAAGGACTAGAAATAGGAAAAACCCAATGTGGCTAAACAAAGAAGTAAGACAGGCAATTAACAGTAAAAAGAAAGCATTTGCACTACTAAAGCAGGATGGCACCATTGAAGCTCTAAAAAACTATAGGGAGAAAAATACTTTATCTAAAAAACTAATTAAGGCTGCCAAAAAGGAAACAGAGAAGCACATTGCTAAGGAGAGTAAAACTAATCCCAAACTGTTCTTCAACTATATCAATAGTAAAAGAATAAAAACTGAAAATGTAGGCCCCTTAAAAAATAGTGAGGAAAGAATGGTTGTAGATGACGAGGAAAAAGCTAACATATTAAACACCTTCTTCTCCACGGTATTCACGGTGGAAAATGAAATGCTAGGTGAAATCTCAAGAAACAATGAAAACCCTATATTAAGGGTCACCAATCTAACCCAAGAAGAGGTGCGAAACCGGCTAAATAAGATTAAAATAGATAAATCTCCGGGTCCGGATGGCATACACCCACGAGTACTAAGAGAACTAAGTAATGTAATAGATAAACCATTATTTCTTATTTTTAGGGACTCTATAGCGACAGGGTCTGTTCCGCAGGATTGGCGCATAGCAAATGTGGTGCCAATATTCAAAAAGGGCTCTAAAAGTGAACCTGGAAATTATAGGCCAGTAAGTCTAACCTCTATTGTTGGTAAAATATTTGAAGGGTTTCTGAGGGATGTTATTCTGGATTATCTCAATGAGAATAACTGTTTAACTCCATATCAGCATGGGTTTATGAGAAATCGCTCCTGTCAAACCAATCTAATCAGTTTTTATGAAGAGGTAAGCTATAGGCTGGACCACGGTGAGTCATTGGACGTGGTATATCTCGATTTTTCCAAAGCGTTTGATACCGTGCCGCACAAGAGGTTGGTACACAAAATGAGAATGCTTGGTCTGGGGGAAAATGTGTGTAAATGGGTTAGTAACTGGCTTAGTGATAGAAAGCAGAGGGTGGTTATAAATGGTATAGTCTCTAACTGGGTCGCTGTGACCAGTGGGGTACCGCAGGGGTCGGTATTGGGACCTGTTCTCTTCAACATATTCATTAATGATCTGGTAGAAGGTTTACACAGTAAAATATCGATATTTGCAGATGATACAAAACTATGTAAAGCAGTTAATACAAGAGAAGATAGTATTCTGCTACAGATGGATCTGGATAAGTTGGAAACTTGGGCTGAAAGGTGGCAGATGAGGTTTAACAATGATAAATGTAAGGTTATACACATGGGAAGAAGGAATCAATATCACCATTACACACTGAACGGGAAACCACTGGGTAAATCTGACAGGGAGAAGGACTTGGGGATCCTAGTTAATGATAAACTTACCTGGAGCAGCCAGTGCCAGGCAGCAGCTGCCAAGGCAAACAGGATCATGGGGTGCATTAAAAGAGGTCTGGATACACATGATGAGAGCATTATACTGCCTCTGTACAAATCCCTAGTTAGACCGCACATGGAGTACTGTGTCCAGTTTTGGGCACCGGTGCTCAGGAAGGATATAATGGAACTAGAGAGAGTACAAAGGAGGGCAACAAAATTAATAAAGGGGATGGGAGAACTACAATACCCAGATAGATTAGCGAAATTAGGATTATTTAGTCTAGAAAGAAGACGACTGAGGGGCGATCTAATAACCATGTATAAGTATATAAGGGGACAATACAAATATCTCGCTGAGGATCTGTTTATACCAAGGAAGGTGACGGGCACAAGGGGGCATTCTTTGCATCTGGAGGAGAGAAGGTTTTTCCACCAACATAGAAGAGGATTCTTTACTGTTAGGGCAGTGAGAATCTGGAATTCCTTGCCTGAGGAGGTGGTGATGGCGAACTCAGTCGAGGGGTTCAAGAGAGGCCTGGATGTCTTCCTGGAGCAGAACAATATTGTATCATACAATTATTAGGTTCTGTAGAAGGACGTAGATCTGGGTATTTATTATGATGGAATATAGGCTGAACTGGATGGACAAATGTCTTTTTTCGGCCTTACTAACTATGTTACTATGTTACTATGTTACTGTCAAACATGGTGGTGGCAGCATCATGGTTTGGGCCTGCTTTTCTTCAGCAGGGACAGGGAAGATGGCTAAAATTGATGGGAAGATGGATGGAGCCAAATACAGGACCATTCTTGAAGAAAACCTGTTGGAGTCTGCAAAAGACCTGAGACTGGGACGGAGATTTGTCTTCCAACAAGACAATGATCTCAAACATAAAGCAAAATCTACAATGGAATGGTTCACAAATAAACATATCCAGGTGTTAGAATGGATATTGCTTCAACTAGTATTGTTAAATCCTTGAAACGTATCTATTTGGTTTCTATTATTCTTTAATATGAGTGGAGAACACAGGTGGAGTACTTTCCCTGTTGTTTGAATTAACGCGAGGCCGCTCAATGGGATATTGCGCGGTCCATTGGTGCGCAGGCGCAATGGAGACTCTGTGTTACTATGGGGAAGCGTGCGCTCCATCTTCTGCACAGGCGCACAGCGTGCGCTCCAAGACATGGTGAGCGCGTGCTGGTAACCGGAAGTGCGTCACACGCCATGCGGTGTGTGCGTCCGATGTGCTTCCGGCCCACAGCGATTTAAGAGACACAAGCGGGGAATGACTGTCGCAGCCATCATAGGTATTGATTGCTCCCCTGATGAGTCCATCATGAAACGCGTCGGGAGACACTACTCCGCAATAGAGACCCGTTACCCGATCTTCCTTTGACTAGAACAGTAGAAGATGGGTGAGACCATACCATTTGCATGGGATTAGGATAATGTGCTTTTGCTTCCCGTGTGAAACGGATTGGATTTATTGTATTATGGGTGCTTGAGCATATTTGATGTGTCACATTAGTGCCAGTGATAATGCATCCGTTTTAGGACTAAGGGTACCGTCACACTATACGATTTACCAATGATCACGACCAGCGATACGACCTGGCCGTGATCGTTGGTAAGTCGTAATGTGGTCGCTGGAGAGCTGTCACACAGACAGCTCTCCAGCGACCAACGATGCCGAGGTCCCCAGGTAACCAGGGTAAACATCGGGTTACTAAGCGCAGGACCGCGCTTAGTAACCCGATGTTTACCCTGGTTACCAGCGTAAAAAAAACCCAAACAGTAAATACTTACATTCCGGTGTCTGTCCCTTGCCGTCTGCTTCCCGCACTCACTGACTGCCGGCCGGCCGTAAAGTGAAAGCACAGCACAGCGGTGACGTCACCGCTGTGCTCTGCTTTCACTTTACGGCCGGCAGTCAGTGAGTGCGGGAAGCAGACTGCAAGGGACCTGACGGACACCGGAATGTAAGTATGTAGTGTTTTTTTTTACATTTACGCTGGTAACCAGGGTAAACATCGGATTACTAAGCGCGGTCCTGCGCTTAGTAACCCGATGTTTACCCTGGTTACAAGCGAACGCATCGCTAGATCGGTGTCACACACACCGATCTAGCGATGACAGCGGGAGATCCAGCGACGAAAGAAAGTTCCAAACGATCTGCTACGACGTACGATTCTCAGCAGGGTCCCTGATCGCTGCTGCGTGTCAGACACAGCGATATCGTAACGATATCGCTGGAACGTCACGAATTGTACCGTCGTAGCGATCAAAATGGCACTGTGTGACGGTACCCTAAGATGATGCCCTGCTTATAGCAATACACCAGATATCTATAAAAGATTGTTTTGGGAGCGTATAAACCCATCATGCAGATAAGAGTCTGAGTGTGATAAAACTATGCATCATCGTCTATTTGGGGTCTCTATTTTTATGCTGCAATATATATGCTGAGTATAAGACAAACTCGTCTTGGGAATTATGGGGATATAAGTGTGGCAGACCAGTGTGGTAGCAAATAGCCAAAGATGGTATTGATATAACAACCGTTGAGTGTGGCTTGCTACAAATTGACCGCTGCCAATTTTTCCCGGTTTTATTCAAGTCTTGATGACTCTCTGTGGCTATATAACGTTGTACGCTTCGTTTGGGGGGTCAATGAATTTTGACTCTATGGCAAATTAATGCTGGTATGTTATATCTGTATTGCCACTAGTTCTATACAACCAAGAGACGAGCAATATACAATACTAAGACTATTCAAGTGCCTATATAGGACTATATTGTAACAGCATTTCTTTAAAATATTTCCTTGTGTGTCTATATCATTTCCTTCACTTAGTGGTTTGAGTTCATCACTTTGTTGTTTGTGTAGTCTAATTAAAGTTAAGTTTTAGGTCCCGTGCTATCTATATATTTATTTCCGTGGATTGTATCCTGCTTTATATATAGAATAAGTCACGTGCCAGTGTTTTATACTGGCCACACATATATTTATACAAATAAATGAGATCCCCTCTGAGGCATCTTTTTCTCTAAGCTAAACAAGCCCAATTTTTCCAACCTCTCATCATATGAAAGGCCTCCATCCGTTGTAATAATCTAGTTGCCTGTCTTTGAACTGAATCTAACTTCTAGAATATGGATCCAGTTTTGGGTTCCATATTTTAACCCCTTTCTGCCATCGGATGTACTATCTCGCCGAGGTGACTTGGGACTTAATTCCCATTGACGGGATAGTACGTCCAGCGCCAGCTGATTATGAAAGCTGACACGCGACACTATGTGCCAGGAGCGGTCACGGACTGCTCCCGGCACATTAACCCCCGGAACAATGCAATCAAACATAATCGCAGCTTTTAGGTGGCATTGAGAAGCATCGCGCAGGGAGGGGGCTCCCTGCGTGCTTCCCCGAGACCCTCAAAACAACGCGATGTGATCGCATTGTTCAGAGGGTCTCTTCCTGTCTCCTTCCTGCAGGCCCCCGGATCCAAGATGGCAGCGAGGTCATGCAGGGAGGTGGCTTGCCAGTGCCTGCTGAGAGCAGGCGCTGCGCAGCCTCCTGCACTGCCTATCAGATCGCTGATCTGACACAGTGCTCTGCAAAGTGTCAGATCAGCGATCTGACACTATATAGTTATGTCCCACCCTGGGACAATGTAACAAAGTAAAAAAAAAAAATAACGTGTAGAAAATTTAAAAAAAAAAACCTAAATAAAGAAAAAAAAATATTGTTCCAATAAATACATTTCTTTATGTAAAAAACAAACAAACAATAAAAGTACACATGTTTAGTATCGCCGCGTCCGTAATGACCTGCCCTATAAACCTGTCCCACTAGTTAACCCCTTCAGTGGACACCGTAACAAAAAATAAAACGAGGCAAAAAACAATCCTTTATCATCGTACCGCCAAACAAAAAGTGGAATAACAAGCGATCAAAAAGACGGATATAAATAACCATGGTACCGCTGAAAACGTCATCTTGTCTCGCAAAAAACGAGCCGCCATACAGCGTCATCAGCAAAAAAAATTTATGCTGTTTTTTTTTTCATTCTGCCTCCCAAAAATCGTAATAAAAAGCAATCAAGAAATGTCATGTGCCCGAAAATGATACCAATAAAAACGTCAACTCATCCCGCAAAAAAACAAGACCTCACATGACTCTGTGGGCCAAAATGAGGAAAAATTATAGCTCTCAAAATGTGGTGATGCAAAATCTATTTTTGGAATAAAAAGCGTCTTTTAGTGTGTGACAGCTGCCAAACATAAAAACCCGCTATAAAAGTAAATCAAACCCCCCTTATCACCCCCCTAGTTCGGGAAAAATAATAAAATTAAAAAAATGTATTTATTTCTATTTTTCCATTAGGGTAAGGCTTCTTTTACACATACCGTTGTTTTTTGGCCCGTTTTTGCGGCCCCAATAGATTTCTATGGGGCCGCAAAAACGGGCCGCAATAATTTCACGGTGCACCTTGCGCCGTATGGCAGTGAGAGCCGTATGTACGGCTGTGGGAAAAAAATCGAGCCTGCTCAATCTTTTTTCTGGCTTACGGACACTGCTCGCATTGAAAATAAATGGTACCACGAAAATGGAAGTTTGTTTTTATGGTGCACCATGACTTCCGGTTTTGCTGACCGCTGTATTTTTTCCAATACTATTTACATAGTATTGGAAACCCGAAAAACGGCGATCCACAAGTTTTTGCAGTCCGTTATTGAGGCAGACTGTGAAAATTGCGGCGATACAGCTCGCAAAAAAGGCCCACAATAACGGGCCGCAAAAACCCCAGTACGAGTAAAAGAAGCCTTAGGGTTGGGGCTAAAGTTAGGGTTGGGGCAAAAGTTAGGGTTAGGGTTGGGGCTAAAGTTAGAGTTAGGGTTAAAGTTAGGGTTGGGGCTAGAGATGGGGCTAGGGTTTGTATTACGTTTACGGTTGGGATTAGGGTTGTGGTTAGGGTTGTGGTTAGGGTTATGGTTAGGATTGGGATAAGGGTTAGGGGTGTGTTGGGGTTAAGGGTGTGGTTAGGGCAGGGATAAGGGCTAGGGGCGTGTTTGGGTTATGGGTGTGGTTATGGTTAGGCTTGGGATTACTGTTAGGGGTGTGTTCGGGTTAGGGTTGGAGTTAGAATTGGGGGTTTCCACTGTTTAGGCACATCAGGGGCTCTCCAAACACGACACGGCGTCCAATCTCAATTGCAGCCAATTCTGCATTGAAAAAGTAAAACAGTGCTCCTTCCCTTCCGAGCTCTGCCATGCACCCAAACAGTGGTATGCCCTCACATATGGGGTATCAGCGTACTCAGGAGAAATTGGACAACTTTTGGGTCCAATTTCTCCTGGGGGCTAAAAAAAATTTTTTGCAAAAAAAAAAAAAAAAAGATTATTTTCACAGCTCTGCGTTAGAAACTGTAGTGAAACACTTTGGGGCTCAAAGTTCTCACAACACATCTAGTTAAGTTCCTTGGGGGGTCTAGTTTCCAATATGGGGTCACTTATGAGGGGTTTTTACTGTTTAAGTACATCAGGGGCTCTGCAAATGCAACGCGACGCCCGCAGACCATTCCATCTAAGTCTGCATTTCAAACGACGCTCCTTCCCTTCTGAGCTGTACCAAATGGTGGTTCCCCCTCACATATGGGGTATCAGCGTACTCAGGACAAATTGGACAACAACTTTTGGGTCCAATTTCTTCTGTTACCCTTGGTAAAATAAAAAATTGGTGGCAAGAAGATCATTTTTGTGAAAAAAAATATGATTTTTTATTTTTACAGCTCTACATTATAAACTTCTGTGAAGCACTTGGGGGTTCAAAGTGCTCACCACACCTCTAGATAAGTTCCTTAGGGGGTCTACTTTCCAAAATGGTGTCACTTGTGGGGGGTTTCCACTGTTTAGGCACATCATTGGCTCTGCAAATACGACTTGGCGTCCTATCTCAATTCCAGCCAATTTTGCATTGAAAAGTCAAACGGCGCTCCTTCCCTTCCGAGCCCTCCCATGCGCCCACAGTGGTTCCCCCCCACATATGGGGTATCTGCATACTCAGCACAAATTGTACAACAACTTTTGGGGTCCAATTTCTCCTGTTATCCTCGGTAAAATAAAACAAATTGGATCTGAAGTAATTTTTTTGTGAAAAAAGTTAAATGTTGTTTTTTTTTTTTTAACATTCCAAAAATTCCTGTGAAGCACCTGAAGGGTTAATAAACTTTTTGAATGTGGTTTTGAGCTCCTTGAGGGGTGTAGTTTTTAGAATGGTGACACACTTGGGTATTTTCTATCATAGAGACCCCTCGAAGTGACTTCCAATGTGATGTGGATCCTAAAAAAATGGTGTTGTAAAAATGAGAAATTGCTGGTCAACTTTTAACCTTTATAACTTCCTAACAAAAATAAATTTGGCTCCAAAATTGTGCTGATGTAAAGTAGACTTGTGGGAAATGTTACTTATAAAGTATTTTGTGTGCCATATCTCTGTGATTTAAGGGCATGAAAATTCAAAGTTGGAAAATTGCAAAAGTTTCTACATTTTTTGCCAAATTTCTATTTTTTTCACAAATAAACGCAAGTAATATAAAGGAAATTTTACCACTATCATGAAGTACAATATGTCACGAGAAAAGAATGTCAGAATCACTGGGATCCATGAAAGCGTTCCACAGTTATAACCTCATAAAGGGACAGTGGTCAGAATTGTAAAAATTGTCTCGGTCATTAACGTGCAAATCACCTTGGGGAGTTAAAAAGGATATTCAGATGTGGTCTCAACAGTGATTTATAAAGGGGTAATAATACATTGGGATTGCAAAATGTTATCTCTTTTTATAAATCCTAAAATCTTGTTTGCTTTTGCGGCTGCTGCTTGACATTGAGTACTGCTGCTCGGCTTACTTGTAACCAGAATACCCAAGTCCTTCTCCTGTTATGTATCCTCGTGTATACTCCCATTTAATGTATATGCAGCAATTGGATTACTCCTTCCTAGGTGCATTACTCTCAATTTATCTACATTAAATCTCATCTGCCAGATGTTTGCCCATTCAGTCATCTTAATCAGATTGTTTTGCAATATTGTAATGTCAAGGTCAGATTTTAATATCATACATAGTTTGGGATTGTCTTCTATGTTGGCTGAGGCTCTCACTGGAATTGTCTCTTCGGATCATCTCCAAATTTGGCTCTCATTGGGATCATCTCCAATGTTGGCTTTCATTGGGATCTTCTCCAGTGTTGGCGCTCATTGGGATCTTCTCCAATGTTGGCTCTAATTGGGATCGTCTCCCATGTTGGCTCTCATTGGGATCGTCTCCCATGTTGGCTCTCATTGGGATCGTCTCCCATGTTGGCTCTCAATGGGATCGTCTCCCATGTTGCCTCTCATTGGGATCGTCTCCAATGTTGGCTCTCATTGGGATCGTCTCCAATGTTGGCTCTCATTGGGATCGTCTCCAATGTTGGCTCTCATTGGGATCGTCTCCAATGTTAGCTCTCATTGGGATTGTGTCCAATGTTGCTCTCATTGGAATCGTCCCCCATGCTGGCTCTCATTGGGATCGTCTCCAATGTTGGATCTCATTGGGATCGTCTCCAATGTTGGATCTCATTGGGATCGTCTCCAATGTTGGATCTCATTGGGATCGTCTCCAATGTTGGTTCTCAGTGGGATCGTCTCCAGTGTTGGCTCTCATTGGGATCATCTCTAGATGGGCCTTTGAGGTTCAATATAGTGTCTTAGCCCAGATCTAATTGTAGATTCTTTACTCGACTTTGCCAAATCGTGGACAAATGTTTAAATCCTGCCCATATATTTTCATTTTAGCAAAGTTGATACATTGGTGTTTGATAAGTGTTAGAGAAAACTGGAATACAGAGTAAGAAAAAGTGACATATTGCAGTCTCCTCCATGCCAAAATGATATGATCTAGTCTTGGCACAGGGTTTGTTTTTTGAGGCCAACTAAACTATAACCTTTTACGAGAGCTAATGTTTCATCGTAAGAATTTGTGCAAGCTAGCATTCAACGTCCATCGTGGATATGATGTGTGGACGTTTATGACGAAGCAATAGGGGACACGAGGGTTTCAAGGAGACATAAGTACACCTGACGTGTGTGTATATACCAAACCATGTAGAAAAGCCGCGGAGACACCATCACGTGTTTCTCAACGCAAGCAATAAATAGCCAGGTTTTTCACCGGGAAGGAACAACCACGGGAAGGGCAGCATCCAAAAAGGAAAACCACCTATGCCAAAACATGGTATCCATCCACAGAGAGCTGTTTCGGGGTATTTGCCCATCATCAGTGTGGAGTAGGAAAACTGGCTATTAGGAGCAGTGCCTAGTAAAAGGACTATAAACATAAGGATGAATGACCTCGGGGAGATCAAAACATCCAACACCGTGGAGACACCATCACGTGTTTCTCAACGCAGTGATCAAGAACACTGCCCCCATCCCTTATGGGAAATATGCAGATGCATGTAGAAAAGCCACGGAGACACCATCACGTGTTTCTCAACGCAAGCAAGGGGCAGCATCCAAAAAGGAAAACCACCTATGCCAAAATATGGTATCCATCCACTGACAGCTGTTTCGGGGGTATTTGCCCCTCATCAGTGTGGAGTAGGAAACTGGCTATTAGAAGCAGTGCGTAGTATAGTCCTTTCACTATTGATTGCATTGAGAAACACGTGATGGTGTCTCCGCGGTGTTGGATGTTTTTATCTCCCCGAGGTCATTCATCCTTTTGTTTATATACCAAACCAAACATACAGTATGTAAGACAGCATAACTGTGGAAAAAGCAATCTGTGCAGGAAATGAGACTGAAACACTTTTATCATTTTGGAATGTTTGTGCTCCTATATAGTAAAACATAGTTTTTTTTTTGCTTCTTTCACTGTCCAAAAATCATGTCATATTGGGAAGTCAATGTGAAGAAAACGTGGTAGTTCCAGCTCCTTTAAAATTCAAAGTCTTTATTTTCAAGTTAAAACTCCATCATAAACATGAAATCCTTGTACATAGTGGACATGTGTGCAGCGGAGAAGAGGTGCAAGCAAAGCGTTTTGATCTCTCAAGATCTTTTTCACAGCTAAAAATTGAATTTTAAAGGAGCTGGAACTACCACGTTTTCTTCACATTGATATCTGCTGCACGTCAAGTCAGGACGAAGTTCCGCGCACCTGTGGTTGTCGGTGAGCTGGCTGGGGCTAAGCCCCTTTTCTTTCTCTTTAATTATCGCCATATTGGGAAGTGTCTGGAAGAAGTTCTATGGCTCTTGCAGCCGCTGTGAATGGGATGGGGTGGTGGCACTGAATCCTTGTTTAATTTGAAGATCCCAGGGATGTCTTGAACCTAGATATTTTTGCACGCTAAGGAAAAAAAAGTATTGGGACACCTATACATTATACCTATAGGATCTTCTATAGCACCCCATTCTAAATCCATAAGTATTACCAGGGGCGGGGACTGTCTGTTTGGGGCCCTTGTGCAAGAGTTATCTGGACCCCTCTCAATTGAAACAAAAGCTAGAGATCATATGTAGTAAAAAAAAAAATGTTCAATTTTTTTTTACTACTGTACATATTACACTACTACATTTTGCAATGTTAAACACATAAAGTACACGATGACACACTGACGCCGTAAGTGCGCTGTACGTGTTTTATATGGATCCATAGGCTTGTATTTGTCTTTATCATCTGTGCTGCTTTTAAAAACCTGGACATGTCTCCGTGTGGTTTGCACGGGCATGTGAAGGAGGCCTAATAAAGGGATGGCACCCTACAGAACAAGGGTTGACTCTGTGCAATAATGGGATGGCACTATATATATCTAGGGAAGATGCTACTTAATAAGGGATGGTGCTACACATTACAAAAGGATATTATATACAGTGGGGAAAAAAAGTATTTAGTCAGCCACCAATTGTGCAAGTTCTCCCACTTTAAAAGATGAGAGAGGCCTGTAATTGACATCATAGGTAGACCACAACTATGAGAGTCAAAATGAGAAAACAAACCAAGAAAATCACCTTGTCTGATTTGGCAAGATTTATTTTGCAAATTATGGTGGAAAATAAGTATTTGGTCATTAACAAAATATTGAGATTAACTTTTGTTATATATCCTTTGTTGGCAATGACAGAGGTCAAACGTTTTCTGTAACTCTTCACAATGTTGGCACACACTGTTGGAGGTATGTTGGCCTATTCCTCCATGCAGATCTCCTCTAGAGCAGTGATGTTTTGGGCCTGTCGCTGGGCAACATGAACTTTCAACTCCATCCAAAGGTTTTCTACGGGGTTGAGATCTGGAGACTGGCTAGGCCACTCCAGGACCTTCATATGCTTCTTACGAAGCCACTCCTTCGTTGCCCTGGCGGTGTGCTTTGGATCATTGTCATGTTGAAAGACCCATCCACATTTCCTCCTCAAGGCACTTGCTGATGGAAGGAGGTTTGCACTCAAAATCTCACAATACATGGCCCCATTCATTCTTTCATGTACACTGATCATTTGTCCTGGTCCCTTTGCATAGAAACAGCCCCAAAGCATGATGTTGCCACCCCCATGGTTCACAGTAGGTATGGTGTTCTTTGAATTCAACTCCGCATTCTGTCTCTTCAAAACATGATGAGTTTTGTTTCTACCAAACAGTTCTACTCTGGTTTCATCAGACCATATGACCTTCTCCCAATACTCTTCTGGATAATCCAAATGCTCTCTAGCAAACTTCAGACAGGCCAGACATGTACTGGCTTAAGCAGGGGGACCCGTCTGGCACTGCAGGATCTGAGTCCCTGGCAGCGCGGTGTGTTACTGATGGTAGCCTTTGTTACGGACCCAGCTCTATGTAGGTCATTCACTAGGTCCCCCCGTGTGGTTCTGGGATTTTTGCTCACCGTTCTTGTGATAATTTTGACCCTACAGGGTGAAATCTTGTGTGGAGCACAAGATCGAGGGAGATTATCAGTGGTCTTATATGTCTCCTATTTTCTTATTATTGCTCTCACAGTTGATTTCATCACACCAAGCTACTTGCCTATTGCATATTCCGTCTTCCCAGCCTGGTGCAGGGCAACAATTTTGTTTCTGGTGTCCTCCGACAGCTCTTTGGTCTTCACCATAGTGGAGTGTGACTGTTTGAGGTTGTGGACAGGTGTCTTTTATACGGATAACAAGTTCAAACAGGTGCCATTACTACATGTAATGAGTGGAGGACAGAGGAGCCTCTTAAAGAAGTTACAGATCTGTCAGAGCCAGAAATCTTGCATGTATTAGGTGACCAAATACATACCATAATTTGCAAAATAAATCTTGCCAAATCAGACAAGGTGATTTTTCTAGATTTGTTTTCTTATTTTGACTCTCCTAGTTGTGGTCTACCTGTGATGTCAATTACAGGCCTCTCTCATCTTTTTAAGTGGGAGAACTTGCACAATTGGTCGCTGACTAAATACTTTTTTCCCCACTGTTATAAGGGATGGCACTATACAGAATAAGGGAGGATGCTCATATGAACACTATGGGAGATTAATGCACATGCAGTACACAACCAGTACTTCACAGAAATTCATGCAGCTCCTTTAATGTTGCTGTGGCTTCTTGGCAGCCTCCCAGACCAATTTTCTTCTTGTCTTTTCATCAATTTCCAGTTCTAGGTAATGTTAATGTTGTGCCAAATTTAAGCCACTTGTTAATTACAGTCTTCACAATGTTTCATGGTATATCTTATGATATGGGGAAAAATGTTTGTGCCCTTCTTCCAGCAACTTTTAACAATGAGATCCCTTTGCTGTGTTGTAAGCCATTTACAGAAAATGTTTTTTTGCTATAAAATGTAACTAAGAAAATGTCAGCAAAATTCTACTAGAACAGCTAAATTTTATATGGTGCTAATCAGAATCACTGTAAATGTTGGCGGCTGGGTACTGACTACTATTTGACATAAGTATAAATGTGATTGGTGGAAAAAAGCTCTGAAATCATTTTTCTTGGTACGTTTTTTTTTTTTTTTTACCCATGACAAAAACCGGTGCAGACTTGTTATAGCGTGTGTATTTTTTTTTTAATGTGGTGGAGGCCACATAGATTGCTCTTTTGGGCTTAGCCTGATCGATAAACTCCTAGTAGCAAATTTAGAACGTAGGTTGGGGGCTTTCCCAGTTTACATTCAAAGAAAAAAAAATGACAACAGGGTCTAACACAGACATAAGGCTGCCATCACACTAGCAGTATTTGGTCAGTATTTTACATCAGTATTTGTAGCCAAAACCAGGAGTGGGTGATAAATACAGAAGTGGTGCACATGTTTCTATTATACTTTTCCTCTATTTGTTCCTCTCCTGGTTTTGGCTTACAAATACTGATGTAAAATACTGACCAAATACTGATCGTGTGACGGCAGCCTAAGCGTTGACATTGTGCTCCGATCTCTAGAACACTTACTATTTGAAGACTCGGTGATACACTGATATAATTCACATCTCTCCGTGGCCTTTTCCTCTCAATAAGGAATTAGGAAGTTGTTAAGTGCAAATCTTTCATCCCTTAAACTTAGATTATTTCCTCTGAATTTTTATCTTGGGAGATTAGAATTGTATGCTGAGAAGCAATTAGCCTGAAATGTTCTGACATCGGAAAGGATAAATCAATGAGTTCACTTCCCGTGTTAGTGGAAAAAAATCTATTCTAAAACTGAACAACTAGAAATGAATATGTAGAATGATTCTAGACCTCATCATGTAACATTAGGAATGAGCTAGAGCCTGATTGCCGACAGCCACTGTGTTGTAGGCCTCCGTAGACTTTGGATATGGGACATAATCTCCTTCATGTTCTAACTAAGACCACCCCTTAGCGAGACACATTTTATTGGTGTAGAACTGTGGTCCCCAACCTTTCATGCCTTCAGATCCACATTCAGCTCGGACATCCAGCTTCCAACCCCCCACAGTAGAGACATCTAGAGTCCCCATTACCAGATGGGAGTCAAAACGTTCTGCCAGAAATCACACCAAGGCAGTATATTCCCACCACTGACTAATCTCGAATCAAACCCTCTTCGACTCCACGATCAAGCAACCTTCTAACTTGCAGTGTCATCCAATCTCCAGCCCACCATATTTATCCCCTTTGCCCCCCGCCCTTACAGTACATGTGCATCCAGATCTGCTTTACTGTGCAGGGCTACTCACAAAAATTCCCATCTGAAGACCTTCTCTTCACAGCTGTTTGATAGACCTGATCCTAAAGCACCAAGCTGGCAAAGAGCCGCAAACTTGATGTGTCTTCTTAGGCAAAAGTTGTGGACTCTTGGCGTAGAAGATCGATTGTTTAATAGGAAAGTGGGCTGGAAGGTCTGACATAAGGAGGCAACTGGTTTGTCTTGGGGGTATTGCAAGTAGACGTTCCTCAGCATTGTGTGGCTACCACCCTTTAATAATAGAAGATACTCATTTCCACTTTACAAAAATAGAGACTAGGCGATGAGTCCCTACATTTTACGGCAACTCTTAGACCACCAGGATGTTGCATTTGGTGCTGTCCTGCTTGTAGAGAGAATGTCTTGTAGACTACAAAGATTAATGGTGGTTCAAGCAAAAGGCCTCCTTGAACCTGATGTACTTCCATTTTCTCCCACTTTTAATGCTAAGGAAACAAACTTCTACATATGTGCTCCTTAAAGGTGACAGGTGATATTGATTTTTGCCATCTGAGGAGGTAACTGCTGGTATTGGAGCCAGTTAGTCTCAGCAGTTGCTTTGATATAAAATTACATTGGCACATCTCCACCATCTGGACCATCACTGGGACGTATATGTTACTACTTTAATGTGGGCAATAACCCCCAGTCTAGTATATATATAGTGTATTAGTATACTTCTACTTCATTGTGTGGATAATATATTTTGTGATTGAACTTTTTATACGGCTAGTTAACATTTTGAGATGATCCATACTGATAGATCCACTGACATCATGAATTAGAGTCTGGCTACGCTATTGCAGCTGCCAATGTTTTATTCGGAAATGTAGCGTTTCAGAGGAAACATACTTTGAAAAGCCTTGCGGGAACTGTGTCTCAGGCAGATACTTGGCGGCAGGTAGGGTTTCTCCCTAAACACACACACGCGCGCGTAAGAAGAGACCTAATATGCAAATTGCCTCTTCAGAGAAAAAGAGGACTGGAACTCTATAGCGCCACCTGTTGGAAGTAGCAATCCTACAAGTCACAATCAACCCTTTAACGGGTCTTGCAATATGACTTAGGATAAAAGCCAAATCAGTATCTCAATTTGCAGACACGGTGTTTCGGGCTGTTGCTCCTCGTCAGTGCAAAGCATGAGAACTGATTTGGCTAGGTGAGAGGCTCTGGACTGAGGTCTAAGGGGTAAGGTTTCTCCTTGTGGAGAGTGACCGGTCATTCTAAGCATCGTGTGTGGGGGTGGGAAGAGTCATCATCCAAGACGCATAGTCCCTGGACAGTTTTTCAAAGTATGTTTCCTAAGGCAGCAATAATGTAGCCTGTTGCCCCTTGCTCGGGTAGCATGAACAGCAGACAGGTTCCCTTTAAACTTACCAGAGTTTATACAAATGGATTTTAGGCCAATGTTACTGTACATGGCAAAAAAAAAAAAAAAGATATGTCTGATCTGGGTCAGATCTTCAAACTGTGTAGTTGCACTTGGTATTAATTTGTGGCAATTTCTTTTCTGTGACGGTTTTGATCCACCGGAATCGTCGTCTTATCTGATGTCATTGAGTTTATATCTTTACTTTTACTAAACTACACTGGTTAGGCATCACTCTCAGCACTTTTCCACTTCTTCACCTCATTTAAAGGGGACCTTTCATTGGATTTTTTAGGTTTAAATTGAGTACCTCTTCAAGTTTGTCCTGATCCACTGATTCTGGAATGTTTTTTCTTTTTCTTCTGTGTCCCTCCATTCCAAAGTTACGCCCTACGGTAATCGTGATACACAAGCTTCCCCTTCAAACAACTAGGCGTGTACTACAGAACTTCTCCTCTGGTATTGGCTAATCAAAAGAGGACCACGCCCACAGAAGTTCTGTAGTATACGTCCAGTTCCTGGAAGGGAAAATCTCCACCATTATTATTGGAGAGCGTCCTTTTGGAACAGAGGGGCACAGAACAAAAAGAAAATTTGTTTCATAATCGGAGGAACTGAGACAATTGGAGTTCAGCAAAAAAGGAAAAAAAAAAAAAGGAATAATGCAGTGAAACGGCCTCTTTAGTTGATAAACTTATACTTTTATGGAGGATTTAGTCATGGATGACGTACTTGGGCAATTTGACCACTATTTATTCTACAAAAGTACATGTCCCATAGACCATGCACTGCAAATCTAAGTTCTACTACAGAGCTACACATGGCAAAAATGGTACTTTAACCATCTAAGGTAACGAACCTTGATTTCCTTTTAACTAGTGAAAATCTACCTGCAAATTGCATGAATATAAAAACGTTATAAAACATTCTAACAATCTGAGCAATGTTCTCAATTTGTTTCACCTAGCAAACTAAAGGTACCTTCACACATAACGATTTCGATAACGATATAGTTGCAACGTCATGCTTTTTGTGACGTAGCAACGATCCCGCTAACGATCTCGTTATGTGTGACAGCGACCAACGATCAGTCCCCTGCTGGGAGATCGTTGAATGATCAGGACCTTTTTTTTGGTCGCTGATCACCCGCTGTAATCGCTGGATCGGCATGTGTGACGCCGATCCAGCGATGTGTTCACTGGTAACCAGGGTAAACATCGGGTTACTAAGCGCAGGGCCGTGCTTAGTAACCCGATATTTACCCTGGTTACCATTGTAAAAGTTAAAGAAAAAAAACCCAGTACATACTCACATTCCGTTGTTTGTCACGTCCCCCGGCGTCAGCTTCCCGCACTGTGTCAGCGCCGGCCGTAAAGCAGAGCACAGCGGTGACGTCACCGCTGTGCTTTACGGCCGGCGCTGACACAGTCAGTGCGGGAAGCTGACGGCGGGGGACGTGACAGACATCGGAATGTAAGTATGTAGTGTTTTTTTTTTTACTTTTACAATGGTAACCACGGTAAATATCGGGTTACTAAGCTCGGCCCTGCGCTTAGTAACCCGATATTTACCCTGGTTACCAGTGAACACATCGCTGGATCGGCGTCAGACATGCCGATCCAGCGATGACAGCTCCCCAGCGACCACACAACGACTTACCAACGATCACGGCCAGGTCGTATCGCTGGTCTTGATCGTTGGTAAGTCGTTTAGTGTAACGGTACCTTAAGTGTACAATATTTGCCTTAAAGGGATTATCCAGCCTTGGTGTTCAAGCCTGCAGTAACTCCGTGAATCCTCATTGTGCACACACTATCAAGATTCTTTAATTCTGAGAGCGGGCAGTCATGTGACCGCAAGTATGCGATTTGCATACTTTCCAGCCACCTTCAGACTAGACTTGTTCGCTCTCTCAATTAGTTTGTATTCAGCAAGACCGCGTGCGTCTAGTCTGCATGTGACCGCATGTATGTAAATCCCATACTTGCTGTCACACACCAGCCCGCTGCTGGCACTGGAGAATTCTGATGGTGCGCACACTACATGCTGTAATGATTCACAAGTCTGCAGTCACAGAGTGAGAGGAGACTTGTTCCCCAAGCCTGGACAATCCCTTTAAAGCAATTATTGTACACTTCACCGCTGTTATGTTCTACAAATTGGGAACATTGCTCAGAATTTTATATTCATGCAAACTATCTGAACAATATTCTCAATTTGTATAACTTAGCAGGGGTGAAATGAAGTGTACAATATTTGCTTTAAGTGGTTGTCCAGGCTTGGGGTACAAATCTGTGACTGCAGACTGGTGGATCGCTACAGCAGGTAGTGTGCGCGCCATCAGAATTCTACAGTGCCAGCAGCGGGCTGGTGCGTAACTGCAAGTATGGGATTTACATACATGCAGACTAGACGTTCACGACCTCGCGGAATACAAACGAATTGAGAGAGACCGGAAACGTCTAGTCCGAATGTGGCCGGAAAGTATGCAAATCGCATACTTGCAGTCACATGACTGCCCACTCCCAGAATTAAAGAATCTTGATAATGTGCACACACTAAGGATTCATTGCGTTACTGCAGGCATAAACCCTTTTTTGAGCAATTTGAAAGGGAATTACTTTACCAACAAATAAATCAAAATACTGTAGGTCACAATCAAAATAAATTATTTTAATCTCAATATATCAGTGAAATGTAGTATTGTACTATACAAAATCATACATATTATGAAGTGCCATAAGAAGTGTTACATTAGCAATTCAACAGAGACACTTGGTAAATAGAAAGCTGCACTGAAGCTACATATCCAAGATCTAACATAATTACATAGTATGGATGAAAAACAACAAATATGCACGTCCCTCAAGTTCAACCAGGAGAAGAAAGAGGATGTGGGTAAAGAGAAGGGTACACATTTTAGAACTTGTTTTCTCCATATTAATAAAAATAAAGGACCAATAAGTCTTTAAGAATAGTTTATCACTAAATGACTGATCAAACCAAGCTCAGGGAGCTCGGCGCACCGTAAATTGAAAAATAAGTTGTTGGGAAGGTGCACGATCGCCATCATACTAGTCAGAGAAGGGGGGAAATGAATGGATAACAAGTGCGCTGAATTGTTAGCCATGCTTTAAAAAAAAGAAGAAAAAAAAAAGCTTGGTTTGAACAGTAATTTTGTGTTGACACTTTCTGGCAATCAAGAAGGAAAATTATGTCCCAACAATGAGTTTTTGGTGAGGTTTACTTACTCCTTTGTATTTTTGAAAAAAAAAAATAAGTGACTCAAACGCGCATCGTGGGAACGTAGCCTTAAAGCGGCTATCGGGACTGGTCAGGCAACGATCATGTCATTCGCTGTTGGCTGGTTAGGCAATGATTAGGTCTTTCGCTGTTTACTGGTTAGGCAATGATTAGGTCTTTCGCTGTTTACTGGTTAGGCAACGATCATGTCATTCGCTGTTGGCTGGTTAGGCAACGATCAGGTCATTCGCTGTTGGCTGGTTAGGCAACGATCAGGTCATTCGCTGTTGGCTGGTTAGGCAACGATCATGTCATTCGCTGTAGGCTGGTTAGGCAACGATCATGTCATTCGCTGTTGGCTGGTTAGGCAATGATTAGGTCATCAGTTGATCTTCTATTTTGCACAGTCATCAATGTGCCTATACGCTTTCGTTAGCCAACACAAAGTTTCCTTTTGTCAACATATAGCCAAAAACTTTTTTTTCCCCAATGAAAACCAATTGTATAAAATTATATTGCCGTATAGCTGCATGTATAGATGGAATATGTTTGATGGTCTGTGGTGAGCTCCTACCCAAAGATAATAAAGCCATTATGAGTGTATCGTGCTCTATGAAGACTAAGCTTTCGATTGTAGGCAGTGTCTTAATTTATGCTCTATAGAGTATAAAAATCCATCTAAACAATACACTGCCATTAATTAGTAACTGAACCATCTTATTCTCCATAAAAAAAAAAAAAAATGGAATCTGATATTTACACGCCATGAAAATCATGAAGCCAAATTCTTCTGTATAATATACTGGCAGCATGTTTGATGGCCTTAGACATTAGATATATAAGTTAGTGGCAGCTGTCACATCTTCATCCTGATACCGGCTGAGAATGAGAAAAAAAAATACAAGAACGATGGCTAAAGCGTGAAAATCTTCTGTTTGTCTTTAGCAAGCTAAACTCCATTAATCCGTAATCGCCAGCCTAATTATTTGCAATGTATTAAATTATTCAGTCCAGTAAAAAAATTATCTAAATATCTACATAACAATATGAACTGTATAAAAAAAAACAAGTGGGAAATCTAAAAATAAAAAAAATCATACATTTATCGAAAGCACCAAAAATAATTTAAAGAGACATTTAAAGAGTAACCGTAGCTAGTAAATTTTATTACATAAATCAATAGTACACAAGAAAATAAGAAAGTTTGTAATATATCTTATCAGAGAAATCTGCTTCTTTCTCCTACTCATGGGTAATATCTGTATTGGGTGAAGACTTGACCTTCCTATTACTGAGAGAAGAAGGGAGGAGCTAGAAGCGAAGCCCCACCCCTCTCCTGTCTACATAGATTCTCATCAGTAGCAACCGCCATCTCCGATCTCAGTAATGTAACATTCTGTCTTCACGGAATACAGATTTTACCAGTGAACTGAAAGTGAAAGCTCAGTCCAGAAGGAGAAAGAAGCTGATTTCTCTGATAAGATATATTACAAAGTTTCTTATTTTTATGTGTACTATTGATTTATGAAATAAAAAATTAAACCGATAGTTACACTTTAAGGGTGCTGGTGGCATCACTATGCTATATGCCGTCAATGTCAGGCAGGTATTAGTCTGACTGATGTGACCTCTGCTGATGGCAGGAACTAATGTATTGATGACATTGGGCTCGACACTTTCCAAACGCAACTGTCACGCAGATCTAATAATAGTCCGGGATCACAACAGTCGGACCCTAGTCGACCAGACATTGCTGACATCGCCTAGTGAAATGCCATCAGTGTCTGAACAACTTCTAGAAAAAAAAATACCTCGAAAAAATAAGAGTTGCAAAATTCGGGATTTATATTTAGCTCGTAATTTTCCTACTTGGGACAAGAATAGTGATGCGCGGGTGCTAGCAGAGTGTCTTCAGAGTGCTCGAATAATATTTTTTGCTCTTCTATAGTCCAGACCAAAAGTTAATAGCCGGTGAATATTCTACAAAGAAACATAAATTCCTCTTCATACAATGCATCAGTTTGCGGAATTTTATGTAAATTTGTAGGATGCTGTGCGTTTTTTTTTTTTAACGAACTGGAACACGCGCTAGGGTTGGCTTTATTCTTTTCACTTATCTTTATGGAAAAATAGAAAATGCAAGTGTGTGTCAGATTTGATTTTCTTAAGTTTTTTTTTTCTTTTTCTTAAAAGCACAACACCAACCCCCCCCCCCCCCCCCTCAGTTTGGGGCTATAGGAATAAAAAGTTAAATTATAGCTTACTTTAATTACCAAGATTGGCATCTTCATATACTTAAAGGGGTATTCCCCCATCGCCAAGATCCTATGACAATATATGGTAGGTGTAATAATAGTAGCAAATACTTTCAATTAGAAATGTAATATAGTTCTTCTAATTAGCTATGTTGCTGACCCCATGTGCAGGGCCGTGCAGTATCTTAGGAACCCATAGGTACGGCCACTCACATAGTGAGAGTTGGTTGTTAGTCGCCGTTACTATGGATACCTAAGCTATTGCAATGACCGCAACATAGCTAATCAGAAGAACTATGCTATATTTCTAATTGAAAGTATACTATCTTTCATCCACAATGCAGCTACTGATACTAATAACATGGTGGTAATATCTAAACTTTTATCCCGGTTTAGCACCAGTTAGAAAAAGGCATGTCTTCTACAAATCATTCGGTAGATCGTATAAGAAACATGGCAGTTAAATAGAAAAAAATATATATATAAATATTTATCCGCTGTACATTTTTCACAGTCCCTCCCCTCCCCTTTTTATATTCACATTTGATATTTTTTTTTTTACATTTTTCTTTTTTTCGTAGAAAAACATCAATCCAAATTATCTTTTAAAATCATAAAATATATTTATATATTTGTTCTTTCGTTCATATTTAAATTATTTACAATATTGGAGGGGCAGGGTCCTTCAGTTTGGGTCATGAAGAGTCTGTACACGGTGAGGGGGGAGGTGGGTAGAGATGGAAGTAGCTTCTTTCTGTTGTAGGGGACGGGGGGCAGCTCTCCTCGGCCGACATGTACTGACTCCTCGGAGTTGGCGGAGGAGGGTACGGGTCGGAATCCGAATTTAAATCTATGTAATATTTGTTGGCTTTCCATCTGCTGGTGGTGTAGTCGCTGTCGCAAACATCAGTGCTGCACGGTGTTGTCGGAGGAGCTATCCCTCGGATGAGATAAGGCCTGCAAACCAAAAATATGTTTTTCGTTAAAGTAGGTAACTTTGTTTTTTCTCCCAATGCCAAAAAAAAACAAACTTGGATGGAAACGAGTTAGCTCGTCAGCCAACAGCTTCCGCTCCCGACTTCCCCATAAAAGTGTACGGCCTACCGGAGGGAGGAGAAAGCTGCCGTCAGACTCCTCTGGCATCGGCTTATTTCCCCCAGAAAACAAAAGGATCAGGCATTGAAATTCCAACAATGCCTGATCCTTCTCTTCCCCAACATCATCTGTCGGGAGTTTAGAGAGGCCCCCTCAAACATTAGTCAGTCCTATAGAAATCGGCAAGATAGACATACGTATCTAATGTATATGGGGGACTTTTAAGGCTCGGCATTTCTAGAAATCATTAGTGATTTAAGGTTTTTCAATCCTGCAAAGTGAACTCAAAGCAAAACATTCTTTATTGTGACTTCATTAAAATAGTAGCAAGGCAATAGAAAAATACTGACGCATTTTAAGTAGGACAAAAACTCTTCACAAACAGCCACGTTTTACTACGAAAAGCAGCTACAATTCTGAGAATAAAAAAATTGAGGTATGCAGTCAAGGGGACTGTTCCTCATCTAGCTCCGCCGAGTGTGCGGTCAAGGGGACTGTTCCTCATCTCGTTCTGCCAACTCGGCAGTCAAGGGGACTGTTCCTCATCTAGCTCTGCCCACTCGGCAGTTAACGTGACTGTTCCTCATCTAGCTCTGCCCACTTGGCAGTCAAGGGGATTGTTCCTCATCTAGCTCTGCCCACTCGGCAGTTAACGTGACTGTTCTTCATCTAGCTCTGCCCACTTGGCAGTCAAGGGGACGGTTCTTCATCTAGCTACACCGAGTGTGCAGTCAATGGGACTGTTCCTCATCTCGTTCTGCCCACTCGGCAGTCAAGGGGACTGTTCCTCATCTAGCTCCGCCGAGTGTGCGGTCAAGGGGACTGTTCCTCATCTCGTTCTGCCCACTCGGCAGTCAAGGGGACTGTTCCTCATCTAGCTCCGCCGAGTGTGTGGTCAAGAGGACTGTTCCTCATCTCGTTCTGCCCACTCGGCGGTCAAGGGGACTGTTCCTCATCTTGTTCCGCCCACTCGGCGGTCAAGGGGATTGTTCCTCATCTAGCTCTGCCCACTCGGCAGTTAACGTGACTGTTCTTCATCTAGCTCTGCCCACTCGGCAGTCAAGGGGACGGTTCTTCATCTAGCTACACCGAGTGTGCAGTCAATGGGACTGTTCCTCATCTCGTTTTGCCCACTCGGCAGTCAAGGGGACTGTTCCTCATCTAGCTCTGCCCACTCGGCAGTTAACGTGACTGTTCCTCATCTAGCTCTGCCCACTCGGCAGTTAACGTGACTGTTCTTCATCTAGCTCTGCCGAGTGTGCGGTCAAGGGGACTGTTCCTCATCTCGTTCTGCCCACTCGGCAGTCAAGGGGACTGTTCCTCATCTAGCTCTGCCCACTCGGCAGTTAACGTGACTGTTCTTCATCTAGCTCTGCCCACTCGGCAGTCAAGGGGACGGTTCTTCATCTAGCTACACCGAGTGTGCAGTCAATGGGACTGTTCCTCATCTCGTTCTGCCCACTCGGCGGTCAAGGGGACTGTTCCTCATCTCGTTCTGCCCACTCGGCAGTCAAGGGGACTGTTCCTCATCTAGCTCTGCCGAGTGTGTGGTCAAGGGGACTGTTCCTCATCTCGTTCTGCCCACTCGGCAGTCAAGGGGACTGTTCTTCATCTAGCTACGCCGAGTGTGTGGTCAAGGGGACTGTTCCTCATCTTGTTCTGCCCACTCGGCGGTCAAGGGGATTGTTCCTCATCTAGCTCTGCCCACTCGGCAGTCAACGTGACTGTTCTTCATCTAGCTCTGCCCACTCGGCAGTCAAGGGGACGGTTCTTCATCTAGCTACACCGAGTGTGCAGTCAATGGGACTGTTCCTCATCTCGTTCTGCCCACTCGGCAGTCAAGGGGACTGTTCCTCATCTAGCTCTGCCCACTCGGCAGTTAACGTGACTGTTCCTCATCTAGCTCTGCCCACTCGGCAGTTAACGTGACTGTTCTTCATCTAGCTCTGCCGAGTGTGCGGTCAAGGGGACTGTTCCTCATCTCGTTCTGCCCACTCGGCAGTCAAGGGGACTGTTCCTCATCTAGCTCTGCCCACTCGGCAGTTAACGTGACTGTTCTTCATCTAGCTCTGCCCACTCGGCAGTCAAGGGGACTGTTCTTCATCTAGCTACGCCGAGTGTGTGGTCAAGGGGACTGTTCCTCATCTTGTTCTGCCCACTCGGCGGTCAAGGGGATTGTTCCTCATCTAGCTCTGCCCACTCGGCAGTCAACGTGACTGTTCTTCATCTAGCTCTGCCCACTCGGCAGTCAAGGGGACGGTTCTTCATCTAGCTACACCGAGTGTGCAGTCAATGGGACTGTTCCTCATCTCGTTCTGCCCACTCGGCAGTCAAGGGGACTGTTCCTCATCTAGCTCTGCCCACTCGGCAGTTAACGTGACTGTTCTTCATCTCGTTCTGCCCACTCGGCAGTCAAGGGGACTGTTCTTCATCTAGCTACGCCGAGTGTGTGGTCAAGGGGACTGTTCCTCATCTTGTTCTGCCCACTCGGCGGTCAAGGGGATTGTTCCTCATCTAGCTCTGCCCACTCGGCAGTCAACGTGACTGTTCTTCATCTAGCTCTGCCCACTCGGCAGTCAAGGGGACGGTTCTTCATCTAGCTACACCGAGTGTGCAGTCAATGGGACTGTTCCTCATCTCGTTCTGCCCACTCGGCAGTCAAGGGGACTGTTCCTCATCTAGCTCCGCCGAGTGTGCGGTCAAGGGGACTGTTCCTCATCTCGTTCTGCCCACTCGGCAGTCAAGGGGACTGTTCCTCATCTAGCTCCGCCGAGTGTGTGGTCAAGAGGACTGTTCCTCATCTCGTTCTGCCCACTCGGCGGTCAAGGGGACTGTTCCTCATCTTGTTCCGCCCACTCGGCGGTCAAGGGGATTGTTCCTCATCTAGCTCTGCCCACTCGGCAGTTAACGTGACTGTTCTTCATCTAGCTCTGCCCACTCGGCAGTCAAGGGGACGGTTCTTCATCTAGCTACACCGAGTGTGCAGTCAATGGGACTGTTCCTCATCTCGTTCTGCCCACTCGGCAGTCAAGGGGACTGTTCCTCATCTAGCTCCGCCGAGTGTGCGGTCAAGGGGACTGTTCCTCATCTCGTTCTGCCCACTCGGCAGTCAAGGGGACTGTTCCTCATCTAGCTCTGCCCACTCGGCAGTTAACGTGACTGTTCTTCATCTAGCTCTGCCCACTCGGCAGTCAAGGGGACGGTTCTTCATCTAGCTACACCGAGTGTGCAGTCAATGGGACTGTTCCTCATCTCGTTCTGCCCACTCGGCAGTCAAAGGGACTGTTCCTCATCTAGCTCCGCCGAGTGTGCGGTCAAGGGGACTGTTCCTCATCTCGTTCTGCCCACTCGGCAGTCAAGGGGACTGTTCCTCATCTAGCTCCGCCGAGTGTGTGGTCAAGGGGATTGTTCCTCATCTAGCTCTGCCCACTCGGCAGTTAACGTGACTGTTCTTCATCTAGCTCTGCCCACTCGGCAGTCAAGGGGAATGTTCCTCATCTAGCTCTGCGCACTCGACAGTAATGGAGACTGTTCCTCATCTTGTTCCGCCCACTCGGCAGTCAAGGGGATTGTTCCTCCTCTAGCTCTGCCCACTCGGCAGTTAACGTGACTGTTCCTCATCTAGCTCTGGACACTCGACAGTCATGGGGACTGTTCCTCATCTCGTTCCGACCACTCAGCAGTCAAGGGGACTGTTGCTCATCTAGCTCTGCCCACTCGGCAGTCAAGGGGACTGTCCTCATCTAGCTCCGTGCACTTGGCAGTCAAGGGGACTGTTCCTCATCTAGCTCTGCCCACTCGGCAGTTAAGGGGACTGTTCCTCATCTAGCTCCGGTCAATCACACCACTTCTCTCATCAACACTAGTGCAGCTTTTATCTAAAATAAACTGTGCTTACCTGTAAGATCTGGTGGTGGATGGACTATTTGAAGAGTAGAACACTTCCGTATTGTACAAGGAGCGATCCGTAGCCGGTGATGGCGGCGGGTTTAAAATCTGCAATAAAAAGCAAGTCGTTGTCAATAGTTTAATGAGAGTATCGACAAAAAAACACTGCCATTCAGGTTGACTGTCCATTCATCTTGGTATATTGTGCAATGATATGTAATGATCTTGCACTGCTACCTGGTCCTCATAGGTGGACCTTTTTCGGCACAGATTTCTTGCCATTACTATATATGTAGGATCTAGAATTTTAAGTTTCTCCTAGAACAAGTGAAGGAACGTTTCCAGGTTAAGATTTGTGATGTTCTTTAATCGAGCTCCTTGTGCAATGAACTAGATATACAGCAATATTTGTTGTAGGCATCGCGCAGTCTTGGCATTCTCCAGCTGTCCCATCGGCTGCTCGTGTTTAGATGTGTTTATCATCGCCGGGCAGCAGAACGGCTTCTTCAGCCAATATCATAAAGACCACCTAGTGTTCTATCAGTCAAGCAGCTGACATACAAATACTGCTCAGTGACAGGGCGTATACAGGATAGATACTGACAAAATTCTAAAAAAAAAATTAAAAAATTCAACCTTTATTAATATACGCAATTAGGCAACATATAGAATGTGTTAAAAACCCCAACAACTAACCATGGATCACAGGCACGTTCCCTGCGGCTGCCCATCCAACACTACTACTACTCAGATTAAGCTTGCCCTGAAATGCTTCAGGAATGTATAAACCAGTGACAATCTAAAGTTCCTTCGCACGTACATATACTGCACCCAAACGACAAACACAGACAGCAAAGTTTGCTCAGACATAGCCAGTAAAAATTCCAAAGAAGTCGGGGGAAATACACGGAAGAGAAGCTAAATAGCACAAAAGCAGTGTTGATTATGTGGATAGGTTTGGTTCTCATGCGTTTCGCTGGCAGGTGCCGCTTCTTCAGGTGGTAATGGATGTAGGAGTGTTATATGCCGTGTATCACAAGTCAAAACAAAGACACTCACCATCTTGAAACAAGTCACATGTGCAGTCATCCATAATGGGTACAATACAGTTGTGTGTTTAAAGAAAAGAACAAAAAAAATGGATTTCAGAAGTGTGGGGCCGAACTGTGGCGCCTAGAACTAAGCACGGATTCCTGCTGTCAACCATTTAGATGCCACAAACACTTTGGAGCAGTCGCCATCTCACATGAACACAGTCTATCGTTGGCCCCTTCGCAAAGTGATAACGAAGTAGCAATGGGTTACTGTGGCAGCCTGGGGCCATCTTGGCACAATTTCTCCATACAATGCAATATCGTAATCTCACAAAATCAAGTCAAGTCGAATGCTAAAGGCGCCTCGCCTCCCGAAAAAAAAAATACAATAAAGTGACTATATGTACCCCAAATTGGGATTAATAAGGAAAATTCGATTCACAATACCTTAATTGCTAATCTTTATGTACCGGGCCAAATTCGAGCAAGGGCCTATGCCTGGGTGCCACCTTACTGGGTGAGGTTTCTAACCTATGAGGGTGTTGTCCATCTGTATATTAGTAAAGTATGAATTATTTCCCTGAATGAGCCAGACTATCATGTCTGCCTTAGTTTTCAACATGTGGCGCATTCGAGATGCAAGAGTAGAGAATAACAGCGAACACCACAAATGGTCAATAACGACAAGGATTCTTGTGCTTCCACGTTTCTGGTCTTGGAGGATGCTCACCTGCGGGTACAGCGTGGCCTTGGTACTTGCCGAGCTACTGGAAGAAGCTCCAGTCACGTGATTCCGGTCATAAAGGGGAGCGCCGCTACTGCCGCCCCCTATTATACTCATGGAGCTGATCATCTGCTTCCCACACGGTATCCCTGAGCAGAGACAAAGCGTGAACATTAAAAATGTGAACAATTAGATATCATCTCGCCTGTCTAGGTACACGGCAAAATACTCCAGGCCATCCGATAGCCGGCGCTCGCATCATCGCTAAAGAATTGCTCTACTGATCCAGTAGAATAAAATGGCACAAAAAATGTAAAAAAGGCAGAAAAGAAATATCCGCTGCGCTCGAAGGCAACATGTTTCAGACCTTCATGGTCCTTGGTCAGGTCAGGCTTAACCCTGTAGGTCTGAAACCTGTTGCTTCCAGCGGGCGTTACCACTTTATGAATGACAGCCTTCCTTATATCTAAGCCTATGAAGAGAGTTGTCGACAATGAGTAGGACCACGCAGTTTTCTTTGCATTGGAGGAGCTAGAGAGTGCAGAAGCTACCCGGAATCTGGCGTAAATTCAGCGCTTACAAGCTCTACTGGAAAGAGCTTGTAAGCACTGCGCATGTTTGGCCAAACAACCGAACCGGCAAATACGTCATAGAAAAAAAAAAAAGTTGTCAAGTTGCTTGTTTTTTTTTTACAGGCAGTTTACAACTCTACCAATCTTTTAGTATAAAATAACCCTTTAAATAATTCAGATATAGAGGCTGTATACCACAATGGAAAATCTTAAAGGGAATCCGTCACCAAGTCTTTGCTACTCCGTCCGAGAGCAGCAAAATGTTGGGCACATACCCAGATCCTAGCGAAGTATCACTTATTGCTCTGCAGCAGAGAAAACAGAGATTTTCTCAACAGATCTAGCAGTTCTCGGAATGCTGAGCCCTGTATAAACCCGCCCACAACATTGATTGGCAGCTTTCTGCCCATCCACAGTCAGTGGTGGAGGCGGGGTTACACAGAGCTCATGAATATGGAGGACTACCAGGCAGCAGCTTTACTAGTCCTCAAGTGATAATCGTCTACTGATGAAATAGTGAGTGACACATCAATGGTATCAGGGTCACGGATTCTACATTATGCTTCTTCCCGATAGGGTGGCAAAAAGCTGGCGACAGATTCCCTTTAAATGGTGCTTTCTCCGTTTACGTCAATCTAAAATATCAAAAAATGTTGAGGGCTTTTGTGTAACATGTATTTTTAAAACATTTATGGTATTTTTTTTTTTATTAGTATAAAATATCTTGCAATTGTCACACTGATCACTGGGGTTTTTCAGACTCTCAAAGAAAGTGTTTTCAGGAGGCTCATTATCATCAGAGCCTTTACTACAATGGCATCTAACGCCTCTACACAGCTGATAACACAGGATCCACCAATCACAATAGGCGACCCTGATCCCACTTCCCTTTGCATTGACCTTTGCACACGCTCATTAAACACTTTAATGCAAAAAGGGTCGGGTTCTGACCATTGTGGCTAATGTACATGTACCATTACCTGAAACAACTGGAAGTTAAGTCTAAAAAAAGCCGAGTTGGCCCGTGTGAAAAACTGCTATGTTTTACATGTCAATACAGATTAAAAAATAAAGACTAAATATTTGTTCATTAATTTATTCTTCAAATCCTATTTTTTAGGGGGGCTTTTTTTGTCATTTTTTGACGACTGCTTTCCTTTAATAATGAACTTAATTACCGTATACTTTAACTTCTAAAAACAGACATTAAAAATACTAATTTTAACACAAATTAAAAGTAGAAGGTTTTTTTTGTTGTTGGACATAAAAGGTGAAATTTGAAGGAAAAAGAGTGGGAAACGAATATGAAATTTTCACTCCGACAGATCACTTGAAACCAAGAGTCGGGGAGAGCTTACAGCTCAGTGTAATCCATAGGACTCGGTGCTTTAAATGTTATCGGATCACATTTCAGCTGATCCTATAGTTCTGCTTTCCAGCTGTCATGGCAGATTCTTCAGGAAATACACAAGCAGAGACCCTTCATTAGAGGAGCCCCTATCAAGGTCTGTCTACCGCTAAAGAGCTTATTAACCCCTTAAGAAGACCAGGGGTATTTCCGTTTTTGCCTTTCCGTTTTTCCTTTTTTTTGCTCCCGTTCTTCCCAGAGCCATAACTTTTATTTTTCTGTCAACACGGCCACATTGCTCTTTGCGGGACAAGTGTTTTTTTTTTTTTTTTACTTTTGCATGACACCATTGGTTTTACCATAAAAAAAAAAATCCACAATTTTATTTATTTTTGAACCATGTTCTCTAAATGCTAACACTGACCTGCCATTATGATTCTCCAGGTCATTACGAGTTCGTAGATACCAAACATGTCTAGGTTCTTTTTTTTTTTTTTTTTAAGCGGTGAAAAAAAAATTAAAAGTGTGTCCACAAAAAAAAAACCCACGCCATTTTCTGGTATCTGGGGCTGGGTGATTGCATTTTACTGCAGTGTTGCAGCGACCAAAAAAAACCCCGTAATTCTGGCATTTTGATTTTTTTTTTTTTCTAGATACGCAGTTTACCGCTCAGATTAATTATTTTTACATTTTGATTGGGCGTTTCTGAACGAAGTGATACAATTAAAAAAAATAAAATAAAATTACACATTTTTGGTATTATTTTGAATGGGGCAATAGGGAAGTGATTTGAATTTATATTTTAATTTTTTTTAAAACTTTTTTTCCCTACATTATACCGGCTTCAATAGTCTCCATGGGAGACTAGAAATTGCGATCATCTGATCGCTTGGGTTACACATAGAAGGGCTATAGCTACAGCTCTATTATTTGTAACAAAAAATGCTTATCTGCTATGAGCGCCGACCACTGGGCGGCACGCATAGCAGTTAGGCAATGACAACCACAGGGGTCTACTGCAGACCCCAGGTTGTCATGCCAGTTCACCAGCGACCCGCAGTCATGTGACACGGGAGCTGATGGGCAGAGCTAAGACGAGTTTCCCGTGCAGCCACGTTAAATGCCACTGTTGGGAGTTTGACAGCCACGGGTGGATCGCGATTCCACCCGCTGCTGTTAAGGGCGTATGGCAGCTGATTAGATCATGTGTCATGTGCTGGAAAAAGTGCGGTCTCCGCGCCAGAGCCTGCACCAAAAAGGGGGGTGGCGAAGTATGACTGATGCATCTGCCGTAGGTCATTAAGGGGTTAACGGTTGTTTTGGGAGCTACTAGTGGAAAGCGTCAAGAAAGGCTGACCCGAAATTGTGGAAATTTATTAGGCTAGACTAATAAATTATCTATATGGAAGTGAATATTTAGATAAATGTTGGTCAGATTTTGAAGGAAAACTAGATTGTGGCGTATCATGCAGATTTGGAAGATCGAGACTTACCTGTGTAGTTTCCCGGCTGAGAACTTCGAGTGGTTATGAAGTTGAGAGGAACGTGAGGTGTTCCGCTGATGTATTCGTGCGGGAAAGGGCCATTGGGCCCCGTGTATCTTTGGCACACAACCCTCTGGCACACAAAATACACCCCGCCAAGGATGAAGACGGATAGAATAATGCCAATCACTGGTAGGATAGCACTGCTGTGTGAAGGGGTCTCCTCGGAGGTGGACCTATTCAGTTCTAAAATTTAAATGAGAAGTTGGTGAAAATGTGGAAATAGTTTATTGTTCAAAGCAAATCAAATTTTTGGGAATATATCAAGAAATAAGCCCATTCACAGTCCCCATATGTAAAAGAAAGTCTGCTGTGCTGCTCACCACACATGATATCATCCGAGTTATCCCCGCAGTCCACGAAGGAGTCGCACTGCTGCTTCGTAGTGACGCATTGGCCACTGTCACAGCGGAACTGATTAGACGAACAGATTACTGCAATGTACGGAGAGAAGAAATCTATTCAATACGAGTGGGGGCTTGAAACATTTAATGTCAACTTCTAAACGCTGGACTGGAAAGTCTTGTTCTCCGCCAAACCCTCATTTATTATGGGAAGATCAGACAAGCTGTCTCCTTGATGGATAAGTCAGGCAGCTTAGACTAGCATTAGGGCAAAGATGTCCATGAGCCGAAATTATTAGAACGCGGCTTGGAATTTTATAAAACGTCATGATTCCAGAAGTTCTGTGTTTTTCACCTCCAGAATTGTGATTAGTGGTTCACAATAAATAAGTTCTGGGGTGTTGCAAAGTTCCGCATCGGGACGCGAGCGGTAACAATAACGTTGGGTCAGCCATAGGACATCTTAAGATAAACTTGGCACACACAAATTGTAAATGCGATGAAAAATTTAATGAGGTAGAGTACATACAGTAGACGTTTCGGTCTGTATAGAGACCTTCACCAATGTACCTCACTCTTAATATTTCAGGGTACCAGGGTCATATGAAGGACTAGGAGTCCCTGTTGTGATCAAATGGCTCGTGATGCAAAAAAAACAAGTCACAAAGTAGGGGAATATGCAGGGGTCACGGACGCAGTATCCACCGCTTGTCCAGTCCAGCCATAGGACATCGGAATGATACCCACCGACTGTGCATGCAACGCCATCCTCCTCTCCCAAAACAAAGGTGAACAAACTGGAGAACCATTTTAACATGATCAACACTTATAATATTTAAGTTATTGTAGTCAGATATAGGCCTCTTAGTGAGACTATCGGAAACGCAGACCATTTGTACGTTTTCAGTAGCTTTCCTTGTTTACATGGAAAGAAACTTGGATTAAATCGCGTAAGGGATATACATTTTTAGGAAAACTTCTATTCATACCTTCACAGTCCAGCTCATCAGACTTGTCCTGACAATCATACTCTCCATTACACTTCTTACGAGCGTCTACACATTGTCCTTTCTCACACTGGAATTGATTGTCGGAGCACAATGGGCAGTTCTCCTCGTCACTCTTGTCCTCGCACTCCGAGAAGCCATCACAACGCCAAGAAAGGGGAATGCAGTCGATGTCGCCGGTGGCACATGTAAACTGTTCGGGAGAGCAAGTCGGGGGCTCTGTGCAAAAAAAACAAGCATCGGATGGATAGATAGATGAGTTTAGTGAGAAGATTCACACTGCCCTGGTCTGGTGTCCAGTTGGATTCTCCATGGGGAGAAAGGTAGTCATCGCTTTTGGGACAAGCATCCTTGGCACCTCAGGCATTTACTCGGCTCCATAACACCATGACATGAGCAGTGATTAACCCGTATGTGACTTCAAGACCATGCCTTGTAAATATGCTAGAACCACCCAGGATGCCAGCCGCAGAAGTGAAGACTACCCTCATCCAACGGCCATGGAGGATCGAACTGGACGCCAGCTCATAGAGAAAATCTTTAAACTAAACTTTAGGATTTATCTTCAGATGGATAAAGATTTGTGCGGTCATGGAGGATTGGATGGAGGGACAGCCCAAATCTTTTAGCAGAATTAATATTTCTTCACATTGTAAACATATTATTTGGGAAAGCAGTAGGAGCAAATAAATGAGTACCTCCACATGTCAATAGGTTTTGCAAGAGGACAAGGTGGACCGGACAGGAGCATCGAGGGGTGCCATCTCCTTTAGCAATGCAGATATGAGAACATCCTCCATTATCTCTTGAACATGGGTGCACGGCTAAAACATCAAATTTTTCTAATCAATACAATGTTAATTAACCAGCATGGGTATACATAGCAGCGAGGGTCTTAAATGTACACCTAACGCTCATTTTATGTAGCGATACTTAAAATCCAAGTATTCCCAAAATGTAATCCATTAGACGGGCTCCCAAAATATACTATGGTCCTTATAAAAAAAAAAAACAAGAACAAAAACGTATATTGGGGGTAGGAGGGCAATCTGGCTGGATGTGGAAGCTGATTGCACTCACTTGACCAATTGGATTTAACCATTCAAGTGTTTGGAAACCAAAGGAGTTTGCATTTCCACCATCTAATTACTATTTAGAATGAAAAACAAAAAATTATCCTAAAAAAACCCTGATTCTGTTCTAATATATACATAGTTGTATAAGTTGAAAAAAAAAACCTAGGTCCAACAAGTTCAGCCTTTCTCCACTAATTTTTGTTAGTAAATTATCTATAACCCATAATGTTGTGTACTGAGGAATATCTCCCCAGTAATCGAACCCACAACCGTCAACATTACAGGCAGGAGCAATAGCTACGGAGCCACAGGCTCTGGCATAAGTCCACTTTTGGTAAAATCTTTATCAAGGAACTACATCATCAGTAAAAGCCAAACTAATTGACCACTATCCAACGCTTGACTACAAGTTTTGCACAAAACAAGACAGATGTAACTCTCAAAATGAGCTCTCAACTTATTTATGTGGGCCATTATCATGATCACCATTTCTGGACCCTCCTTAGAAAACCTCAGTAACAGACTGATGTGAAAAGGAACTTACAGAACTCCTTCGTATCAAGAGTCTCCACAGCATGAATTCCGGTGAGGTGGGCAATGCGGCCTTGAATCCTTGTCCTTTGCAGCCCATTTGTCTTATCTACTCTTTCAATCATCTGTTGTTGACGGTCAATCCAGTAGAGATGATCGCCCAAAATGGACAGTCCCATGGGTTGAAGGATATTTGAATCTTCCAAAGTAATTCTATTAGCTCCTATTGTAATGATATAAGAATACCTACAAGTTAAACGAGACCCTCTAACAAGCGCAGGAAAAAAACCTCTACTAGTTCTTGAGCAACACGTTCCAGTGGTCTTCACTAGAGTTGAGTGAATTTCTTCAGTTCCCCGCTTATTTGGCTTACCGAATAAGCTGCAGCGGGAACCTGGATACATGGAGCGCGCCGGCTGATCGGCGCCGCAGCTGCATGTGTCGTGGCTGTGTCACTGTCACAGCACAGCCACGGACAGCCAAACACACAGGCTCTCCATGCATGTGCTTTGACAGTGACACAGGCGCGACACGTGCAGCTGTGGAGCCGATCAGCTCGCGCACTCCATGTATCTGGGTTCCCTCTGCAGCTTATTCGGTAAGCGCTACAGCTTGCCGAAAAAGAGTGGGCCCGAACAAATTCGCTCAACTCTAGTCTTCACGAACTAGTAGAACTTAAAACAGACTTCATCACGGAAAGCAATGTTATGAACGGTTAAATGGTGTCTTCAGACCGACCCAATTACCAAATTGACTGATGCAGATGCTGAACATTAAAGGGAATGTGTACTCAGAAAATGACCTAATTGTTTAATTCAGGTTTGTATTCAATATGTGATATGAAAGAAGAAAAAAAAAACGCAAAAAAAACACAAATGTAGTAAAAATTTTACACTTTCACACCGGCCATTAGGGCAATTTTAGACTCCGGCTTACTAGTTCTTTATACACGACTTTTCAGAAGTCTCATTATCATCACAGACATGGGAATGTCTGATCCTGTATAGAGACGTTATCAATGGGTGATTTCACAGCTTGCCTGTACTACAACCTTTGCAAAGGCTCAGAGATGTTTCAATGCAATCAAATGGGGTCTGAGACAGTCGATTGCTGCTAGCGTACAGTAGATGTGGATTTTCTGAAAGAGCAAGCAGCATTAATCTAGATTAGCCCTAGTAGAGGTGTGAAAATTGCAAGGTTTTTTTTTTTTTTAAATACAGATTGTGATTAAAAAAACAACAACAACAACGACGCTTAAATGCTCAGGGGAGCAGCAGGAATAAAGTAAGAACTTTAAACCTGCTGACAAATTTTCTTTAACATTAAAAAAAAACAAAACCCTGAATTAATATGTCTCAATAATGGCCTTCAAACAGTAGGTATATTTCTGAAGACTATGTGTCAGTAGGATCAACCCTCCTATGCAGTCTATGTGAATATACAGGTCAAAGAAAGTCGCATAAAACGATACCTTGATATCTGCAATGCGATGAACGGTTCCTGAGAAATCCACATTTTTTCCTTATATGGAAATGAGATGCAAAGATCTGGCAGAGATCTTTTTCAGCTCATTTGCATATAGAGAAAAATCTGGATTTCTCAGGAACCGTTCATCGCACTGCAGATATCAAGGTATCATTTTATTCGACTTTCTTTGACCTGTATATCCATATAGACTGCATAGGAGGGTTCATCCTACTGACACATGGCCTTCAAACACAGTAGGTCTATTTCTGACAACACGTTCCCTTTATCGGTCTGAATGGTCTTTCTTATCCTGTGGATTCCAAGCTAGGCTAGTGATGAAGACCACAAATTGCTTCTATCAAGAGTCAATAAATGTGTTTAGTACCAGTGTCTACAGTTATCAGCGAGTGCTCTTAGTTATTAGTCATTATTTTACGCCTGTTACATACATAGTCATTGTGTAAAGAAGCGTTTGTTTTGCGTTATCGGCAACTGATGGCTTCATTATCGAATTACATTGCTCTTCAAGAAGCAAGGAGAATGCTTGTACGTTCACTAGACTTAGAAAGATTTATGTCCGATTATGACATAGAAGTTCTGGAGAAAGACAAAACTGATTGCATAAGTAACACTAATATGGCTGTACTGGCAGACTATTCCTCATTATTCTCAGCCTACAACTTCAAGCTTTCCTGCGTTGGAAACTGGAGTAGTCAAATGAGCACAGTGCGAAATTATGGGGTACAAAATACTAAAAGTAAAGTTCAGCAATATGTTAGCTAAAGATATTAGGTCTTAGATACAGCAGGTATTGTCTAACAGTCAGTGGAGACAAGCTGGAGGACAGGAGATCTCGGAACACCAGTCAACTTTTCAGTTAAAACATGTGCATACCAGGAATACTAGGTCATATTTACAGAGCTGTTTCCTACATGTCAAGATGTTTTCCACTGCCGCAAGGGGTCTTAATGAAGACTGCTTAATTACTGTAGCCTGTGGGGCTGTCATCGCATATTGGTGATTAATAAAAAACCTTTCCATAAAAGCGCTGGTTTGATTTGCAAACTGACAAATATATAGTTCAGCGACATGAAGCACAAAGGAGGGGAGGAGGCGAGGAATAAATCCTTCAAATTTTTATCCTCAAGCTATTCAAAGAACTCAAGCATAGAAGTTCCACCACAGCGAGCACGTTGCATTTTTTCAGTCGCAGTCTTGATTGAGTTTGTCAGGTAGTGAACAGCTTACATGCAAAATTCCCCTCATTTATTCACCTTTCATTACTCCTCTGAATAATTTTGATTGCAACTGTTATATGAACTTCTGAAATCAAAGCTTGCTAGGTAAACTGAGGTTTGTTTGGAATCACGGTCCTGTTGCAGGGTCCAATGATGTTCAAGATATTGCTTCCTGACGCAGGGTATGTTTTTGCCAAAAATGTTTTGATACTTTATTTAATCCATATTTTTGTTCACATGCTGCAGGTTTCCAGTATCACCGAGCACCCGCCGTGCTTCATTGCATGCGTCACCGAGAACCCACCATCCTTCATTGCAGGCGTCACCAATCCCCAGCCGTGCTTCATTGCAGGCGTCACCGATCCCCAATCGTGCTTCATTGCAGGCGTCACCGATCCCCAATCATGCTTCATTGCAGGCGTCACCGATCCCCAATCGTGCTTCATTGCAGGCGTCACCGAGCCCCAGCCGTGCTTCATTGCAGGAGTCACCGATCCCCAATTGTGCTTCATTGCAGGCGTCACCAATCCCCAGCCGTGCTTCACTGCAGGCGTCACCGAGCCCCAGCCGTCTTTCATTGCAGGCGTCACCGATCCCCAATCGTGCTTCATTGCAGGCGTCACCAAGCCCCAGCCGTGCTTCATTGCAGGAGTCACCGATCCCCAATTGTGCTTCATTGCAGGCGTCACCAATCCCCAGCCGTGCTTCACTGCAGGCGTCACCGAGCCCCAGCCATGCTTCATTGCAGGCATCACCGATCCCCAATCGTGCTTCATTGCAGGCGTCACCGAGCCCCAGCCGTGCTTCATTGCAGGCATCACCGATCCCCAATCGTGCTTCATTGCAGGCGTCACCGAGCCCCAGCCGTGCTTCATTGCAGGCATCACCGATCCCCAATCGTGCTTCATTGCAGGCGTCACCAAGCCCCAGCCGTGCTTCATTGCAGGAGTCACTGATCCCCAATTGTGCTTCATTGCAGGCGTCACCAATCCCCAGCCGTGCTTCACTGCAGGCGTCACCGAGCCCCAGCCGTGCTTCATTGCAGGCATCACCGATCCCCAATCGTGCTTCATTGCAGGCGTCACCAATCCCCAGCCGTGCTTCATTGCAGGAGTCACTGATCCCCAATTGTGCTTCATTGCAGGCGTCACCAATCCCCAGCCGTGCTTCACTGCAGGCGTCACCGAGCCCCAGCCATGCTTCATTGCAGGCATCACCGATCCCCAATCGTGCTTCATTGCAGGCGTCACCAAGCCCCAGCCGTGCTTCATTGCAGGAGTCACTGATCCCCAATTGTGCTTCATTGCAGGCGTCACCAATCCCCAGCCGTGCTTCACTGCAGGCGTCACCGAGCCCCAGCCATGCTTCATTGCAGGCATCACCGATCCCCAATCGTGCTTCATTGCAGGCGTCACCGAGCCCCAGCCGTGCTTCATTGCAGGCATCACCGATCCCCAATCGTGCTTCATTGCAGGCGTCACCGAGCCCCAGCCGTGCTTCATTGCAGGCGTCACCGAGCCCCAGCCGTGCTTCATTGCAGGCATCACCGATCCCCAATTGTGCTTCATTGCAGGCGTCACCAATCCCCAGCCGTGCTTCACTGCAGGCGTCACCGAGCCCCAGCCATGCTTCATTGCAGGCATCACCGATCCCCAATCGTGCTTCATTGCAGGCATCACAGAGCCCCCGCCGTGCTTCGCTGCAGGCGTCACAGAGCCCCCGACACGCTTCGCTGCAGGCGTCACAGAGCCCCCGCCACGCTTCGCTGCAGGCGTCACAGAGCCCCCGCCACGCTTCATAGCAGGCGTCACTGAGCACAAGTTGTGCTTCATTGCAGGTGTCACCGAGCCCCCACTGTGCTTCACTGTAGGAGTCACCGAGCTCCCGCCGTGCTTTACAGTGGGCAGAGTCTTTTTTTTTTTTTTCTTTCTTTCTTTCAGCACAGGCTTCATTTTTCCCTCCTTAGATATACAGCTGATCCCTAGGCCTGAAGAGTTGTAGTTTTGTTTAAATCGCTGCAGAGAACGAGAACTGCTGTGGCTTATTTTTATGGTTAGAGTATATTGGAGACTTCTCTTGTACATTTGGGTCAATAGAGGTGTTTGTCTTGGCGTTCAAACATGGAGACCTTCCTTCCATGACAATCATCTCTTCTGAAGTTTTTGGAAAACTTTCTTGACAACCCAAGAATAGTAGTGACCTCGTGGGCCATTGTCCTTGAGGAGTGGTCTAAGGTTCTTCAGGAACGCTGCCAGAAACTGACATCTAGTTACACATCACTTTTACAGCAGATGATAACAGCCAGAGGAGCCTTATTAAGTACTAAAGAATTGGTGAATAATTATGAGACTGCAGTAGTCAGTAAAAGTTCCATATTGTACTGAACTTGGAGGAAATACTAGTTATCCAAGTTGTGATGATCCATTTACAATGTTCTTAAATTGCAAGCAGCAGAATGGTTGTCAATTTTAATATTAAATCTAATTTGCAACGGAGTTCAAATAGTTTTGATGGTAACTATTTTTTGGTCAAAAGGAAATGCAGACATCATTGACAGGATTACATGGCCAGCATCTGGCTCTTTGTCCAAGACTTGAGATGCTGAAATTAAAAATGTTGCGTTACGGCTAACGGCCTCGGGTGGAAGCCAAACATGTAATATCTGTGGCACTAGAAGGAGTAGTATTAATCTTTCCTTTATTTAGTAGCCTCTCCTTGCTATGCATAAATTAAGAAAAAAAACTGCTCCAAGAACTCCATTCATAATTCCAGACTATGGCCCCAATTCATCAAGTGCACTTTTTTCCAAGGTCTCTTTCAGATGTCAGTGATCATCAGTCCGAACTTTGATAGCAATGCACGGATTGGCCACGTGTCTCCCATCCAAGAGAGTGACAGCTGCATAGAAATATATGAAGCTGCCACGCTACGGGTCAAGAGACGCATGGCCAGTCTGTGCATTGCAATCCAAGAATGGACTGTTGATGACGAACATCTGAAAAAGCCCCGAGCCCTTTTTCTGTCTCCTTGTTTGTTTGTTTTTTAGCTGGTGCACTTTGCTCCAGATTCACCAAAGCGGCACACCAAGTTCAACTTTGGCCACTCAAATCCTGTATTTATTTTTTTTTATATAGCACCATTAATTCCATGGTGCTGTACATGAGATGGGGTTACATACAAATTACAAATCACTTACAGTAAACAAACTAACAATGACAGACTGATACAGAGGGGCGAGGACGCAGCCCTTGAGGGCTTACATTCTACAGGATTATGGGGAAGGAGACGGTAGGTTGAGGGTTGCAGTAGCTCTGATGGTGTTGAGGTGGCCGCGTGGTCATTACAGGTAGTAAGCTTTTTTTTGAAGAGATAGGTTTTCAGGTTCAGTCTGAAGGATCCAAATGTGGTGGATAGCCGGACGTGTTGGGGCACAGAATTCCAGATGATGGGGGATATTCGAGAGAAATCTTGGAGGCGATCGAATAAACGTGGAGGCGAGAAGGAGGTCGTGGGAGGACCGGAGGTTACGTGAGGGAAGGTATTGAGAGATTAGTTTGTAAATATACGGAGGAGAAAGGTTATGGATGGCTTTGTAGGTCAGTGTTAGTAGTTTAAACTGGATACACTGGGAAATTGGGAGCCAGTGAAGGGATTTGCAAAGAGGGAAAGCAGGAGTGTAGCGAGGAGAGAGAGATTAATTAGTCGGGTAGAAGAGTTAGGGACGGACTGGAGAGGTGAGAGAGTGTTAGAAGGTAGTCAACAAAGGAGGATGTTGCAGTAGTTGAGGAGGGAGAAGATTAGGGCATGCACAAGTATTTCGGTAGAGTGAGGGTTGAGGAAAGGTTAACCTTTCCTGCCTCTCTTTGGTTCATGGGTGGCTATTTAATGGTGCCACTCCTGGTAGCATGTGTCAGTGATAGTTCCAGTCCCTGGCTTGAGCAGCTGACCTGTATACCCTAGTGATCCTTCAGCATCTGTTTACCCGTATTTGCGCCTGACTCGTTCCCTGTCCCTGACTTAGTGGGTGTTTGGTAGTTTCCTACAGTGTATGACTTAGCTTGTATTTTGAACCCTGCCTCCCGTCTCTGTTACTACGTTTCCCGTCTGGCTTGGACTCTCTGGCTCGTACCCCGGCTAAGTCTTTAGTCATACGTTTTGGATCCCGTGCTCTTGTATAGTTCTGATTTCTGGCTTGTCTCTGACCTCTGGTACTTAGTCTTCCTGTTTGTTGCTGACCAGCCTATCTGACTACTCTGCAGCCTCCTGGTGGTGCACTGTGGTGCTACATGGTGAGTGCTAGCGTTTTCCCCTTACCTGCGCCCCCTGGTGGAGGTTGCATGCAACTGCCTTGCAGTTGCATTACAAGGGGAAAGTGGTATTTCATTTATTGTGATAGACAGATCAGGTAGGGAAGATAGGCAAGATGGAGGAAAGATAATTAGTTCAGATTTATCCACACTGCTTGGGGAAGCAAGAAGAGTAGGAGGATATGGCTGATAGACACTTGGATTCTGGACAACAGAGAGGTGACATCTGGGCCAGAGAGGTAGATCTGAGTGTCATCAGCATCTAGATGGTACTGGAGGCCGTGGGACTTTATGAGTTGTCCCAGGCCAAAGGTATAGACTGAGAAGAGAAGAGGTCCTAGGACAGAGCTTTGAGGGACACCAATAGAGAGAGGGCAAGATGAGGAGGTAGTGTGGGAGTAGAAAACACTAAATGTGCGGTTAGTAAAGTATGAGGCGATCCAAGATAGGGCAAGGTCTTTGACACCAAAGGAAGAGAGGATCTGAAGTAGGAGGCAGTGGTCAACTGTGTCGAAGGCAGAGGACAGGTCTAGAAGGAGGAGTATAGAGAATTGTCTGTTAGATTTGGCTGTAAGTGAGTCGTTAGTAAGTTTGTTCAGGGCAGTCTCGGTGGAGTGGTGGGGACGGAAGCCAGATTGTAGGATGCAAAGTGAGAGGAAAGTTCAGCGTGGATGTGCTGCTCAAGGAGTTTGGAAGCAAATGGGAGCCAAGATATGTGGCGATAGCTGGACAAGGGATGGCTTTTAGAGGATAGGTGTGATTGTGGCATGTTTGAAAGCAGAGGGGAAGGTACCAGAAGTTAGTGATAGTTTGTAGGGATGGGTTAGGGATGGGATAAGTGTAGCGGTGAGGAGGTGGGATGGGGTCAAGCGCACAAGTGGTGAGGTGTGATTTGGAGAGAAGATGAGCAAGCTCCCCTTCAGTGCTTTTGGAGAGGGAAGTTATGGGGTTAGGGTATTGGGCTGTTATACAGAGGGGATGTGGTGGTTGGAAACAAAAAATTGCCTTGTTTGGTCTATGTTATTTTTGAAGTGCGTTGTGAAGTTGGAGGGGGCATTTAAGTGTTGAACAACTGTTTGGGGTTGTGGGATAGGGAAGATACAAGGGATGTAAAGTAGGCCTGTTTAGCAGAGGTGAGAGCGGATTTGAATGCGAGTGTAGCTTATTTGAAAGAGGTGATGTAGTCTTACTCTGCAATTCTGGATACTTGACAAAGCTTTTTAGTGATGTTATTGTGCCAGGGTTGTCTATTGATACTTTGCACTCTGCTATGCATGACAGGGGCAACTGAGTTGATGGCTGATGCAAGAGTGGCACTGTAAAAACTAGTGGCAGTGTCCGTGTTGTGGAGTGAGGGTATGGAGGACAGTGGTAGAATAGAGTCAGAGAGTGTGGGTGTCTAGGTGTGTGAGGTTTCTGCGGGGGTGCACATGCTGTTGGACATGGGTGACAGGAGAGGAGGCCAGGGATAAGAAAGTGAGTGGGTGGTGGTCAGAGGTTGTGAAGTTAGATAGAGAGCAGAGATGGGCGAAGATCAGGTCTAGTGCATGTCCGTCTATGTGGGTGGCTAAGGAGGACCACTGAGATAAAGGGACACTGTCACCTGAATTTGGAGGGAACAATCTTCAGCCATGGAGGTGGGGTTTTGGGGTTTTTGATTCACCCTTTCCTTACCCGCTGGCTACATGCTGGCTGCAATATTGGATTGAAGTTCATTCTCTGTCCTCCATAGTACACGCCTGCACAGTGCAATCTTGCCTTGCGCAGGCGTGTACTATGGAGGACAGAGAATGAACTTCAATCTAATATTGCAGCCAGCATGCAGCCAGCGGGTAAGGAAAGGGTGAATCAAACACCCGAAAACCCCGCCTCCATGGCTGAAGATTGTTCTCTCCAAATTCAGGTGACAGTGTCCCTTTAAGTGCAAAAGATGAAGTGAGGGACAGGAGTTTTGAGGCTGCAGACTGGTGGGTGTCAATGGAGATTTTGAAGTCACTCATGATGATGGTGGAAAAGTCAGTAGAGAAAAAGTGAAGAAGCCAGGTCAAGAAGTGGTCAATAAAGGCAGTGGCTGGGCCTGGAGGTTGATATAAGACCGCCACATGGTGGTTGAAGGGAAAGTGGATGTGGACAGAGTGGACTTCAAAGGAGGGGAGGATAAGGGAGGTTAGAGTTGGGATTGGGTTAATGCTGCATTTGGAAGAAAGGAGAAGGCCCACTCCTCCACCCTGTCTGTTGCCAGAACAAGAAGTGTGTGGTGAAGTGGAAGCCATGGCGCAGCAGGGTAGGGTGTCAGCCATGTGTTGGTGAGGCCCAAGAAGGAAAAATTACGAGAGGTAGAGCGGTGGTGAATCACATGGAGTTTATTGCAGATGGAAGCAGGCATTCCAGTGATCCAGAGAGTGAGGAGTAATGGAGTCAAAGCTGTTAGAGCGTATCTCAGCTTATTGAGAGTAAGTGTGGAAGAGGGTAAAATAAAATTAGTACAGTAAATAACAGTGGTTAGTCGTTTCATGCGTTCTAATTCTGGCATTATTTATGCTGCATCCTTTTAGAGACAGACCAACAACTCTGAATTTATAACAAACTAAGTGCACCCGACCTAGGCCAGGGATGATCAGGAGGAAGGGGGCAGCAGGGAGACTGATCACAGACACAGGAGGGGATTAATTAGACGGGAAAATACAAAAGGAAATAATCAGATCCAAATGGACAGATAAACTGTTAGCATCAAGGAATTCAGGTGAGAAACATGGAGGAGAGGTAAAAAAAACACCAAACAACAGTAATGACAGACAGATACAGGGTGAGTGGGGTCAGGAAATATGGGTGATGATAATTTGAGATTTAGAAGATAATTTCAATTTTGAGATTTTATATCTTTGCTCGTCTAAAGACTTGTATGTTTGCAAAGTTCAGCAATGTCGCGCAGCTCTGAGATTGATTTTTATAAAAAAGAAAAAAAAAATCTAAAAGTTTCAGTGAATATATTTAATCTTCAATGATTTTGTGTTAAAAAAAAAAATCCTCTAAAAAATGGAAAGTGCATCGCTCAGATTTCTGGGAGAAATTTAACACGTGGAAAATTTTGGTCTGGATCTGTATGTTTTCAATTTCTGAGCTTTGCAATCCGCTCCAGATATAAACTCTCCCCCTGCGGCAGCTGTGCAGCTTATTTTTTTATTTTTTTTTTTGCCTTGCATTCACTAAAGTCTGATGCTGAATTCTTCCAATTGTGTTCATTATTCACTAAATAGGATGGATTACAAAAACAAGCGTGAATGGATCAAACAGAAACTCATTGTCTCATTAAGCGATGCGTGTCCTCTCATCTCACGCCGTTTACCCGCCTTTCATCTTCTTGAAATAAATTATCATCACTAGTAGCAGGTTCAGAAACTTGGAGCTCACCGGCTACATCACAAAAAAACAGCAGAGATCCATACAGATTTTTAATCAAAACTTTCTTCATTATGCGCCAATTTCACCGCTTTATCAAACCATAAATAAATGTTTGATACTACAAATAATTTAATAGCTAACTTTGGCACAGGCAACTTCATTGATTGACGATTGGGTCCTTAGGAGAGCTGGTAATGAGGGCTTCATATGATTAGAAGCCCTTATAACTGCTCAAAACAGATTTACAACATGTATCATCGAAATGTCTTCCCTGGCGGTTGGAGTCATTCATTTTTAAGATCGCCATTGATGTCCTGATGAATCAAATTCCACTTAAAAAAACAAACTTCAGGATGTGCGTCACAAGGTATATTTTAAAACTAAAGGGTTTCGGTGCATTATTCAGAGGGCGTCAGTAAAGGAAATGGGATGAAAAAGTTTTGCTTCATGGTTCTGTATCTGTGTAAAGGCACCGTTACACTAAACAACTTACCAACGATCACGACCAGCGATACGACCTGGCCGTGATTGTTGGCAAGTCGTTGTGTGGTCGCTGGGGAGCTGTCACACAGACAGCTCTCTCCAGCGACCAACGATGCCGAAGTCCCCGGGTAACCAGGGTAAACATCGGGTTACTAAGTGCAGGGCCGCGCTTAGTAACCCGATATTTACCCTGGTTACCATTGTAAAAGTAAAAAATAAAAAAAACACTACATACTCACATTCCGATGTCTGTCACGTCCCCCGCCGTCAGCATCCCGCACTGACTGTGTCAGCGCCGGCTGTAAAGCAGAGCACAGCGGTGACGTCACCACTGTGCTCTGCTTTACGGCCGGCGCTGACAGTCAGTGCAGGGAAGCTGACGGCGGGGGACGTGACAGACATCGGAATGTGAGTATGAACGTTTTTTTTTTTTTTTTAACTTTTACAATGGTAACCAGGGTAAATATCAAGTTACTAAGCGCGGCCCTGCACTTAGTAACCCGATATTTACCCTGGTTACCAGTGAACACATCGCTGGATCGGCGTCCCACACGCCGATCCAGCGATGACAGCGGGTGATCAGCGACCAAAAAAAAAGGTCCTGATCATTCCCCAGCGACCAACGATCTCCCAGCAGGGGCCTATCCTTATAGGCCCTATCCTTATAGGTTAACCTGCCTCTGTCCGGATTGTGGTATGCCCTTCTTGTACTTGTCATGGTCTTGGGCTCTGTTCTGTGCTCTAAAATCCTTGACAGTGAATGGGTTAGAATATCCCTAATGATTTACATATATATATATATATATAAAAATCATCTAAGGGAGGGTTCAAACCTCCGACATACACAACCTGGCCTAAATGTATAGCTTCCAAGTAGTAAAGAGCACCGTGTTCGGTCTGGTAGCTTCTGGTTTTTAATACAGGGGCAAAGGTGGATGAGATTTAAAATTACTGCAGCTTTTTATTTCCGCTCAGATTACATTAAATGTAAAAGCAGACATTCAAAGAGAGACATAACAAAAAAAAATAATAAAAATAAGGTCCTGTGCTTACAGCAGCCTCTGCATACAAAAAATACTTTCCCATACAGTGAAAGAAAAGATACGGCTATAGACATATGCGGAGTATAATGGGACATATGAACATGTTTGATATATAGATGCCTAGGAACACTCCAGAAAAACGAGGTGTGAACATAACCCTTAATGGATTATTCAAGTGGTAATAGTAAGTTGAAAGTTCAAATACCTTAAAGGGAACCTGTCACCCCAAAAATCGCGGGTGAGGTAAGCCCACCGGCATCAGGGGCTTATCTGCAGCATTCTGGAATGCTGTAGATAAGCCCCCGATATTACCTGAAAAAGGAGAAAAAGACGTTATATTATACTCACCCAGGGGCGGTCCCGCTGCTGGTCCGGTCGGATGGGCGTCTCCGGTCCGCTGCGGCGCCTCCCATCTTCATTACAAGACGTCCTCTTCTGATCTTCAGCCACGGCTCCGGCGCAGGCGTACTTTGCTCTGCCCTGTTGAGGGCAGAGGATAGTACTGCAGTGCGCAGGCGCCGGAAAGGTCAGAGGCCCGGCGCCTGCGCACTGCAGTACTTTGTCTGCCCTCAACAGGGCAGAGCAAAGTACGCCTGCGCCGGAGCCGTGGCTGAAGATCAGAAGAGGACGTCTTGTAATGAAGATGGGAGGCGCCGCAGCGGACCGGAGACGCCCGTTTGACCGGACCAGCAGTGGGACCGCCCCTGGGTGAGTATGATCTAACCTCTTTTTCTCCTCTTTCAGGATACATCGGGGGCTTATCTACAGCATTACAGAATGCTGCAGATAAGCCCCTGATGCCGGTGGGCTTAGCTCACCCGCGATTTTCGGGGTGACAGGTTCCCTTTAAACCAATTACAAATTATACAATAAAAAGAAATATTAAAATAACACACTCGTAAAATACTTTCAGATCAGGATATAGCATTTTGAGAAAATCAGAAGCATATAACGGTTTCAATCACTTTTCAGTTTAAATAGATTTGATTTTTTTTAACACTTACCAGATAAGTCCGAGCTCTCTATACGTTTCAAGTCTGCATCCACCCAAAACAATTTTCCCAATTTGTTGTCGACAACCAACGCAACGGGTCTGATTAGCCCAGTGGTGAAGAGAACCTCTCGCTCCGTCCCATCTAAGGAGGCACGCTCTATCTTTGGGGATCTTTCTTGCATGTTTGTAAAATACATGTATCTAGAAGTACATACATATGTATCACTCAAGGATTAATAGATATTGTGATAAAAAAAAACATTAAATATTATAATATATATATTATAGAGATATTAAAAAAAGCATTGAAGTCAATTGTCCAATTACTTTTGGTCCCTTTAAAAACAGGGTGGCACATGTTATGGAGCTGAAACTCCTAAACCCTTTATCCAATTTTAATGTGGATACCCTCAAATGAAAGCTGAAAGTCTGAACTTCAACTGCATCTGAATTGTTTGGTTTAAAATTCATTGTGGTAATGTCTATAACCAAAATTAGAAAAATGTTGTCTCTGTCCAAATATATATGGACTTAACTGTACATCACCATTGGGTACGTGCCATGTAAAATGTATGTAGAAGTAAAGCAATGTAAAATGTAGAATTTAATATCTATAACTCAGCCATGGTATATTAGAGTTACGGTAGAGACCATTCAGAACTTGATTGACAGATTTGACCCTAAGTGTGTGTACAAGATTGATGAGTGAACATGCTGGGATAAGGTGTTATCTAAGCATGCTCAGTGCTAACAGAGTGCCATCGGTGTGCTCGAATAATATGTTCTAGTCCCCGCGGCTGCATGCCTTGCCGCTACAATCCCTGCATGTGTTGTGGCTGTTGAACAGTCGCAAGACATGCAGCCGTAGGGACTCAAACATATTATTCGAGGACGCCGAAGTCACTCTGTTATCACCCGTGAGCATGGGGTACTTCTAGAGAGAAGGTATACTAGACTGCTGCCAACAGCATTAATTCAGGCCACAAGTGGTGCCAAATGGTAACGGTAGCTAAGAATAATGCCTTGCTATAAGTATGCCATGCTCAAGGTACAGATTTTAAAACGTAACGCACTAAAGTTGTTACCCTCAATAGGTTTCACTGTTTTTGGAGCTTCATCAGGAAAAGGGACTATATTATGACTGACCCTGATGAAGCCACAGAAGCAGTGAAACATGTAATCTACACCGTGAGCTTGGCATCCTAATAGCAAGGCAGTAGTCGGGACTGCAGCGATTATTTGGGCACAACTGGTGCCAAGTGAAACAATCATTTTCAGATTACTAGGAACTGTTACCATTTGGCACCGCTTGTGGCCTGAAGCTGGAGGAGGCAGTCTAGAACACTGCCTCACTAGGCGAATGCCCAGCTCAATATATTGATTTAACAATGTGAGATGCTAAAGTTCTCCCCTCTCCCCAATATGTTTCACTGCTGTTCTACTTCATTTGGGGAAGGGACCATAGTATGACTTGACCCTGATGAAGCCGTAGAAGTAGTGAAACATGTAAGGGAGACAACTTTGGTGTGTTACATTTTAAAATCGACACCGTGAGCTTGGCAGTAGTCTAGACTGCAGCAGCAATTTTGGAACAATAATTTTCAGATTACTAGCAATGGTTAACCATTTGGCACCACTTGTGGCCGGAATTATTGCTGGAGGCAGCAGTCTGGAATAGTTCCTCCCTAGGAGTGTGCCAGGCGCATTGTGTAAATTTACAAGTGTAATACGCTCAACTTGTCCCATCCTCCTATGTTTCACTGTTTTTGCACCTTCATCAGGGGTAGGGACTTGACCCTGATGAAGCCATAGAAGCAGTGAAACCTGTCACGAGACAACTTTAGTGTGTTACATTTTAAAATCCATCCTCCTATGTTTCACTGCTTTTGCACCTTCATCAGGGGTAGGGACTTGACCCTGATGAAGCCATAGAAGCAGTGAAACCTGTCACGAGACAACTTTAGTGTGTTACATTTTAGAATCCATCCTCCTATGTTTCACTGCTTTTGCACCTTCATCAGGGGTAGGGACTTGACCCTGATGAAGCCATAGAAGCAGTGAAACCTGTCACGAGACAACTTTAGTGTGTTACATTTTAGAATCCATCCTCCTATGTTTCACTGCATTTGCACCTTCATCAGGGGTAGGGACTTGACCCTGATGAAGCCATAGAAGCAGTGAAACCTGTCACGAGACAACTTTAGTGTGTTACATTTTAGAATCCATCCTCCTATGTTTCACTGCTTTTGCACCTTCATCAGGGGTAGGGACTTGACCCTGATGAAGCCATAGAAGCAGTGAAACCTGTCACGAGACAACTTTAGTGTGTTACATTTTAGAATCCATCCTCCTATGTTTCACTGCTTTTGCACCTTCATCAGGGGTAGGGACTTGACCCTGATGAAGCCATAGAAGCAGTGAAACCTGTCACGAGACAACTTTAGTGTGTTACATTTTAGAATCCATCCTCCTATGTTTCACTGCGTTTGCACCTTCATCAGGGGTAGGGACTTGACCCTGATGAAGCCATAGAAGCAGTGAAACCTGTCACGAGACAACTTTAGTGTGTTACATTTTAGAATCCATCCTCCTATGTTTCACTGCGTTTGCACCTTCATCAGAGGTAGGGACTTGACCCTGATGAAGCCATAGAAGTGAAACCTGTCAGGCGACAACTTTAGGGGGTTACATTATAAAATCCACGGCGTGAGCTTGGCATGCTAATAACAAAGCGGTTTTCTGGACTCCACAAGTGGTGCCAAATAGCCCAATAATTATCCGATTTCTCACAACTGTTACTGGATTTTATTTGGTACAACCTCCTCTATGTAGATAATATCAAAGCTTCCTTATACATAAAATTTAAAGGTATGTATCCAAATTAAAGGTCATGCATCCTGTTCGAGAGGATCGGCTCTAGTAGTGGGGCTTATGCCCTTTTAGTCGCTCTTGTGTTGTGAAAAAGAAAGAACTCTTTCTATCCAACGCCATTGACGAAAGCTCTGTGAAGCCGGTGCTTAGAAATACATTACTGGATCACCACCAAAGCCCAGTGAAGGAAGTCGGATTTTAAAAGAAAAAAAAAAAACAAAAAACACACCAACCACATTTTCGCCAAAACCCCTTTAAATATCGATCGTTCCAGAAACTCAAGTGCAGAGACGTCTAATTTTGTTCATGAAAACATTTCCAAGTTTGGCAACACCAGTCCATTTTTTTTATGATTTTTTTTTTTTTTAATCTTTAATTAGATGAAGAAAGCAATTTACTTTTCCTAATGTTTTAGAAATTATTCTTAATAACGGATATTAAAATGTACAAAGTTTTCCGTGGTTTCCTAACTTGTTTAGAAGAAAGCCAAATAAGGGCTTTTTTTTTTTCTCATTTTTTTTTCTTCATCTGTTTGCGCTTTATATTGAGTGATTGGTAACATTTTCTTCCCCCTCGAAAAAAAAAAAAGACAAAAACAAAACCAAAGAACACAATGATTCAGCCAAGGCAAATGCCGGCCGAAGTCTTCACATCTGTTTGACAAACCCATCTGCAGCTCCTCTCCAGCTGCACCACACATGGTTCCCATTTTGCCCGCTTGTTTATCTGTCTTCAGGGATTTAAACTGGCAGGACATATTTGGAGGAAAAAAGAAAAAATTTGATGGCGAGTCGTTTACATCCCCCATCCTGCCGGGCAGCGCAAACACAACCACATACCAAAGGATGCATGCCGGTGCATGCCTGCTGGTGTAATGGCAGGTTACGTGATGGGCTGTCATGTATCTACTGATCAGGGTCCTAATCTACGAGCAGCTGCCGCCGTGCTAAAGCAAATTAGAAAAAAATTCTTAAAAAAAAAAAACAAAAAAAAAAATAAATTAATTTTTCAAAACTTAACCATTAGTGATGAGCAAACGTGTTGGGATAAGGTGTTATCTGAGCATGCTCAGGTGCTAACAGTATCTCCGGCGAGATTGAATACTATATTCGAGTTGCTGCAACACATGCAGAATTGAACCAGAGAGATACACAAAAAAAGAAGAAAAGAAGAAAAAAAAAAAAAAAAAACTTACCCTCGTTCTGCATTCAAAGCAATGGCCCTTGGCTTGTCATGGTCTCCGCGCAAAACCGTGCCGATATATTCTCCCGTCACCCTGTTAACGCTGATGCTGTTGGTGGCCTCGCACGTCCAGTACATGATGCGGCTGTATACGTCAATGCTCAGGTCGTGCGGCTGTTTTTCTAGGGTTTGGCTTTGGTTTGGAGTGGATACTAACACCAGAGGCTATACAGGGAAAGGAAGAAAAATAAACAAAAAAAAACACAAGTTAATACATAGCATCAGAAAAAGGGGCCAACGTTCCAAAGGTTTATAGACTATGGACCCTTTAGAGGACATTTTTCTTCAACTTAAATGCTCAATGTTTATAATTATTATTATTTGGAATACACTTATCTGTGGAAGTGCAATATATACAAATGTTGGGTATGGATTTACTTTATGGTCATTATCAAATATTTGTTAAAAATATGAATGAAATGTTTAACTCCAAATAAACACTTATCTTCGCCTTGGTACCACCCACTGAAAATATTTTGCTCCTCTACTGACCGCCATCTTGACCGTCTCTTCCATACACAAGAGCACTCGCTTGGCGGAGCACCCGTGTTCCCTGAGACAGACGTTGACACACAGTCTCTGCTGGCGGCATATCTCCGGGAGAACAAGACTATTGGCAGTCCGAAATCAGACATGTCTGATTGACATCTCCCCCGACCATAAGTTAGCCAGTGCCCCATACAGATTAATGTTGGCAGAACCTCCAGGCTTGGCCAACATTAGTCTAATGTGTATGGAGGCCATAAGCTGGTTGAGATGTTCAGTCTGCTGCTTTGACTTTGCCACAAGAGCAATATCCACACTTGTTTCTGAGCTCACAACGGCAGGAACGGACATACTCAACAAGACCTTTTCCTAACTTGCTGACCATTGGTGATCCAACCACTGGAACCCCCAGCGATCCAAAGAATGGGATTCCGAAACCCTGAGATATTGTTCTGCATTGCCCTGTCTTGAAATGTGTGGAGGTGCACATGGAGCAGTCCCAGACACAGGGCCACGAGTTCTCGGTACCGGGCCTCTCTGGTTCGGTTCTGAGGCTGTCACGGTGGCTAGACCCGGTCCGCGACCCTGCTAAGGGGCGTCCAATAAAGGTGGTACAGTCTATCAGGGATTCGTGACGCCACCTGTGGTGTTCGGTCAGGGTGACCGAAGCTGCTGTGGGGTCCGCTGGGGTGATGGAATGGCAGCTGGATGGTATACCTTCCCACAGGTGAAGTATGTCCCCAGGGCTTCCCAGTAAGGTGGATGGCGATGGTGTGAGGGGCAGTCAATAACGAGGACACAAGGTTGCAGTCTCTTTACATCTTTACTGAAGACTTCAGGATCCTCAATCCAGAGCACGTTTAACAGGGCTATCAGAGACCGGCCGGTCCGATGGGCACATCCAGAGTTCCCTTTGCAGGTGGAAATCAGTGCCTACCACTAGCGCCTGTGTGTTGTAGTGCTATCCTGCTGAGCATTCGGGATAGTCCTCACAACTTCTGTTCTCGTTCGTTCGTACTTTCTAGTTCTCTTTATTTCTCTTTCACTTGTTCCAGATGTTACTAGTTTCTCGTCCTCCAGGTATGTTATGGCTAGGACGCACCCGTATGACGGGAAGGCTCGGAGCTCTTCCGGGACCCTAGAGACGCCCCTCTCCACGCGTTGCCCCCTATGTCTTCGTAGGAAATTTAAGGTAGACAGCCAACCTATATAATTAACTGTGCTGCGGAGTTCGAAGTAAGGCCTAGAGTCAGTTACTCCCGCGGTGTTCCGGCTACGCGCCTCAGTAGGATGTTGCCTCGGTCTCACGGCACGACTCCTACTGGTTCTCCTTTGTGCTTGATCTCGTTTACACTGTTCCACAATATCCTTCCTTTCTTGTCTCTTTCTTAGGATACCGCTGCAAGGAGGTGCAGGCGAGGTTCCGTTACGTTCTGCTCTGTTCGCTAGGCACCTGCCAGGTTCCCACGCCTGACAGGGACCCCCCTGTGTCTTCTCCCTGCAACACCCCCTGCCACGGGATGTTGCCTGAATCCAACCCAGTCAGCTTCTGACTAACTTCCTATCCAACCCCTAGTTTTACCAGGGTGAGGAGTGGCCCAATAAATAAAGCCTTTTTCTCCCCCTAGTGGCCGGAGTGTGAAGTGTAATGTGTGCTGGTGATACCTGGTCAGTAGAACTCCTTTAGTGCCATCAGACGTACCGCCACTCCCCTTAGTGGCAGAGTGTCATACTGCAACGACCAGATCTCTGGGGCGCTGCCCACATGCTTGGCCTCTTCTCCATTGATGGTCAATGGGATTTAATCCAACAGTGATTCATGCACCACTGGTGGCTCCATGCTGACTCGGTTAGACAAAGCTCCTCCCCTACAAGGTCCACAGCCTTAGAAAACCCAAGATTCCGAGGCACCAGAGAAAATAGCTGTAATTTTTAATTGTATTTCTGGCTTGAAAAGGCCCTTTTGGGCCAAAACGTTGCTTGACTCGTCTACCTCAACTGTATTTCCCATGAGATTTTTATTTTTAAGGATAGGATAAAGGTTCTGTTTTATCCCAGTTTCTCTGGTGTCTTGGAATCTTGGATTTTCTGTGGTCAATGGGACTGCCGGACAGAGAAGAGCACTGTACTCCACCTTTTCCAGCGGTGGTCCTATAGACAATGGATGCAACGGAGGTCAAGCATGCACACCTCTGCTCCATTCATGACACTCGATCTCAGGGTCCCAAGAATCAGAGGGGATTATTTGTGATTTGGGGAAAAAGTGAAGCTCCAGCTAAGGTGCTGAGCTGAAGGACAGTTTGGTAATTCCTTCCATACAGACCTGGTATAGAGGTCAGGCTACAATGCTTTAAACATTTTAGCAGATTTTAGGGGGAAAAAAAAACAAAAAAACACTTGCAAATCAGGTTGCTGACATATGCAATATAAATGGTCTCCTCTCTCCAGCCCCATCCCAAGAGATCCATCTGTTCCTTGGCTTCCACCCATAAAAGTTGGCATCCTTTCAACCCAGATTCATTTCAATTCTATTCGAATGATGGCATGTTTGTTTTTAGAGCGTGCGAAATACCAAGAATGCAAAACTAATAACTTCGAGGCTGGCCAAAATACCTTCACATGGAAAGAAACTTTGATTTCTGTCCACCGAGACTATACCTTCTGAAAGAACACAGACTTTAAGGGCCGCGACGGAAAACTGTAAAAAAAAAATTGAAAGCATGGCTGCCGCGAAGGTGGGGGTGCTCCTCAGGGTGCCCGTATAAAACCGTCAGCTCCAGCAATCGCAACACCAGGACTGGTGGAAGAATAAGCAAGCGTCCCCTGATTCCCCGAGAGTCAGAGTCATCCCTGACGCGGGAAGTGCACCTGTCAATCAAAGCAGTCCTTCTGCTCGGGACCGCCTCTGCGGAACCTCCACAACCACCAAGAAAGAAGCTCGTATTAAAGTGAAAAATCTCATGAGAGACAGAAGTCTCACCTGTGTGCCGTCATCCTTGGCCCTTTTAATAATATTCTGCCGCCCGTCCACCCAGTAGATGAGTTTGTCTAGTGGGTCATAAGCGATGGCTTTGATGTTCCGGAGGCCGTGAATCGGTAGGATGATGTCCGGACTCTGCTGTTCGTCTACCAACATTCGATTGATCGCCGTTTTTTGGCTAAACAGAAGAAAGCTGGAAGGCACTGCAACATAAAACACAAAATGCCCCTTTAAATATTAAAGGGATTGGCGACTCCATCTTTACTTTAACAGATATGTTCGGTATGTATTTTTTTTTATCTTGTGTTGGGGGACATGATCTCGTGCACGCAATTTGGCTAATAATCATTTTGGCTTCATTAAAAATGTTGCACCATTTGCCTTCTAATGCCTCTGTGCTGACTGTGTCCACCTGCTGGTTTCCTGCTATTAACATCTGTAGCCAATCAGTGACTGCTTAAAATAGTGGACGGCCCCTTTAAATTTTCAGAACAGGCCATTAAAATCTGATCGGTGGGGGTCCAACTCCCAGGACCCCATACTTTAGCTGAAATAAAGTAACTGTACTGGAGGATCCCCTTAATTATTTTCTCAACACAGCGCCGTATATTTGGCGGTGGCTGTGCTCGGTATTGCAGTTCAGTCCATTTACTTGCACGATGTGACCAGCAATATCAGGCGCCACCAAGTGACGCAAGCCCTTCGTTCGGCTCATGTGACACCATGGATCATATATTAATAGCTTGTTCTAAAAAGAGCAACAAATAGGACCATCCTCAAAAAAAAAAAAAAAAAAAAAAAAAAAAAAGCAGCAATTTAGGCTATGTTCACACAATGGGTTTTTGCTACTTTAAGGTTTTCTCCTATGCAAATTAAAAGTGACTTTTTACAGTACCAGCTATGAGATTTCAAAAATCTCATGCACGCGCTTGTTTTTTTCTGAGAAAGTGCAAAAACCCTGAAAAAAACAAACAAACAAACAAACAAAAAAAGAACGCAGCCATGCGTTTTCGCTGACCTTTTTGGTGACTAAAACATGCACTGCAGACAAAGCACGTGTTTAATCTGCATGTAAAATACACTGCCTCTTTTTCCTGCATGAGTCATCATTACAACTACAATTCTAAGTCACTGCAAAGTACCAGTTAGCCGAGCTCCACCTCCTGGTCAACACCTGATCCTACTGCTCTCTCCTCCCCCATGCTAGGGACTTTGCAGTGACTTATCATTGTAGTTCTACTGATGACTCATGCAGGAAAATGTGACATAGAGCTTAGAAGGATTTAGCTAGTCTGTTTTTAATCATGTGAGGTCATAGGCCTAATGGAAAAGAGAAGAATAACCTGGGTAGAAAGGCAAAATGAGCAATTGTAAGTACACAGTGTTGTATAATATGATGACTGCAATATAATAAGAGGATAGTAGCTTTGATGGTTATCAACAATGCTGCAGTCATTCAGAGCAGTCTGGAAATAAAAGTAATGAACTCTACGGGTGCGTACAGCTGCAGTTCTTGTTGTTGGTATCCAGGGTGTAATGAGAGGAGCAGCTGCATCTGTATCCATTTGGCACGGCCAGGCAGAGCTGACTGCAGTGCCCATTGTTCTGCACACACTCGTTGGAGCCGTCCTGCCGGGAGGAGTGGAATACCAGAATGTCCATGACAAAGTCCAAGCGACCTTGGATCAAAGTGCGATTCTTGCCGTTGGATTTGTCTGCCCTTTCGATGCTGTGCAGGTTCCAGTCTGTCCAGTAGATGTAGTCACTGTACTGGGTAAGACCGAAGGGGTGAGGCAGGTCGTCAGCAATGATCTCTCGGTTCTCCCCTGTGGAGCAAAAGAGGGGGAAAGGTTCAGAAACAGCCAAATATAAAGACATGATGGTGGAAAGTTAGTGATGTAAGGGCTCATTCAGGAATCCGTTTTTCACGTACGAGTTCAATCCATGGTTTTCACGGAGACCACTTGTACCCGGGATAGACTATAGGGCCATTCACATGTACGTGACCATTCTAGGTAAGTCACAGAGATATGTCAGAGTTTGATCCAAGGGTCGGATAAAAATCTGCAATGCAAGTCAATGGGTCCGCGAAAAGAAAAAAAAAAATTGGACTGAACCTGGATGATATCGGAGTACTCTCGGACTGGCCGACAGGAGGACAGTGGAATCCTCCGGTAGGCCGCCCTTGTGAAGGAGTGTCAATAAGGCTACGTTCACATTAGCGTTGCGCGCCGGTGACGCACAAAAAACGCGCGCAAAAACGCTGCGTTTTGCGACGCGTGCGTCGTTTTTTGACGAAAATCTGACGCACGAAAAATGCAACTTGTTGCATTTTCTTGCGTCCGACGCTAGCGTCGGAAACGACGCACGTGTCGAAAAACGCCACCCAAAAAACGCATGCGTCCCCCATGTTAAACATAGGGGCGCGTCGCCGACGCAACAGGGACGCACATTAGCGGAACGCTAATGTGAACGTAGACTAAGTAGTGCTATTACGCTTGATTCACGATTAGCAGAAAAAGGTATAATCTAATCATTCATTAAACAAGCTAGCCAAGTCATTACATGAAGGATAAGTAAAATTTGTGCACCAGGAGGGTCAGGTTATTTTTGCATGTAGCTGAACAGTGGGCCCCAAGAATCAAATGTTACTGGTGGGCCTTTGTATCTGAGAACGGTCTGATCTTCAAGGATTGTCAGAATTGAGATTTTTTTTTTCTATTTTTCCACAAATAAAGACAGACGACACTCGGACCACACACCGATCAACATAATGAGTCCATTTTTCTCGTACAAGAAAACAAAAATCAATCTGAATGATCCCTAAGGCAAACGATGGGAAACAAAGAAGTGGATTTACAGGCGATCTCTCATTGTAAGTGGTCTGCTCGCAAATCCAGAATTTGTACCTATATTTTATATACAGTATAATAGAATCTGATCTCTTACATAGTGGGGCAGAATACCGTATACACATTAGTTGTACAGTAGGTTAGTATATTCAGCATACACGCAAGGTCATTATCTGCACCTTCGCACTGTTTGCATTTTTTTTTTTTTTTCCTTTTAGCTTCCTTAATGGATAAAGATAAGCAGCTTTATAAATCGACTCTGCAACAGCAAAATGGTAGAAAAGATTTCATGAAGACTAAAGAGATGTTCACGTGGGGTTTCATTCGCAGTATTTTTTTCCTGCGGCAAAAAAACACTTTAAAGTAGCAGCAAAGTGAGTGAGATTTCAAAAATCCAATTCACATGATTTTTTTTTTTTTTTTTACTCCTCAGTAGGTTAATTTAAGCTTTTTTCACAGTCCTATTCACCCATTCAAATGAATGGAAAAAAAGAAAAGTAAAATCAAGAAAAATGCTTCAAAATTCTAACAAAAACACAGATATTGTATGCTGCAAAAATACAACGTGTGAACACACCCCAAGGCCCTGATTCTAGTTTAAACTGCTTTGAAGGGTCACAAACACTGCGATTTTTGCCGTTTTTACCAAAAAAAGGCAGTGCCCCAAAAAAGGCAGGGCTGGGGTGCAATGGGAACAGGATTAGTGAGGAGCGACTGGGCTGGGATAAGGTGTTATCTGAGCATGCTCGGGTGCTAGCCGAGTGTCTTCGGCATCCTCGCAGCTGTTCGAAAGCAGCAATACATGTAGGGATTGCCTAACAAACAGGGAATCCTTGCATGTGTTATGACTGTCACACAGCCGCGACACATGGCGCTGCAGCGCCAAACAGCTGATCTGGAGTGCGCAGCTTTTTCAGTAAGCGATATAGCTTGCCGAATTAGGAGGGAGCCGACGATCTTCGCTCATCTCTAATCCTGACAGCTCTCTGCTTCTCTCAGTGTTAGAGGTAGCAGAAGGTACAGGTTGTTAACACAGATCTGCTGTGGAGAGGGAAGAAAGTATCTAAAACTTTATGTAAGGCTACGGTCATACTATGAGGATTTTGTCAGCATTTGTAAACCAAAACCAGGAGTGGAACAATCAGGGGAAAAGTACAGTAAAAACACGTCACCACTTCTATAATCTTCACCCACTCCTGGTTTTGGTTTACAAAGACCTGATGTATCAAAACTACCAAATACCGAGTGTGTGAACGTGGCCTATAACAGAGAAAGCAGGCTATAGAAAAGGGAGGAGAAATAAGTGCAATGTTGGCATTGTGCTAATAATCCATAGCAAGTGAAGGCAGCAGCATCCAACCTATATAACTGAGAGGGACACTCCCACAAGAGAAAAATCTGAAATTTGGCTCAGGCTGCAAACTGCGCATTAAGGGGTCTGAAAACAAATGAAGGACTGAAGAGTGCAATTTTAATAAAGCAAACAATGATCCCCATGTCTAAAGTGTCCATAGCCATTAATGCATGTGAACATTTCTGGACCATTTAACTGCTGAAGAGCCACATTCTCCATACAATATAGATCACAGCCATTTGCAAGGAATGACCATAAAAACGCATGAAGTCAAAATATTCTCAGACAGGTGGTGAAAGCGAGAATGAATGCAGTGCCTGAGACAACAGCTGGTTTTCTGCTTAAAACTGCGCCTTACATCATTACTTTATATTTAGGTTGGAGAGCCCGGTCGACCGTTACAGACGGAAAGGGAAGAGTCTGGTGGGACTGGATAGAAGGACGCTGCCATCAGTCTAAGCATCAGATTAGAACTCAAGCAAGTCGAGACAAAGAATTCTTCAACTAGTAGTCCATAACTTCAGACCAGTGACAACTGAGGAACCTCCCAAAAAGCCGAACGTACGTATGATGTCTGACAGATGTACACAGCAGTGAGAAGTTCAGCAGCACCAGCGCCATGCGGGTGCCACATTTACCTAACATGTTGGACGATTGGATCATGTTAGTGTCCAGGTCCGTCCAATAAAGTCTTTGGTCAGCGTAGTCAATGGTCAGATCATTCGCACGACCCAGTTTATCAACCAAAGTGATAATGTTGGTCCCGTCCATGTAGGCGCGAACGATCCTGGGTTTTCCTCCCCATTCTGTCCAGTACATGTACCTGCAATGATAAAGGCGTTAGGAAATGGAATCGCAGAGTTGGATATTGTTATTTGTATTTAGCGTGCATCTCTCTCTATATATACAGTACAGACCAAAAGTTTGGACACACCTTCTCATTTAAAGATTTTTCTGTATTTTCATGACTATGAAAATTGTACATTCACACTGAAGGCATCAAAACTATGAATTAACACATGTGGAATTATATACTTAACAAAAAAGTGTGAAACAACTGAAAATATGCCTTATATTCTAGGTTCTTCAAAGTAGCCACCTTTTGCTTTGATGACTGCTTTGCACACTCTTGGCATTCTCTTGATGAGCTTCAAGAGGTAGTCACCGGGAATGGTCTGCCAACAATCTTGAAGGAGTTCCCAGAGATGCTTAGCACTTGTTGGCCCTTTTGCCTTCACTCCGCGGTCCAGCTCACCCCAAACCATCTCGATTGGGTTCAGGTCTGGTGACTGTGGAGGTCAGGTCATCGGACGTAGCACCCCATCACTCTCCTTCTTGGTCAAATAGCCCTTACACAGCCTGGAGGTGTGTTTGGTTTATTGTCCTGATGAAAAATAAATGATGGTCCAACTAAACGTAAACCGGATGGAATAGCATGCAGCTGCGAAATGCTGTGGTAGCCATGCTGGTTCAGTATGCCTTCAATTTTGAATAAATCCCCAACAGTGTCACCAGCAAAGCCCCCCCACACCATCACACCTCCTCCTCCATGCTTCACGGTGGGAACCAGGCATGTAGAGTCCATCCGTTCACCTTTTCTGCGTCGCACAAAGACACGGTGGTTGGAACCAAAGATCTCAAATTTGGACTCATCAGACCAAAGCACAGATTTCCACCGGTCTAATGTCCATTCCTTGTGTTCTTTAGCCCAAACAAGTCTCTTCTGCTTGTTGCCTGTCCTTAGCAGTGGTTTCCTAGCAGCTATTTTACCATGAAGGCCTGCTGCACAAAGTCTCCTCTTAACAGTTGTTGTAGAGATGCGTCTGCTGCTAGAACTCTGTGTGGCATTGACCTGGTCTCTAATCTGATCTGCTGTTAACCTGCGATTTCTGAGGCTGGAGACTCGGATAAACATCCTCAGAAGCAGAGGTGACTCTTGGTCTTCCTTTCCTGGGGCGGTCCTCATGTGAACCAGTTTCTTTGTAGCGCTTGATAGTTTTTGCCACTGCACTTGGGGACACTTTCAAAGTTTTCCCAATTTTTCAGACTGACTGACCTTCATTTCTTAAAGTAATGATGGCCACTCGTTTTCCTTTACTTAGCTGCTTTTTTCTTGACATAATACAAATTCTAACAGTCTATTCAGTAGGACTATTAGCTGTGTATCCACCAGACTTCTGCACAACACAACTGATGGTCCCAACCCCATTTATAAGGCAAGAAATCCCACTTATTAAACCTGACAGGGCACACCTGTGAAGTGAAAACCATTCCCGGTGACTACCTCTTGAAGCTCATCAAGAGAATGCCAAGAGTGTGCAAAGCAGTCATCAAAGCAAAAGGTGGCTACTTTGAAGAACCTAGAATATAAGACATAATTTCAGTTGTTTCACACTTTTTTGTTATGTATATAATTCCACGTGTTAATTCATAGTTTTGATGCCTTCAGTGTGAATGTACAATTTTCATAGTCATGAAATACAGAAAACTGATTGGGATAAATCCACGCGTGTAAAGAAAAACTTTTTGTTTCTCCAGCGATCAGTGCAATGGTAGAGTAAAATATACCTTTTATTTATCCATTAAAAAGTTCCAGATTTCTTCAGTAACAATATTGCAAACATTCAATCCCTTATGGGACTGATCGCTGGAGAAACACAAAGTTTTTTCCTATATATGTGTGTATATATACACACACACACACATATGACACACAGTTATAATATATATATATATATATATATATATATATATATATATATATATATATATATAATTTATTTATTTATATTCACAAAAACATCTATATATCCCTCTATCTCCTATACACATACATATATATTTTACAGGCAGACAATAAAAGGTTAGAATGAGTTTAAAATCTTCCAGGCAATTACCAATCCTCCAAATCATTTAAAAACAAGAGAAAAACCGGAAAGCAGCGCTCCATCAAGAATTTAGGAAACACTGTGATTGAATAGCCCGCTGGAACTCAGAAACGTTTTGGCTCTATCGAGAACTCTTCACAAGGCTTGAGATAGGGGATATGACAGTTGGTGCTCATAAAGTTCTATGGAGAACGGTAACTGTTTATCTGCCTCTAGTTCCTCCTCGCCTTCACAAAATTAAAAAAAACAAAAACAAACATATATAAGAACAAACTGTCATTGCCGATCTAACAAGTACAGATTTCACGGATTTTACCCATGAATTGAGAGTGAAAGGTTTGTCCGGGAGGAAGAAGAAGCCCATTTCTCTGATAGCATATATTATGTTTCCTATTTACACTTGTACTATGGATTTATGAAATAAAAACAACGGATACTCTTTAAGCACATATTCAGAAGAGGCCGTTTTATTTACAAGGGACGACGGTGACATGACATGGGCACATCGCTGCCAAGATGCATGTATGAGACCTGTGATAATGGGAGTTTGTCAGCAAAAGAAAAAAAAATTCCAGCGAAGCACAAATGCATTTTTCCAGCTAATTGTTTTGCATCCATCTCCGCTTCCCACCCCTCTTTCTTGACTGACAGCTTTGGATTTAGAGGAGGGCAGAGATGGATTGAAAACAATTAGAGGGGAAGATGCACTGACCTGTTGGCCATTGGTCGTTTTGTGCCGATAGACTCCTTTTAAGGAAAAATTCAAGAAAATTAACTTGACCTGTTTCATAACCAATCTACTGTGATTATTATTTGGTACCAACACCCCCCCCCCCCCCCCCCAAAAAAAAAGCAAGATAACAGGACTCATTGCAAACTTTATTGCTTACCCCTGTGCTGGATCCAAAGCAAGAGATCTTGGGTTGTCGAGATCTTTCCAAACCAAAACCTGTCTAAACTGTCCATCAAGACGGGAGACTTCTATGCGGTTGGTACCAGTATCTGCCCAATAAAGGTTCTTTCCCATCCAGTCAACTGCCATTCCCTCCGGGTAATCGAGGCCAAACTCAATGACATGTTCTACAGAGCTTCCATTCATAAAAGCTCTGCTGATGGTCTACAGAAACCAAAAATGGAGACACTTTAAATACATATTTTGGGTATTTCCAGCTACGAAGCCAAGTAACTCAAGACCAAAACTTCTCAAACTGCAAGGGGAGCTTCACCGGTGAGATGCCCCCGATTGCTGGTGGGGTTCACATTCTCCATCCATGGAGCAAATCAATCTTAAGATAAATTGTCCTCTGTGTTTGCCCATTTTTTTAGTTTGGAAACAGAATTGACTTTTGGTACTCACCCAGCCCGTAAGAAAAGAACAGCTTAAAATGTCAATCTCAAACGCCCTTACCTTCTCCCCTAGAAGCTGACCATGTGCAACCTATCTAAATGACCACTGCAGTCAATCGCTATTGCTGCCACTAATTGGCTTCGGCAATCATGATCGAAGGTGGCACTTGATCATCCAAAGATGTTCCGAGAGAGGTTAATCGGAAACGTTCAGGAGACTGGTAAATTGGGTTCAATCTCTAATTTTGATATATACTTCGACCACCGATGGCAAGACCCAGTAATCGCCATTTTCTAGTTGGTTGGAACCCAAACAATGACTAATATGATTTTAACAATAGCATTTTTTTATTTCATCAACTACACATGTAAGTGTAGACTACTAAGAACTGGCCTTCACCGAAAAACGTGGCGCAACATCGTACCTTGAGTGTGATATCTGTCCAGTAGATCCTATTATCCGACACATCGAAATCCAAAGCCGATGCCTCCTTAACTCCCGTCAGTGGAATTGCTACATTATTATTGTTGGTCTCTAATGAAATCCTGTGAATCGCTGCCCTGCTCGTGAAAACCAAGAATGCCTCCGGGATGATGCAGGTCTTCATGTCACTCAGAAGTTCTAGTCCCAACGGGCAGGAACATCGGATGGCGCGAGGGGTGAAGAAACAGAGGTGACTACAGCCTCCGTTATGATCTGCACAAGGGTTGGTACCTGGAATAAAATGGAATTAAACCACTACCAAATTCTTTGAATTTTGTCGAAATTTGGCCAGCCTGGCCTTCTAAAACTACTCCCGAGAATACTGTGCCGACACAAAAGGCTAGATGGTTGTCGGCTCGCCAACCAAAAGTGGCAGTGCTTGGTATGCCCGAATTGAAGAATTTCAATGAGGCCGCACCGTAACTTATTGAGCGGCGTGCACTCTTAATGAATTTGGTGCCACGCATTCTATCAACCCCGCCATAGCGGAAAAGATGGCTACGCCAATCTTCATGAATCGGCCTCATAGTTCCTGTCATTTCAGAAAGACTTTACAGCAGTTTTGTTATCAAAGGCAGGACTACAAATTCAATGACAGCAAAATACAGAGTCGATAACACAGAATTCGCTCTGACCCTGCTCCTCTCCACCTCACAAGGACTTTTTGCACACGCTCATTAGATGTCTTTCTGTACGTTGCTGCTAATGTGAGTGTAGAATTTCTTGAAACAAGGAAGTCCGAGTAAAATAGCCCCGGTGGCCAGTGTGAAAACTGCAAGATTTTTTTTTTTATTATTATTCATTCTTCTGAAATACAACACAGTTGTAAAAAAAAATAAAAAAAAAGTAAAATTTAGTAATAAAACAAAGCCTGCACACTAAGACAGGACAAACTAGCAGATTGTGCTAAGTGTACATGTGCATTGATGTTTACTTGTAAAGAAAGCTCGGTAAGAAAACAAAATCCTTTAATTGTTAAGGGCACAAATAAATGTTTTCCTTTGAAGGTACATGTATATACCTGCAATCTTAGGCTAATGTGACATGCTGTTGGACAATTATAAGCTTTTTCAGAGAAGGGGTGTGCTCCAGTATCGTAAAAAAAGAAAAAAAAAAAAAAGAGAACCTTGGAATGGAGAAATCTTCCATCTGGAGTTGGTTAAGTTTCATGTAATGTCCATTCGAATCTCTTTTGCTGCATTGAAAATGGTTCTGCCGTTCAGGTGCTTACAGCAGCCTCTGCATCAACCATGGTTAGGTTTACCTAAAAACGTGCCAATGTTGAGGCGGAGGGGGATATAAATTTACAGCAGTATACCTCCCTTATGAATATATCACTCCTAAGTGCAAATCGAATAACGAGCACATTCTGTATAAGGGAGATGTAGGTACGAGTGGTTCCTCTCTTTCATATTCACATGATATCAAATATACACGAGCCAATGCCTAGAATCTTACCAAAAGTGTTGGTTACACTGGCTGCTTTGAGCCCCATTAGATCCGGCAGCTGATCGATTATTATTTCCCGACTCGCCCTGACTTTGTGAACTCTTTCGATGCTTCTTCGTTGCCAGTCCGTCCAATAGATGTAGTCTCCAAGCAGGGTGAAACCAAAAATGTGTGGCAGCTTGTCTTCTAGGAGGGTTTTTCGCATAGTTCCATCCACATTGATTACCTAAGCAAATGAAATAATATATAAATGATCGCAAAAATCGAACGCAAAGACAAAGACTACACGTGGCACTGAAAGGATTAAAAACACGATTGTCTGCGATTGGTGGGAAAATTATCTCCATCATGAAAATTAAATTTGACCATTATAGATAAAAAAACATTTTTTATAAAAAAAATGTAAGTATCATTATAAATATGTAAGAATGTCTGAACATTGCTTCCACTAGGTGCTGAATTTAGCGATATCAAGCTCCATCTCTCATGGTAGAAACAGTCACAGACCTACAATGGACGCAACGGCTGCATCCTTCTACCTTCACTGGTCTCTGTTCATATGGAGCTTCCTGCCAGCCCAGCATGTGGTGAAATGTATGGGCGTGAAGGATGAAAGTTCATGGGGTCTTTACTTGGACACCATAACCAGAATCGACATTTGACATACAATGCCAATGACATTGATCTGCGGTTCGGTAAAAAAAATGGGCATGAGGTTGTGCACACTCAAGAGCAATGTTCAGCACTGAACACTCCAACGGTGAAGGGGCTTGGTAGGTTAGGACCAGAAAACGGTACCAAGATGTGCCCCTTCATATGCGTCAATACAATGGAATTGGCGCACTGTGTTGGGTGAAATAGACTCTGTTCTATCTCCGGTAAACAAGAGTGTAATCGACTATCCAAAATAGACGTCTTCGAAATGTGGTGGTGAAGGATCTAATCAATACCATGGATGGCAAGAAGAACAAACAAATCAATCTTGGAACAAATCCTGCCAGACATGTCACTCCAAGAAAGGACCACCAAGCGAAGACTTGCCTACTTTGCTCTCTTTGAAGGAGGTGTTCAATCACTGGAGAATCACATCATGGTCGGAAGAATAGAAGGAACAAGGAGAAGTGGAAGACCAGCAACCAGATGGCTTGATACAATCGATATGATGACGGAGAAGACCCTGGTGAATTTATCCAGGCTAGCACAAACTCAATCTTCCTACAGATCGTTCAATCCATGTAGTTACCATGACTTGAGATTGAGCTAAAGGCCGCTAACAAAAAAAAAGTAAATTATTAAGTTCTACAAAAAAGACGCTGCCAATTTTCCTCATTACAAAAAATGAACACACCAGGTGGCAGGTCACAACAGTTTTCTGGTTTAAAGACATGACCACCGGTCCACCTCCAATCTACGAGTGCTCCATGCCAAGCTCTTCCCTAGTGTGATCGAAGCCATGCTGAACTACATGGAATTAGTACTAGAATTACCCCTCTACAGGGCAGTGTCACATACTCTGGATGGTTCTCCATCTGTGCTGCTCTTTCGGCACCAATTAAGAAGGTTCCATTTTTTTAAGTCATCCCTTCTTATTTGGATGGGGGATAGCTTGTCTATCGCTGGGGGTCCCACCAATCCTGAGAACGGAGCTCTGTAGTTCAGTCTAGTCTAAGGGACTGACTGAGAAAGCTGAATGATGATGTACTTGGCTTTTTCCGGGAATCCCAGTGAGAATGAACGGATAACAGGCCAAAGCATGTGTACTTCTGCCCTAATCAAGATGGGGGTTGTGTTGGACCCCCAGTGATAAGAATAGGGGATAATTTGTTGGGATTTTTTTTTTCCAAGAATAAACAAACATTTAAAAGAAGCTCAAGATAGAAAGTAAATTACAGCTTTGAACATATATCCAACTTCCAGAAGGACTCTTGATCATCATTTCTCATCTTTGGAGATTTGCAACCAATTATTCAATTTCTATAAAATTACCAAATTAATATGGTAAGGCGAGTGACTGCAATATATTAAAAAAACAAAAATTGCTCTCAGAGCAGATCACAGTTTCCGTCGGGTTGTTCTTCTCCCCTCCATCAACAAGTCCACGTATCTCGTCAAACAGCAAATAATGCCCTATGATTTCACCAACATGCCTCTTCATGTCAGCCGTCCATAAAACAAGTCGTGTATGTTATACTCACTGATACAGAGAGAGAATATTGCAAAAGGCTAAAAAAAATTTTTTTTTTTACATCTAATAACAGGGATTATAGCTTTTAAGTCCGCAGGAACAGAAGACTGCTGGGTAATTAAGGATATTATAGCAGAGAGGCACCAGAATGTACCTTGATATGCCTAATCCTATTTCTCTTCAATGACAGAAGCACGTTAAGCTCCGGAGTGCTGGATCACCACACCTTATACTCTGGAGGAGACTGACATGAGGATTCTCTGAATGAAATCTACACTCATCACCTCAGGGAGAGAAAATGAATGGAAGTCTTGGAGGAGGAACATCTCAGACGGAGGAGATGGGAGCGGGGCTGGGTGATGCCGCAGGATTGCTTCTGTTAAGACTTTTATCAAGAGACCCTGACTTTTCCACGACAGGACTGTAGGAACACGGACAGTTTCAGCCTATGTTCACACGAAGAGGTTTTGAAGTTTCAATTTTTGCAGAAAAGAAGCTGTGTTACACAAAACCAGCAAAAGCTATGAGGTTTCAGAAATCTCCTGGACACTTTTTGTCTTTGACATGGGGCTTGTTCACGCTTTCAATTTTCACGCACGAGTGTTATCCATGTTATTCCCAGATAGCACTGGTGCCTATATTTTACGGGCCTGTGAACATGTCAGATTTTTTCCTTGTACCAAGTGGTCTGTGGAAAATATCAGTGACATGACAGATTTTGATCTGAGGGTCAGATCAAAATCGGCAGAGTCGGTGGGTCCATGAAAATATCAGACCACACTCTGGTGACATCTGATTTTTACGGACTGTCAGAAAGGAGACCGTGTAGAATTTTTTTCATCACATACGAGAAACTTGAGACCCAAACTCGAGGCCCAAACTCGAGACCCAATCTCGAGACCCAATCTCGAGACCCAATCTCGAGACCCAATCTCGAGACCCAAACTCGAGACCCAAACTCGAGACCCAAACTCGAGACCCAAACTCGAGACCCAAACTCGAGACCCAAACTCGAGACAGTCAGCAGTCAATTAAAACATTTGTACAACTAATAAATGGAAGATAAAAGCAATTTCCTGGCTGAGTGATCATAGACCAAGAAAAGGTGTAGAACCAGTATGGATGATATTTATTAAAATCAGAGCTTCCAAAAATCTTCCTATTGATGTCTCATCAGCCAGAACATGATTATAAAAAGACTGGTGCTCATTTATGTTGAAATAATTACCAAAATATGTTCCATTTGATGATTGATACATCATAAACGACGCGTTTCGCCTTTGCCAGAGCCAAAACGTGTCGTTTACGATGGACTGATCATCAAATAGAGTACATTTTGGAAAACCTTTTCAAAACATATATGAGCGTCAGTCTTTCTACAATTATATGCAAGTGGAAAGACATCCCTTGACACAAGCACCGCTATCCCAAGAGTGCCGACTAGAAGTATACGTGGATAAGTCAGAACTTGCTGATCCTCATCCAGGTCAAAATTGCCTCCGAAGCCGATTTAGGAGGTGAGGGGGGAGAATGGTCATTTTAAAAACCACTTTATTAAAATTGTATTGTTTGCATAGTCAAAGCTTCTGTATAACATGTAATTCCACTTTATATCCATAAGAAATTCAGTAGATTCATTGAACAGTTCTACAAGCAAACAAACCATTCTGCAGGAATGTTCTTAAGACGGCTTATAAAGTCTACTCGAGGGAGAGCATGAAAATTATTTTAAGACCAGAAAGGAAACGGATACACATTGGGCTCACAGCAGGACATATCCTACACGAATTCATCAGCACATTTAAAAAACACAAGTTCAGACTAAGCTAAATTAGAACTTTCACAAACTTTGCATAAATAAATAGCACAAGCGAATACAAGAAACTTTCTAATATATCTTATCAGAGAATTCTGCTTATGATATTTCTCCACTTATTAAAAACAAACCAACAAAAGAAAAAAATTTTTCCACTCCCAACCCTGCATCCTGAACTCATCATTCACTCTGGAAAAAAAAACCAAAAAACAGATGAACCCAGTATTGGTCAAAACAGTACAGACCTCCAGAACAGTGAGAAGTCAGGTTACACATCCTATATGGAGAGGAGGACAGTGGAAAAAAAAAAACAAGCAGAGGAGACATAAAGGTTGTGCTGAGCATTCTAACAAGTCTATTACCTACTCTTCAGAGCTGAGTTCACATCTACACAGCTCAGTACTGCTTTAGAATGTCATCCATGGAGCTGCTGTTTCGGTCTGTGTGCTAACTACGGAATGAAGAGCCGGAATCCCTCTCTTTAGCGTATGGCAGACATCATAGCAATTATTTTTCTCTTATAATCTCAGACTTAAATTGCAAGCAAAGGGAGTTTATAGATGCGGAAAAGGCAGAATAGAAGTCATAATGGCCAGGAATAGGGTTATTCTGCATGTACACACCGTGGCTTACTCTGAAAAGTTTAGTGAAGGTGAAAATGAAATTAGGCAGGTAACCCTATTGGGGAGATTGGTTGGCGACAGCTTTGCACGGCTCTGTAGAGTGTTTTGAGGGCTATAAAAGAAACCGTGAAGAAAAATACTAAGTGATCGTAACGCAGTAGAATCATTTTAAAGGCACAGGAGGTTAATGGAAGGAGGCACAATACAGGTTTAAGAAAAAGGGGAAAAAAACAGGAGGAAAGCAGACAAGGCGTCTCAATCTCGGCACCATAACATCCATCGCCTTTCGGGATCCTAACATTGGACGGGTGGGTGACGAGAGCGACACTTCTGCTGCTGGTTTAACTCTTGCACCAGATAATTACAACATTCATGAGCGGGTTCAACATGTCACCGCTGTTCTCTCTTACGCCAAGTAGATGTAAGCCATAAACCACTACATCTAATTCCCCCCTTCGCTTCTGACACAGAAAGGAGACAGAGCGGAGAACCCGGCTCGTTTATTTTGAATAAGGTTCAAGTCTTGCACTATGTAGACGCTGTGGTTAATATTCCCGGAGGGTCCTGTCCTTCCAATAACCCTTAGAAAACCTTATTCTGTAGGGGGGAGATTTTAGCAGTCTGTCTCCATTTATTAAACAAGTCTTCTGTTGATATAAACTAAAGACTGGTCTATTGTCCGCTACGGGTGGTGGACATGGTGGAACATATCGGAAGCCTTAGAACATTTATCAAATTAATCTGAAATAAAGTGGTCTGATTTAACTCACAAGAAAACATTTCTAGATGATTGACATTTACAGGATCCTTGACGTTCATTCACACTTAGTCAATACATTTTTCCAATTTTTCTGGGAAAACGGGAACAATATATCAGGGAGCAGAAGGATACGGAATATACACCTGCGCCGATTCTGTTGCACCCATCTCCAATTTTCAGCTCCATCCAGAAAAATAAAATAATCTAAGACTCTATAGTGACCACCACAACAAAAAACTGTGCCACTGACTTCATAATGATTTTTTTTTTTTTTTTTTTTTAATGGGTAGAATTATTTTTGCAATCCTCATAAGGCTGGTCATGACTTTCTACAGGGATGCAGTCAACAAGAAAAGTAATGCTAAGCAACACTACTTCACAAAAGTTAAAGCACAGTGGAGTGAGTATTAAACAGTATACGCCAAATTATTAGTAGAAGCAAGTATGGCAGACTTAGAAATGGTATCATATATTGCTATATCATCTCCCATATTTTTATGTATATTAGTAAAGATAAGTATACAAGTATAATTATACATACTAAATGGTAAAAAAAGAATACATTGCCTAAAAAACTACCTAATGAATTACAGCATGTGATGTCAAAATAAAGTGCAAGTGCATATATCCTCTGAATCGTAAAGAAGCTAATCATTGTGCAATATGTCAGAATGACAATAACAGGCATCAGAACGGAAGCTGGAGATAATGAAAAGGGAAAACCTTACTTTACAGTTTTGCTGACACATGTGTGCTGAGCCCCAACGCGCGTTTCACCCTGCTTCCTCAGGGGGAGTGTATGAAGGGTAAGTGGGAAAATGGTAGTATTTAAGGAGTCCCTGAACCAATGGGAATAGATGGTGTCAACCCCAGGTGCTTGATAATGTTGTTAGCGCTCACTTACGTGAATAGGAGGTCACATGTGTACAATGTCCACACAGAGCTCCCCGCTACACATTATTATTTACCCATTCAGCCCCTAACACAGCAGGATGTCCCCACACTTGATAAGGTCCTCACAACACCACCTAAACAGAAGAATGTCCTCACAAAACCCTCCTAAAATAAAAAGTCCCAACATACAGTATGATGTCCCCACAAAGTTTCCCAACACAGTATGAGGCCAGCAACAAAAGACCCCCAAATGATGTCAACGTTCAGTATGACGTCCCCACAGTTTCTAACATGCACAGACGCACACAGGTTCAATGACAGAAAAACAAGCCGATAACTCCCAGTTCGATCATTGTATTCACTGATATCATACAACGTATGCAGAAACCAGTGAGATTGAGATGACGGGTGAAGGGCAACCGAGGGGTGCGGGACACCACTGTTTCCAGCCTTGTGGCTGTCCCGATTGTGTGTTGCACTGGAACAGTCAAAAGGCTGCAGTCAACCACAGTTTTGTGAGGCTCTCAACTCAGAAGCTCCATATATGACCTAGAGTGAAGGCGATGCTTTGGCAGACTTCAACCGTCTCGTATTTATCAGCTTGGTTGCCATGCAATACTTAACTTCCTTTGCAGCAGCCAGAAAATATCTGGTCGACAGTGGTTTTCCCTTCCTAAACCTACCGAATTCTAAAGGAACTGGGATTGTTCATGAATCGATCACTTTTGGGGAACATGGTTGTCCGCTTCAAAGACTCAACGTCCATAATCTGCCTGAACACCGGAAACATCTACTGATGCATTACCATCACCTTCATTTCGACACGTGGCAGTATACCGGAATGTTTTTACCTTATCGTTATGCAAGAGAGTCAGCCCATCATGGATCGGATATGGATTAATATACTGCAGACAACACAACAGCTGGGAGAAGAATGCTCGACAGGTGGACAGCTTTCCACCAAATGGTTTCTTCTCTTGACCTGTACCAAGCTTGTCCATCGCCCGCTTCATCTTAGCAAAAGTCAAGGACGAAGCCGAGACTGGAGGAAGCAACTAACCATTGCAAGGAATCTTTTCTGCTACACATTTTGGCTTTGACTTTTATGGAAGTTTTTATTCTCCCTACATATGGAACACCATCTAAATAAATTGCCATTTTGACTCCTGTGTTATAAAAAAAAAAAAAAAAAAAAACATACTGTATGTCTCACAATATGCGAATGCTCAGATGATTTTTCTATAGTTTTTGATGCTGTTGAGCTCTGCTTTTTTAAAGCACTGCTGTAATTTGTTCATTGACTGCAATTTAACAGCATTGTCTGTTTGGAATCTACTCGGGACGTCTCACCTGCTGTGTTCATGAGTACCAGTTCTTGGAAATCACCCGTACATGCTAGCCTATGTAAGAGCAGCTTGTTACCAGTACAGGTTCGGATTCCTGGTAGGAAAAAATGGCACACAAAAAAAAAATATGGTGCCGTGTGGCTACTAAGAACACTCACCAATAGCCTGGAAGACAGTCAACAGAACAAAGGACGGGCTTGCTACATCCTCAATTGAGCCCATGGCCCAGTTGACACTCGTCATTTTGAGAACTGTCGTCCGACCTTTCTTCCTGCTCCCTCTTCGATCGCTTACAATCTGGCTTCCGGTCACACCACTCCACTGAAACTGTCCTAGCTAAGGTCACCAATGACCTATTAACCGCCAAGAGCAAGCGACACTACTCTGTCCTCCTCCTCCTGGACCTGTCCTCTGCCTTTGTCACAGTGGACCATTCCCTATTATTACAGACCCTCTCATCCCTTGGCATCACAGACTTGGCCCTATCCTGGAACTCGTCATACCTAACAGACTGGACATTCAGCGTCTCCCACTCACACACCACCTCCTCACCTCGCCCCCTATCTGTCGGAGTCCCAAGGTTCAGTTCTAGGGCCCCTGCTCTTCTCCATTTACACCTTTGGCCTGGGACAGCTCATAGAATCTCATGGCTTTCAGTATCATCTCTATGCTGATGACGCACAGATCTACATCTCTGGACCAGATATCACCACCCTACTAACCAGAATCCCTCAATGTCTGTCCACTATTTCATCCTTCTCCACTAGATTTCTAAAACTTAATATGGACAAAACGGAATTCATCGTCTTTCCCCCATCTCACGCGACCCCCCCCCCCCCCCAACATACCTATCCACTAACACTAAAGTAAACGTCTGCCCACTCTCCCCAGTCCCACAAGCTCGCTGCCTCGGGGTAATCCTTGACACTGATCTCTCCTTCAAACCACATATCCAAGCCCTTTTAACTTCCTGCCGACTTCAACGCAAAAATATTTCACGGATCCGTACATTCCTAAACCAAGAATCTGCAAAAACCCTAGTCCATGCCCTCATCATCTCTCGCCTTGACTACTGTAACACCCTGCTCTGTGGTCTCCCCTCTAACACTCTCGCATCCCTACAATCTACTCTAAACTCTGCTGCCCGACTAATCCCCCTGTCTCCCCGCTATTCCCCGGCCTCTCCCCTCTGTGAACCCCTCACTGGCTCCCCATTACCCAAAGACTCCAGTACAAAACCCTAACCATGACATACAAAGCCATCCACAACCTGTGTCCTCCATACATCTGTGACCTCGTCTCCCGGTACTTACCTACACGCAACCTCCGATCCTCACAAGATCTCCTTCTATACTCCCCTCTTATCTCCTCTTCTCACAATCGTATACAAGATTTCTTTCGCGTATCCCCCTACTCTGGAACCCTCTACCACAACACATCAGACTCTCGCCTACCATCGAAACCTTCAAAAAGAACCTGAAGACCTACCTCTTCCGGCAAGCCTATAACCTGCAGTAACCACCGATCGACCTACTGTATCCTCACCCATCCCTTGTGAATTGTGAGCCCTCGCGGGCAGGGTCCTCTCTCCTCCTGTACCAGTTGTGACTTGTATTATTCAAGATTATTGTACTTGTTTTTATTATGTAAAGTGCCATGGAATAAATGGCGCTATAATAATAATAAATAATAACAACAACAACATGTATCTTGGATGGCCTAAGTGGAAACTGTTGAATTTTTTATTTTAGTTGTGGGGGGGGGGGGGGGGGGGGATATTTGGACGGCTTTTAAAGGGGTTTTCCCACAAACAAAAGTTCACTTTAATCAATACATCTTGGAATAATAATAATTTCCACAATTGGATGTGTTTACATAAAATGTTCCTGTGCTGAGATAATCTCATAAATGTGCCCCTGCTGTGTACTGTGTAAAGGCCGTGTCTGACCGAGCAGGAACATGGTCTGTTCTACTTTTGTTCATGGGAAATCTCCTCTTCGTTTAGAATAAAATTTTCCCATCATACAAAAAAAACTTCCAGACACCTCATATTCTTTAGGAGCGGATTCGGTTCTCATGCGCCTTCAAGGGGCCTACATATTGGAAACAATACACTAATGACCCCATTTGAAAAAGTGCACCTTGTCAAAGATTTAACATCGCATTTAGGACGTTTGTTAACCCTTCAGGTGCTTTACAGGAATTAACGCAAAGATGATTGTTTCCATTAAGATATTACTTTATCCCTCAATTTTTTAATTTTAACAAAACGTATGAAAAAAAAAAAAAAAAGCACTACAAAATTTGTTACCAATTATCTCCGGAGTAAAACGATAGAACACACATGTGGAGTTGTAGACTATTTGGATACAACAATGGGACTCGGAATGCAAAGTTTTTGTTTTGTTTTGTTTTTTATTGCTTGTTTTTTTTGTTATGCCAGCACAACAATAATACAACCAAAACAACATAATAAAGGGGTTCAAAACAAATCATGCCTCAGTGGTTATTGATGTAGTAGCTACTAGCATATGCAAAGGAACAGTTTTTGACCCCAAAATTGCAAAACCATGCAGAACGCTCAGTACGTTCATACATTAAACCGCCAAAATATAATAAAGACAGAATGCCAGTATAAAATCTCCTACCGCTTATTAATTAAAGCCAATCTGTCAGCAGGCTCTTGCTATGTAATCTGAGAGTTGCATGATGTAGAGGCAGAGATCCTGATTCCAGCTGTGTGTCACTTACTGGACTACATGGTGGTGTTTTGATAGAATCCCTGTTTTCTCTATTGTAGATATAACCCTGCCCACAATCCCGATTGGCAGCTTGCTGACATGCACACAGGAAGCAACCAATCAGTGGTGGGGGCGCGGTTACGCAGATTAGCCAGACTGACTTCCACATGACACTTAGTCCTGCAGTGATAATCTCCTGCTGATAAAATACTGATTGCATTAAAACTATAGCACACAGCCAAATAACTGACACATTGCTGGAATGAGGGTCCCTGTCCCTACATCAGATTAAATAGCAAACATCTCAGATTCGCTTTAATTTAGTCCCACAATTTTTTATAACAGTATGTGCGATTGCGGTAATTGTACAGAAGTTCATGTGAAATCCCACCCATTATGTAATAGTAGGCCAGATGGTGGGAAGGGGGGTTAAACGTCCCAGTATAGGAGAATTAAATCGGGGAAATGCAAGAGCCATATGTAAGGTCTGACAGATCCCGCAATCCGCAGACATACACGAGATCTGCGGCGATGATTGTCGTACTGGGAGAGGGGTGGTTTTGTCTGTGGCTCATTAACATAATTGCAGCAAAACTAGGATTGGATTCCATCCTGTCGTACACCGACGTTGCGGTCGGAGGCAGATGACAGGGATGCTAAGAAATGTGTTGCACAATGCATCCCATATGTGGGACTGAGCGCACGCCGGATGGCACAGGACAGGGATAAAATGGCTCACAGATACTTTGAATGCATCCAATTCCGTCACTCTGGTTTCCAGCAGATGAGTAGAAAGAGGATGGAATGTGACCTTCGACCCATCGGCTGTGAACGTTCCCCAGTAAGCTGAACTTACAGACTTCTAGGAAAGGACGCTCAATTCTAAATATTTTTCTATCTACTTGCTAACACGTTACCAAGATATTTATCTTTCCTGCATCATATTTCAATCTGCAGTTTATTCCTCAATTCATTGCTATCAATCCCATAATGCATCAGTATAAAAATCACATGTGCAGCTAGATCAAGTGCTATTCCTGCATGCCGTGGGAACAGTGCGATTATCCGTCCCAATAGGTTCTCCTAAATGAGCTCATAGATTACAAATATACAGTCAGAAGGTTCAACTGTGCTCTCCATTTTAACTGTATGAAAGGAGCTGTCTAATCATCATCAGTAATTGTGATAGGAGTTTGTTACTCCATTTAAGAAGAACTTAAGAATTTCAGTAGTACAGTCCATGCAATTTTATCGTTCATATACTGTATTAAGGACTGTGATGGTAACACCCACCTATCCATCAGTAAACATAATACCATGTAATTTCCAGGTGGTCACATTACCTAACTGAAGAGAAGGAATATATAATATTTAGGTAAAAAGTAACAAGTAAATGAGGTAAGCCTAATATATATATATAGTGCCTTGCAAAAGTATTCATGATGATTAGACAGTTCCTTTCATACAGTTAAAATGGAGAGAACTCACTTTTCAGTTTCTGAATTTCCACAAAAATTTAAAATAACCAATAAATTTTGTTCAACTTCACAATTGTGTTCCACTTGTTGTTGATTCTTCACAAAAAATTTACATTTGGTATCTTTATGTTTGAAGCATGATATGTGGGAAAAGGGTGAAAAGTTCCAGGTGGCCGAATACTTTTGCAAGGCACTGTGTGTGCGTGCGTGCGTGCGTGTGTGGGTTTTTCTGTCTGTCTGTCTGTCCTGGAAATCCCGGCTCTCTGATTGGTCGAGGCCGCGACCAATCAGCAACGGGCACAGCGACGATGATGTCATAAAGGACGTAGAAATCCCGCGTCTGATTGGTCGAGGCCGCCAGGCCTCGACCAATCAGCAACGGGCACAGTATCGATGTAGATGTCATAATGGTTGCCATGGCGACGATGATGTCATAAAGGTTGCTTCGACCAATCAGCGACGGGCACAGTCTGCCGCAAATTCTGGAATCATCATTGTCCATATACTACGGGGACATGCATATTCTAGAATACCCGATGTGTTAGAATCGGGCCACAATCTGGCCTGGCGGCCTCGACCAATCAGAGACCGGCACAGCATCGACGTAGAAATCCCGCGTCTCTGATTGGTCGAGGCCGCCAGGCCTCGACCAATCAGCAACGGGCACAGCGACGATGATGTCATAAAGGACGTAGACATCCTGCGTCTCTGATTGGTCGACCAATCAGCGACGGGCACAGCATGGCGACGATGATGTCATAAAGGTTGCCTCGACCAATCAGCGACGGGCACAGTCTGCCGCGAATTCGCCTCGACCAATCAGCGACGGGCACAGTATCGACGTAGATATCATAATGGTTGTCATGGCGACGATCAGAAACGCGGGATTTCTACGTCCTTTATGACATCATCGTCGCTGTGCCCGTTGCTGATTTGGTCGAGGCCTGGTGGCCTCGACCAATCAGAGACACGGGATTTCCAGGACAGACAGACAGACGGAAAAACCCTTAGACAATTATATATATAGACTAGATTGTGGCCCGATTCTAACGCATCGGGTATTCTAGAATATGCATGTCCCCGTAGTATATGGACAATGATGATTCCAGAATTCGCGGCAGACTGTGCCCGTCGCTGCTTGGTCGAGGCCTCGACCAATCAGAGACGCAGGATGTCTACGTCCTTTATGACATCATCGTCGCTGTGCCCGTTGCTGATTGGTCGAGGCCTGGCGGCCTCGACCAATCAGAGACGCGGGATTTCTACGTCGATGCTGTGCCGGTCTCTGATTGGTCGAGGCCTGGCGGCCTCGACCAATCAGAGAGCCGGGATTTCCAGGACAGACAGACAGACAGAGACAGACAGACGGAAAAACCCTTAGGCAATTATATATATAGATATAGATATATATATAGGTTTTGGGTTTTTTTTTTATTATTTTTAACATGACATTTTTACTATTGATGCTGCATAGGCAGCATCAATAGTAAATAGTTGGGGACACAAAGGGTTAATAGCAATATATATATAGATCAAGTTACAGAAAAGAAAAAAAAAAATCAGTTATGGACCCCTACTTGAGAAAGGGAAACTTGTTCCTTTTTCATGTTTATCTGATACCTTATGGCAAAAAAGCTTTCTATCAGTTAAAATGATGGACTGTTTGGTTTCTACAGCCTCTTTGTATCATCTATATACATAATTGTCTAAGGGTCACTTCGTCTGTCACGGTTATTCGCTCGCTGATTGGTCTCGGCAGCTGCCTGTCATGGCTGCCGCGACCAATCAGCGGCGGGCACAGTCCGATTAGTCCCTCCCCTACTCCCCTGCACTCACTGCCCGGCGCCCGCTCCGTAATCCCCTCCACTCACACAGGGTTAATGGCAGCGGTAACGGCCCGCGGTGTAACGCACTCCGTTACTGCTGCTATTAACCCTGTATGTCCCCAACTATTTACTATTGATGATGCCTATGCGGCATCAATAGTAAAAATATGTCATGTTAAAAATAATAAAAAAAACAAAACCTGCTATACTCACCCTCCGCCGCCTTTCTAGCTCCTCTCCACGCTCCCAGGACCGCTCCATTGCAAGCGGCAGCTTCCGGTGAGGTCCCGTCCCAGGGCTGGTGTGCGACAAGGACCTGCCGTGACGTCACGGTCATGTGACCACGACGTCATCATAGGTCCTGCTCACTCCAGCCCTGGGACGGGAGCGGAAGCTGCCGCTTGCAATGGAGCGATCCCGGGAGCGTGGAGAGGAGCGAGAAAGGCGGCGGAGGGTAAGTATAGCAGGACTTCAACGGGCTATAGGTGAGTATATGTTTTTTTTTTTTTTTTAAGTCTCTATACTACGTGGCTCTGTGCTGGGCAATATACTATGTGGCTGGGCAATATACCGTACTACGCGGGCTGTGCAATATACTACGCGGGCTGGGCAATATACTACGCGGGCTGGGCAATATACTACGTAACTGGGCAATATACTACGTGGCTGGGCAATATACCGTACTACGCGGGCTGGGCAATATACTACGCGGGCTGGGCAATATACTACGCGGGCTGGGCAATATACTACGTGGCTGGGCAATATACTACGTGGCTGGGCAATATACTACGTGACTGGGCAATATACTACGTGGCTGGACAATATACTACGTGACTGGGCAATATACTACGTGACTGGGCAATATACTACGTGACTGGGCAATATACTACGTGACTGGGCAATTACTACGTAACTGGGCAATATACTACGTGACTGGGCAATATACTAGGTGGCTGGGCAATATGCTACGTGACTGGGCAATATACTACATTGCTGGGCAATATACTACGTGACTGGGCAATATACTACGTAGCTGGGCAATATACTACGTGGCTGGGCAATATACTATGTGGATATGCATATTCTAGAATACCCGATGCGTTAGAATCGGGCCACCATCTAGTGGTACATAACAGACTGAGGAATGAGTTGAGGGTCAAACACGTCTAATTGAATAGTATCTTAATTCTCTTCCCTTTCGGAACCACCTTCTGAGCTGATTTTAGATCAAAGTTCACCTTGACATGGCAAATCTGCAGCATGCTCTTGCTTTTTTCTCTCCACCAGTCTACATGCCCACAGCACTGAGTTTTCTCAGGCAAAAGCAACTTCAGGAAAATGCAGTCATTCTTGAAGTGGCTCCGCTGCTTGCCTCTTATTCTATACTGTTAAGTATATAGATTGAGCAGCTTCCAAGCGGAAGCTGCCCGAAGAATGAGTACGTCAATTGTAACCCCTTACGGGTTTCCGAACCTAGAAGTGGATAAAAGAAGTGAAATTAGATGGAAAATGTTGTTTTGTTCATTGCACGGGGAGCTTTTTGCAGTCCATCTGAAAAAGGCACTGTGTAAACATATCCTTAAAAGAACTTGTTCTGTAGCTAGTAGCAGATTTTTGCAACAGAAACTATGCCAAAAATTCACGAAGAGTTGAGTACAGATAAACTTGCCATATGAGTCCCCTTATAAAAGGCACAGTAAAACGGCCGTATAACATGGACAACGACCAAATTGCAGTGCATGGACTGGCTGGCGGCTCTCCTGACCAGAGCGTGACAGCTGCATAGAAATAAATGCTGATAAGGAGAGCTGCCAGCCAGTCCGAGTATTGTGATGCGATCGTCGTCCGTGTTATACGGCCGTCATGCGGTTTGTTAGTATCAGTCAAGACATCTATAATTTGATTAAAGAAAGAAAGAAAAATTAAATATAAAAATAGTATAAGTTTTTATGAACTCCTGTAATCTAGCTCATCAGCATGAATGTCTCGGCATAATTCCGGTATTTATCTATTCCTGTAGCATCCTAAAGTCGTGTTCGTCTGCAGTAACTTTTTATCCGTCCCACTCTTGACCGGTTTTAAATATAGACTGTACACCTCCCTCCTAAAAGAATTTCCACATGATTTCACAAGAAACAACTTCAGAAATTATGTGGCAAAATTCGATTTTTCTCCAACTGGCATTCATCGGAATCCTAACAATTTTCCTATAAAAAAACAAAAAAAAACAAAACAAAACAAAACCCAAGCTCAATGAAGAATCCAAAGTGACAAAGTCATTAGAACTCCGTCCATCACACATCTGAAGAACCTTCATGGAGAGTCCCATCTATAGCCAAAAGGGGAATTTCTCATTTTGGCAGTATTTCCACTCCTCCGGCCCCTCTATTAGGGTCTTTTCAGCTGGACTTTACATACCAGCATGCCTCCTTTCCTGACAGAAATCCACCCAGGGCTGCGAGGAAAAAGAAAACGCTAAACAATACCAGATGCCATCAATCAGAGTGGGTTGCGCCATATTAGCATCAAAGAGTATTACTCAATCTTTAGTCCATGCACATATCAAACGAATGAATGCGCTGTTAATAGCCTTCACTTTGCTCTTGTAAAAGCCAATTTTAACATAAAAAAAAAACACTACCATAAAAAGAAGCAAGACTGCATTTATTAGCAACCTTCTATTTAGTCTCTCTGCAAGACGGGACTGTATCATCGAAAGCGAGAAAATCTCATTCCGACATGCTAAAGAAAAATGGGGTGGGTGGGGTGATTTCTCCTATACACGCGACATTTTGTAATATCAAAAATTTAAAAAGTGTACAACACAAAAGATAAAAAAAAAAATTCTTACAAGGAGATGAAACATATTTTCCCCCAAGAAGAGCTCCACCCCGGTCAAGAGTCACTCCGTAACCCAAAATGTTTCAAAGTTGACATTTTTTTTAGGCATCTAATAACGATGAGCAAACGTACTCGGATAAGGCGTTATCCGAACATGCTCATGCGATAACCGAGTGACTTCGGCGTGCTCAAAAAAATTGTTCAAGTCCCCGTGGCTCTTCAAAAGCCACAACACATGTATGGATTTGCTGTTTGTTAGCCAATCGGTGCAATCAACTAGATTTTCAATCTAAAAAGGTTGGTAAACGAGGAGCCTAAAAATCGGCACCCTGCCTAATCAGAGACCGACTGCCTCCTTTCTGTTCTGCTGGGCATTGCATATAGACCATGATGACCTTCAACCAGTTTCCCTTCAAAGGAGGCCAGAACTTTTGTAAATATGGCCAAAGGGTCGTCTACTGACAATGAGAGGAGGTCACCGTAGAATGAAGACTTTATAAACAATGCCGGGGTTGTGTTCCACCATTTTGCCGAGAGACTTTTGATCAACAGTCCACTTTTCCGTCGAAGATTTCTAATTAGAAGGAAGTGAAAAGGAAAAAAATTTTTGGGTGCACAAAGCACAAGTTGTCTGCACGTTAGGAACGTCCTCACACGCCCCGAAAAAGGGTGTTCGGGAGGAGGCAAATTTGAAACGCTTAGCATCAGAAGCAATGGTTTGAGGCAGGTCAAGTACGCCGAAAAGAGGGTGAAATACAGAGAAAACCATTTTAAGGAGTTGCCTTTGAGGGGCTCTCCTGAATAGAGGAAGAAAGTACTTGTCAGATTTGAGCTGAAGTGAAAGCCACTTGTGCTGGTGAAGAGTACAGATGGCAGTGAAGAGGGGACGTTAATGAGTCCTAGCTCAAGCTCCATTATGCTTTTATTGCACAGTAAAGGCAATGTCTGTCTCTGGATTAGGAAAACCTCGATTTTCCCACAGCAAGGAGCTACTCAATCAAAATATGGAATTAGTGGCTTTGTCGTCAGTGTGTACCGGTAACTTCCAAACATTATGAAAAATTAAAATGACATTTATAGATAAAGAAGAAAAAAAAAAAAAAAAAACGTTTTATAGCAAGATTTTCCCATTTCAACTTTCAACTGACCATAGAATTAAAAATCAACTCAATGGCCTCCATTCATCAAGCCATTTGCACCAGTTTTTGATGTAAGCTAGGCCCTAAAAAGTGGCAAATTGATTGAAACTTTTGCACGTTTTTGAGCGGTTTTCACCACAAATTTTGGCACAAATCTGCGCCTGCTCTTAAGAGGTCCTCCTGATTCATCGAGACCGGTGTTGTTCATGCCGGTCGGGATAAGGAAACATGTTGGAATCAGGATGTTCCCGATTCAATAAGAGGCACCACGTCACAAATCTCACTTCAGTTTTGACGCCACAGCTTGTTGTGAAGAAGCTCAGTGCCAACGCCCTATCCCAACTTTGCCCATTTTGGTGGACCTGGCCAAAACTATCGTGGGAAATGCCAAAAGTCTCAAAATTTTGCTTTGGCGTAAAAACAAACAAACAAAAAAAATCATACTTGACAAAACAGTCCTTTAGGGCAGCAAACAAAGGCACGATAAAATTGCAAACTCTTCTTACACACGGTGCCCTCAAAATGGTTTCCTCAATTCGAAACCCCCTATTCAGATGCCCAGTTAGGTCAAAGGTTGAGAATTGTAAACAAGCAGTTGGATCTCACCATGGGGGACCTGGTCCATCCATGTGTTACGTTCATCTAAGAGGCCGCATGGATGGCTACATTTCCCCCTTTGTGGCCTCTGTAGGAGGAAAAGCAGCCAACGTAAACTTTTCCTGATGTCCCTTGCTGGGGGTCTCGAGCAGGGGCGATACGGTTATAGGGTATGCGTGATGAAACAACTTTATAGTTAGAGGAAAGAGGCTCCAAACAACCTCCTACTTAATTCAGAGAACCCTCCATACTAAGTTTACTATTTTTGGTAAGGGAGATATTAAAATAAAATGCTGGAAGTTCACATTGTGAGTGAATACCGAACCTAACGATATAATAATGGGATTAACACCAAATCACGCATCAGTGGTTACTGATGTAGTAGTTACTTGCATATGGGAAAAATTGTTCCTGAGCCCAAAATTGCGAAACAATCCCGAACATTCAGCGTGCTCACATATTAAACCAATAAAATATAATAAATACAGAATGTGAGCATGATAATTAAAGTGAATCGGTCACCAGGTTTTTACTATGTAATACGAGAGCAGCATGATGTAGGGGCACAGACCCGGATTCCAGTGATGTGTCACTTACTAGAATGCTTGCTGTCATTTTGATACAATCTCCGTTTTCTCTGCTGCAGATCTAGCAGAGCCCAGAATGCTAAGCTGTGTAAAATCCCGCCCACAACACCGATTGACAGATGTACATTGACACATAGCCACTGGGGTGCCGACATTGTAGGAACAGTGCCGCTATGGGAAACGAATATCCACATTTTTATTTAAATTGGGGTCCAGATTCCAGAATTGATTAAGCAGGGGGATGCCCAGTAGTTGACAACCACTTTAAAGTTTAAGAGCTTATAGTTCCGCATTCACAGTGCACAGAGCCATAATGGATTCCATCACTTGTTTCTTTGCAGCACAGAGAACAATTTACAGCAATACTGAGCTGCGTGGATGTGAATCCAGCATTAAAATTAAACACTTTTGCTAGAAGCTGCAGCACAGTTTGCCTGGGTCTGCCCGGCCTCCTACTGTGTGGAGTGCTCATCTAGCTTATAGGCTTCCCTTTCTTTTTCATAGAGTATAATTGGAGCTGTAACCTGATACCTCACTGTGCAGGAAGTCCATCTTGCCTTGTCCAAAACCATTTGAGCTGATGTTCAGCATTGAGGATGAGTTCAACAGTAGGTGAAAATAAAGTTGTTCATACAAGGAGAAAGAAAAATAAAATTCTAACGTGTATTACAAAGTTTCTTATATTTCATTTGTACTAACAATTTATTAAACGGGTTGTTGCAAGGACACAAAATGTAAATAAACACGCATCAGAAACATCAAAACCGAAAGACAGCTCCAGCCCCCCCAAAAAAAAAACAACATCAATGCCTACACCACCAAAGCCTACACCACCAAGGCCTACACCACCAAGGCCTACACCACCAAGGCTACGTTCACATTTGCGTTGTTGGGCGCAGCGTCGTCGATGCAACGCACAACGCATGTCAAACGCATACACAACGCAGCAATTTTTGATGCATGCGTTGTCCTATACAATTGAAGATCCAAAACGCCCCCCCCCCCAAAAAAAATACATTTAGTCAAAAGGCGCATGCGTCAAAAAACGCGGCTCAACGCAGGCACCTGCGCCCTATGCGTTTTTCATAGACACTAATGTGTTTTTTTGGCGCATTTACGGCGCAGGTGCGTTGCATGCGTTTTTCTTCGGAAATGTGACGCAAAACTGCAACCTGTAGCGTCGTCCGCGCCCTGTCTGGTGCACCGAAAAAACGCATGCGTCATGCAACGCATACTGGCGCATGTCCATGCGCCCCCCCATGTTAAAGATAGGGGCGCATGACGCATGCGTCGGTATCCGTCGACGACGCTGCGCCCAAAGACGCAAATGTGAACGTAGCCTAAGGCCTACAGCACCAAAGCCTACACCACCAAGGCCTACACCACGAGGACCTACCTCCTGACGATCTTCCATGCTGCTGCGGGTCTCCTAGCGTTTGGTTTATGTACATGAAAACAGAAATATAAGAGTGGACACCTGACCAGAAGAGGAAGTCAGGAAACAGTCAGGAGACACCGGCGGCAGCATCATAAAGGAATGGATATGGCCCAGTGAGAAGGACTGTGAGCTTTTTTGTTTTAAAAAAATTTTTTATTTAGTGGACAAAAATTAATATTCACTTTTGATAATACAAATCTAATAAATATTGAACATGGTAGAGCTAAGAGAAGTGTTACGAGCACCCACCCCCATGCCACCATACCGGGGTACATACTAGGCTCTTCAATACCAGGATCTAGCCTCCGGAGGAGACGATGGATCATGCTGTTCTCGGCATATGGGTTAATGACCTCACACACAATAAGGCAGGGATGTCCCGCGCGTGCTTGTTGCAAGCTCTCCGCTTCCCTCTCGGCTTGATTCTTGTAATCCCCCACTAATCTACAGTGCGTCCATTAAAGAACCTGAAAGCCCAGACGTGATATTGCTCCTCTCCCTGACAAGACGTGTTCTCACACAGAATTTCACTGACCATGAATCTCTGCCAATTAACATACAGGTCTATAAATCTTCCCTCACAAAAGCGGAAAAACCATATGTTGAAGAAGCGGACTCATTTTCCCCAAGTGCCTGCCAAGCAGACAAGCAAAGACATTTAGAGGCCCCGGAACAATGTTACCACAGGGTGCCAAATTTACAGGAAGAAAAAAAAAAAAAAAGTCCTATAGGCTGCTGTCACGCAAACGTTTGACGAGCGTTGCCAAATGGCTCCATAGGCTGGAGCGCAGTGACTGAGCCCTTTGTGCTCCGGCTTACATGCTGTAGATACAGCTGCTGGCTACGAGACGTGAAATGTTACACATAGCAGCACATAGTCCTCACAGTCCTGCTGAGCAGCTCAACTTAGAAGTCTTAAAAAAGTTCTGCCTATGTGAAGGAGAATATGTCGCTATTGCCGGACTTGGTCCTTCGAGCCACAACCTCAAAAATCCCATATGCCCATATTCTCATCCATAACATATAGTCACACACTTATCCGAACCTTTCTGGCATATGCTCCTTAGTCATTACCAAAATTACTATTATATTATTCACGTACCGGCACATAATTACACTCTAATCTTGGGTTAGCGAGTGACCGAATATGGACCAGGTGACGGTAAATCCTATAATACGGCTATGATTCCTTCTTGGCCATTTTTAAGGCAAATCTGTCTGAAGGCAGCGAATGATCGGGGATTCGAAGACGAGGTCTCTGATACATAAGAAAGTGTCTGGATATACAGCAGGCCATATATATTAGACGTATATTGGCTGAACCCGGCGATTACGGCAATGTATGAGGTGGAGGGGCCTCCATAGTCTTCCCCAACTGCAGATATTGGGAGATAGAAGGATCAGGAGTTGGAGGTCATCTATCCAATCCTTCTATACTTGGGGAGATACTGCCAAAATTAGCTACCTACTGTGAACACGGGCATGCTCGGCCGAACTGAGCGTGCACGAGTTTGGAGAGGTTTTGAGGGACCTTTATGTCCCCAAGGATAGTAGGGTTGGACACCTACATGTACTGTATATAATTACCTGTGCTTATCTCCTGGACTTGGCGCCGCTTCTCTGCTCTTGGATATGTGTCTCCCGACAAACAATGTTCTTCCACTCAGACATCATTTTGAGCGTTGATTGACTGCAGTGGTCACACGCCAATGTTTTTAATCAAGAGACCGGTGGGGCACACATAGCTAAGAGTAGAGGAGCTGCACCAGCCCAGGAGACAAGCACAGATTACTATTTTTGTTTTTACATTTATGTAGCACTCTGAGGGCACTAATAAGGGGTTGTCCAAGGACAATAACCCCTCTAATTTAGAAACAAAGGCGATTAGGTGAAAAGTGCGAGTACACATTCTAAATATCGTCTTATGCCACTGTACACAGTTCACCAAGGTCCAGAATCATAGAGGCTTCACGTACAATATGAAATTCCGTTACCAAAACGTATAACCATCGCGGACACGCCAGATTTATTTCATTATAAACATCAATTTAAACATTTGTAAAAGGAATTCAACATTGAAAACTAATGTAAAACACCAGAATCTAATAAAAAATGCCAATCATTACTTACCTCTATTTTGTCCGTCTTGGCATCACCCCAGTAAAGTTTTCCATCTTGGAGATCCAGAGCCAATCCATTAGGCCAACCCAAAGACGAATTAACCAGAACAACCCTCTCGGTCCCATCTAAATAAGCAGACTCAATCTTTGGTTTTCCACCCCAATCCGTCCAGTACATATATCTAAAATAAAAATATAAAAAACATATTACTATGATTCTCAGAAAATAGATAGAAAGTTCTGGAAAGAAAAAATGTCTAGGTGCCGATCCACCAGTTTGCTCCAGAAATTGGGTTTAACGCTGTTTGAAAGGTTGCGTAACTCAGCTGCGCAAAAATTTTGCATTTTTTTTAGTCATTGCCAACTTTCTGAAAAGTGGAACTGGATGTGAAAGAGTGGACCAACAAATTCACCATAGTTGACACCACTTTTGTGTCCACGATTGGAGCACATTCCTTACACTGGCACATGGCAGTTGAAGGATGCTCTAAATTCATGAAGAAGCCCATGGTGAATTTGGAGCATCTTATTCCAGGAGATCCTAGATCAAAGACTGGTGAGCAAAACACCGTAATTGATTAAGCAGACAATTACTTTCAGGAATAAGTAACAATTAGTGATGAGCAAGTATACTCGTTGCTCGGGTCTCTCTGAGCACGCTCGGGTGGTCTCCGAGTATTTGTGAGTGCTCAGAGATTAAGTTTTTGTTGACACAGCTGCATAATTTACAGCTGCTAGACAGCTTGAATACATGTGGGGATTCCCTAGCAAACAGGCAACCCCCATACGTATTCAGGATGTCCAGCAGTCGCAAATCATGCAGCTTCGTCAACAAAAACTAGATCTCCGAGGACTCACAAATACTCGGAGACCACCCGAGCGTGCTCGGGAAAACCCGAGCAACGAGTATACTCGCTCATCACTGGTAACAATATATAGCAAAAACAAGTTGGGGTAATCTCCAAAAACACAAACTCACCCTGTTAGTGGATTTAGTACAATGGCTCTTGGTTCATCAAGATTTTCAGATATTAAGATTTTCCTGGAGGTTCCATTAAGACGGGTCACCTCAATGCGATCAGTCCCTGTGTCCGTCCAGTAAAGATTCCGGGACACCCAGTCAACGGCTATTCCATCTGGATGTTTTATCTCGGTGGTCACCAACGTCTGAGCTCCAGAACCATCCAGATAGGCGCGCCGGATTGCGCGAACCTCGTCATCAGTCCAATAGATGTATCCTTCTACTGGGTCATAGTCGATGGCAATGGCATGCCTTATATCATCGATCTGCAGCACGATATCTGTGAAATCCGGCATGTCTAGAGAGATCCTCCGCAGATCGGTCCTTCTTGCAAGCAGCAGGACATCATCAGCTCCTACAAGAATCACGAACAGGCTTTCAATAAAACGACCAATTGGTTAGGGACAACATTACTCCAGGGGACGGAAACTGTAGTAGATTTTATAACAAGAATCTGCTCAATAGAATTAGGGATATAGTTATGAAGGAGAAAAAAAAACTGGTTAGCCCATGTTAAATGGACATTGCAAGAGATTCTGGACACATAGAGTACCACAAATTTTAACACCGAGAAACCTGTAGGTGTCAAAGTCTTCTGACAATTGAGTTCTCTATGGGTAGATAGATCTAAGCCACCATCAGACTCTTCTTTCAGCCATTAAAACAGATGTTGGGGGAAAGTTGGGAGGTGCCCATACACATTAGATATCTGGCCTCTCCTACCAAAAAGAACTAGTTTGGCTGACCACAATTTAATACGTATGGAGGGCCTTTGGGGAATCTGTGCGTAGACTACCCCTACTTCACGATAAGATGATTGTACAGCCCCTTCTATCTAGAGGAAGCCAATAATTGTCTGCCATCTATGGGGGAAAACCTTTTATTGGGGGGGAACATGAAGATTTAAAGGCCTTGATCCATCGGCTTTGGCCAGAATTCAGGTGTAAACCGGTTTGGAATTTTGCTAAATTTTCGTGCAACTTGTATTCTTTCGACAATGTTCAGAGTTTCACCAGTTCCCCCCCAAAGCGCCACTAAATTTTTTAAACAGTGACTAGAGCTTAGCCCAGAAGGGGACGTGATCAAATTATCAAAGTATATACCTCCTTAACAAAGTATATTTCTGGCGATCGCTCACGGAAGAGGAGCTAAATTTATTAAAAGGTGTACATCATTAATAGAATTCAATGGATTAAGGTCCACCAAATTCACTATCGAGAGGTCACAGTCCGCATCTTGGATGGGATCAGGGTCATAGTCTGCAATTATTCTGGCTATATTCATGCATTTTCTCATTAGAGTGCACATCTCAAAGATAAAATATACAGCTACAAAATTGGGAAGGAAGCAGCTTGTGTTTAATGATCACAAGCCTAAAACGGCACATGAAACACAAGGAGAACATGAAAGGGACATCAATCAAAATCATCAAGGACCAGGGATGAGGCCATTTTCAATGCTTCATTCATAAAACTACAGAAGCTGCGGGTTTTCTCGTGAAGCCGTCACTACAGGATACAATATTGTTTAGATACTTTCAGTAGGGATACGGAAACGGTCAAGTCATCTGACCTAAAACCAATGCTGATCGTATGTGCCCGCAAATCGAAGAGTAAATTGATGTATAAAAAAGAAAAATAGATCTCTTACAATTTCTCAAATTTTAACCACTAAGCCAAATAATAGACTCTCACTTCCTGTTCTGTGATTTTAACCAGCTCTGTACGGAACAGGAAGTGAGAGTCTAGTATTTGGCTTAGTGGTCAGAGTGAGAATTGTAAAAAATTTTCATGGTATGATGTATAAAAAAAAGTTGAGCAAATAGAAAAAAAATAAAAAATACTAAGACGAATTTCACCAGCACCAGTAACAGCAAAATCAATAAGGTTTCTGAAATCTCATGCAAACTCTACCTTTTTACCCAAGCGTGTATTTTGAGTCCTGCTGCTTTTTAGCCAAGGCTCAGTGGGTACATTCTTTAAACTTTTTTTTTTTGCAGAGAATTTCACCCATTGAAGTGAATAGGTTGGAAAACTGCACATACGAATGTGCATATTTGCCAGCCCTCTGGCTTTTGTGTAGAATACCCATCAAAAACGGCAGCAAATACGGAAAACGTAACATATCTATACTCGCCTACTGAATCAGCATTGTTCCACCGATGTTGGCACCGGGGCTCCTGTTGCTTGCCTGACATTGTTTCATCACATGAGCGCTGCAGACCATCAGCGGCCAATGATGGGCTGAAGCGCTCACTTACCCCTCTGAGGAAAATTGGCCAAGGGAAGTGTGAGTGCCGTAGCCTAATATTGTCAAGCGCATAGCGGGAGACTCAACACTAACATCACAGAAAAGAGCTAGTGCGGGAGGAGAGGACAAGTTTGTGTTTTTTTTTTTATTCTTTTAAATCAACCCCTTTAATCAGTAGGCCAACTCTAATGACATTACCCATAAAGGTAAACCTAAAAAGGATATCAATAAAAAGACAATATACTGATCAAGTGATTGCAGGTTCAACGTCTAAAAGAGGAAGTAAAAACAAATAAAAATCTATTAAAAATAATAATAATTTAAAAAAAGGGGTCAGTGTTACATCTGTAAATGTTCACACTTAAAATATTACACATATAATAAATGTTGTTCGTAAAAAAAAAATATATATATATTGTTTTGGGATTTTTTGGTCCCCTAGCTTTCTCTTGCACAAAATGGAAAAAAAACCAAACAAACAAAAAACAACTCTCAAATTCATTAGAGGAAAAACTAAGTTGATTTTTTTCGCATTTGGCGGCACAAGCCCAATTACGACTTGGCTAACCGTATTCTGACCCTGCAGAATACTGAACAGTGAATGGTAAAAATGTCATTTTCTGATGACACATTTCCGTTAAATACTTGTAGGCCCTTATTACGAGCGGACGGACGGCTCACAGACTTATATAGTAAAAACTGCAGAAGACAATATTCATGTGAAAGGGGAAAAAGCCTTCGATAACAGGCAGCGTGATCTTCACACGTAAAGCAGAAGTTCGGATTGTGCTTTCAGCGCTTTGTGATAATAGATATATATTTTATTTGCAGAACTGCAATCAATCTGGTAGAAGGAAGTGGCGCACATTCCCAGACACGACACATTCGCCCGGGGCCTGTTTACATAAAGTATTCCAAGTGTTTGCATCAGATGGATTTCAGCTCGGATTTCAATCACTCCGTACATATACAGCATCGAGCCATCTGCGAAAACTGGGGGTCAAATGATTCAAAATGCACACAATCGAACAATACTTTAGAGAAGGTGATAGACCTGAAGCCCAGATAGTTACCGACACTGTGGTCCTGAAGAAGACGGAGGGGTGGCGGCCAGCCGAGCGGCACAACTAGGGATTCCCTAATGTAAAGGTTATTCCAGAGGTTAAATAGCATCATTATATTCTTCAGAGCTGTAACGAAGATTGTGAGACCGACCGGAGTCAAGAAGATAGCCATAATGTATACCAGTCACAGAGTCAGTAGAGGAAAAAATCTCACTGTTTTTGTTTTTCTCACCTCACCTTATTCTTTTGGGGTTTTTCCCCAGCTGCTCCTCTATTAGAAAAAGAGGAGCAAACTGAGAATATTCCCTTGAAAAAGCAACAGTCAAGTACGCGAAACGCGCGTCAGGATTGCCACCATCCGTTTTGCTTGACAGCCTGGTCTCTCTGTTCCACCTTGGTAAGATGAACCCCTTCCAGCCATATGTTTATTATGCTCATTGAGCTTGAGAATACACGTACTATGGTTGGCTCTGTGATCCCCTTACCTATAACTATATGCTATGCAGGGCTGAGGAGTCGGAGTCGGAGACCATTTTGGTGGAGTCGGAGTCAATGTCATGGAAACTGAGGAGTCGGAGATTTGGCTTACCGACTCCACAGCCCGGTCAGGGCTGTGGAATCGGAGTCGTGAAGTCGGAGCCCATTTTGGTGGAGTCACAGTCAGTGTCATGAAAATTGAGGAGTCGGAGATTTGGCTTACCGACTCCACAGCCTTGATGCTATGTACCTTGCACTGAATCATTGGCAACATTGATTTACCTATGGCTGTCATTCACCTATCTGCCTTTATGCACATTTTGCATTAATTCTTTACCTTCAAATACTGTCGATCAAAATTACTATTTAAGCCTTCGATACTCCGTTTGCTCCTGTTTTTCTCATACTAGCTTGAAGTAGGTTTTTTGACTGTGACCCATTGCGCCAACCCTTAGTGTCTCACATTATTATGCAACTGGGTTGCCTGTTTCCTCTGAGTATTCTAGTTTTGTTTTGTTTATCTCTCTCTTACTTTATTCCTGCTGTTTCCCTGAGTATACACTTTATTGTTATATTTAAATCCGCCATGCGTTTCCAGAGATATGGCCCTTTTTATTTAGTGCTACTTTTTATGGTCTTTACAAGGAGGCGTGGCTTCACAGGCTAATTACGCAAAGAAGCCTAAAGACACGCCCCCGAGGATCCTATTAGCCACACAATACTCAAAAAAGGCCAATATCTCTGGAACCATAGAGCGTATTTTAAAAATATAAAAAACAATAATCTCGGAAACAGTTGGAATTAAGCAAAAGCGAAAGGTGACCACTTATGACTTGTTGACATATCCTTTTTAATATGGTTCTTTACTTTTTTGCTTGTTTTTACAAAGCCAAGCGCTCGCTCTAACAAATTCCAAATGCACAAACCGGCAGCTCAAGAAATCTCCTCAGCGGGAAATGACATTTTGATCATGATCTTGAGATCTGTAAAGTAGGGGTCTTCCAGGAAATTGTAAAGCAACTCTCGGAACAATGATTCCTCTGTGGCAGTGATTTACTATTGATCATGTTCTACAAGTTTAAACACAGGTGACCCAACACATGAATGGTTGCAGTTGTGCCGTTCATGAGAACCTTTTTTATTACTAAACCAATATAAATATTTAAAAAAAAAAATACACTTTACTGGCATTTTTCCTTTTTAAGAATTTTTGTTATAACAAAATTCCTAAAAATAAGCGAACACCACAAACAAAAAAACCAAAATGAAAATAAAACCTTTTGTTCAATCACAAAATCAGAGACTAAATGTCAGAGAAAAAAAATATGCTGATACGAAACGGTGCGTTAAAAATGGGGAAAGATGTCTATAAAGCAATTTTAGCGGTTCCCATGGGGCTGGTCTGATGTTCCAGGAATATAATGAATGTTACTCGGGGACTGTGAGAAAAGTACAGCCTGTAAACTAAAGTTAAGCTTTCTTTTAAAATGTCACTCCCGTTCGCCCAATTTAAAGATTGGTGGTGTGGGGGGGAGGCAGAGAAAACAAAGAAAAGGCATTTGCTTCACAGAAGGTACGCATAAATTTTTGCTAGACAAAAAAACTCCACTCTGACAAGTTCGCCCGGGCCCGTAAATTCTAAGGGGGTAGCTATGGACAACTATGGAAGAAAGTTAAAAAAAAAAAAAACAACAACTCCGCTCTGGAGCAATTATACAGACTGACAAATGACGGCAAACCATTCCCATTGCACAACTGAGCTGTTCATTTGTAAATGAGCCGTCCACGGCCTTGATCAAGAAGTCTCGCTCGGACGTGGCATAGAAATTAGCAGTTTGATTTCTAAAGCAAATGTTTACTGCTCACAGACATGGGTTCAGGTCATCTTTTGACCTCTGACCTACGGGAAAAAAGGGAAGTTTATAGAGAAGGGCTTTGTTCTAGTTGCACGCCTCTTTCTGTGTGCCCATATAATGTGGCAGATTAGAAGGCCGTTTTTTTGCACATTTAGGTTGAAGATAAAAGGTAACGGATATCTAGACCGAAAACAGACCACGAAAAAGCAAGAGTGGTCGTTAAAAAAAAAATCACAGTAAATGACAAATCAATGATCTGCGTCATCCATCTTTTCAGACCGGTGCCAAAAATAGACAATTTGCTCTTTACTAGGCAAGTGCTCCCATATATTGCGTCAATTCTATAAAAAGTACATTCAAAACATGTTTACTTCGTCTGATTTTTTTTTTTTTTATCAGATTTCCACAACAAACAGTGCTTTATTTATCTGAAAAAAATATATATAAAAATTAACTATACACTTTAAAAAGGGAACCTTTCAGCAGGATTGCATACTCCAAACTAGTTATACGCACATGTAGCTCTTTAAAAGACCAGTCCAGTAATACGTTTACATGGCCAGTCCGTTCCTCCATTACGGAGAAATCAGCGTTTGAATTGATATGCAAATGAGGCTGAAGAGCTATGGTAGATCTGAAGCCTCTGTCACTCCAGTTCCAGTCTCCACACAGCGACGCCTTTTCCTGGACAAGGAGTAGAGCTGGAGTGACAGAGGCTTCAGATCTACAATAGCTTTGTAGCTTCCTTTACATACTAGTTCAAACACTGATTTCTCAGTAATGGAGGAAAGGCCGGCCATGTAAAGGTGTTGCTGGATTTGGCATTAAATTTTAAAAAGCTGGTGGGCAACGCTAGAGAGAGACCTTATTAGATATATGGTGGCCCGGCTGGCTTCTATTAATCAGCTCCCTGTTATTTACAGGTCAAGCTTTGTACACATATGGGATAGGTCGGGGCAAGGAGCAACCGGTGTGAGGCAGGGAGCAGTTGGCAGAGAAGCAGCCGGCGCGGGGCAAGGGAAGCAGCCGGCGCGGAAAAAGGGAAGCAGCCGGCGCGGAGAAAGGGAAGCAGCCGGCGCGGAGAAAGGGAAGCAGCCGGCGCGGAGAAAGGGAAGCAGCCGGCGCGGAGAAAGGGAAGCAGCCGGCGCGGAGAAAGGGAAGCAGCCGGCGCGGGGCAAGGGAAGCAGCAGGCGCGGAGAAAGGGAAGCAGCCGGCGCGGAGAAAGGGAAGCAGCCGGCGCGGAGAAAGGGAAGCAGCCGGCGCGGAGAAAGGGAAGCAGCCGGCGCGGAGAAAGGGAAGCAGCCGGCGCGGAGAAAGGGAAGCAGCCGGCGCGGAGAAAGGGAAGCAGCCGGCGCGGAGAAAGGGAAGCAGCCGGCGCGGAGAAAGGGAAGCAGCCGGCGCGGAGAAAGGGAAGCAGCCGGCACGGAGAAAGGGAAGCAGCCGGCGCGGAGAAAGGGAAGCAGCCGGCGCGGAGAAAGGGAAGCAGCCGGCGCGGAGAAAGGGAAGCAGCCGGCGCGGAGAAAGGGAAGCAGCCGGCGCGGAGAAAGGGAAGCAGCCGGCGCGGAGAAAGGGAAGCAGCCGGCACGGAGAAAGGGAAGCAGCCGGCGCGGAGAAAGGGAAGCAGCCGGAGCGGAGAAAGGGAAGCAGCCGGCGCGAGGCCAGGGAAGCAGTCGGGCAGGCCTCTTCCTACAAACAGTTTTCTCTGAAATGCTGCAGCGCTTCGTAGCTCCAATTCATGCTGCCTGTAGTTTGGGTAGTTTCAATTGGACTTCTAGGGTCTTATAAATTAGTTTAGTCCAACTGGAGGGATTCTGGTTCTGGGGCCACAACTGACATTTTAGACAGCCAAAATCTTGATGGATCATCTCTTTCGATTCTATTATTTTAGTGAAAACAGACCTGCACCATATTATATAAAAGTGTATCACCTCTAAAAGTATTTTAGATCATAAACATTTCCCGATTGAACAGTGGCCCGAAACATTTGACAAATTTATTGCCGACAATGAAAGGACACAAACGAATTCAGTCTTATAATGACGTTAGAAAACAGAAATAATGAATATTTTACCTATTTTGCACGATTTCCCATCATCCATCAGCTGCACCCCAGTTGGACAGGCACAGCTGTAAAAGGGATCCCTTGGTGACAATAAGCAAAGATGGGAGCATCCACCATTATTGTCATCGCACGGCGTTTCGACTGAAAAGAAAAAAAACAGTAATATCAGGCACGAATGAAAAGTACAAAAAGCACCCAAAGGGTTTTTCTACAAAAAAAAATAAATAAAAAGACATTTTGGCATTATTTATTGATAACAACGATACTCAGTAGTGATGAGCGAACGTGCTGGGCTAAGGTATTACCCGACAGTGCTCGGGTGCTAACTGAGTGTCTTGGGCGTGCTCGAAAAATATGTTTGAGTCCCTGTGGCTGCATGTCTCGTGGATGTTCATGTGGCAACACATGCAGGGATTGTGTAACAAACAGGAAATCTCGGCACGTGTTGCAGCTGTCGAACAGCCATGAGACATGCAGCCGCGGGGGCTCGGACATATTTTTCGAGCACGCCGAAGACACTCGGTCAGCACCCGAGCATAATTATATAACACTTTATTCGAGCATGCTCACTCATCATTATTGCTCACAAATCCAAGCCTCGGGTAGCGACTTCTACTGGTCTAAGTCTAGATTCACACGCCCAACACTCATAGTCCAAGAACGGACCACGACTGGTTACCAAACTTATATAGGGCTATGAGACTGACTAGTACAAATTGGGGTCCGGTCTTGACATCATCGAACTTCTCACGCCATTTATGTCAGATGCGTGAAATGGTCCTTAAAGCTGGCTCAAGACAGAATTCATGTCAATGAAGGCAAATATCCTAGACTCTATGGTTATTGACACATACTTCAGGAAGAGGTCGGACGTGTGTACTAAAAGGTCTGCCACGTGTGGAGGGGCAAGGACTGAGACAGACTGCTTGTGTTGGAGATGCGGCGTCAAGTCAATGGTCCAAAAAAAATAATCTGAAGTAAGGTTTACACGCTTACAATTTTTTAAATCCAAATTAGTTTCTTCATCTACAGATGAAACAGATTGAGCACGGAAACGAGCAGTAGCTTTCCTTCTGCATCATCATTTCACGAGCTACTTGACCGGCTACAGGATCTCCGATACACGAAAAAAGTAAAAAAAAAAAAACTTCAAGTGTTGGAGACCTTGTAGTGTGTGGATTTACCAAATTTCAAGAAGAGGACAGCAGCAACAATAAAGTCCCATAAAGTTCATCGTAATTTATCAGAACCTAAAGAAGGTGAGCAATATCGAACCAAAACCTCCAAGGATTTGAGAGATTCGGGTCTGGTTTTACCCTCATGGTAAACTTTATAGCTTTACACATTAAAAACAGACGAGGTGGTTAATTAATTGTGGTGGAAAAATAACTCACAATGTGGTTGTCGTTCCTGGCTAAAAACTTGTATGTCCATTGGAGAGTAAAGCGACTTAAGGATCTCTCGCCTTTTTTCTCCGATACGCTTGTTGCAGGCATGGATGGAACGAGTCTGCCAGTCAGTCCAATACAACGTATCTCCTGTCAGCGTTAAGGCAAATGGATGTGTGAGTCCTCCTTCTACAACCTTCTGCCTGTTGGTGGTATATGAAGACAGTATATGAAAGAACAAACCAGTTACAAGACAACATGGAATAATAGATCACAGGGTGCTATCTGGTCCATATAATGTGTATTAGGGCATCCAAACTCTGCCCCCCATGGTGAACACTGAAGGACCGGACAGTTGGATTTCAACAGTCTAGTAATTTTGTTTCGGGGGGTAGAGAACTTGTGAGAACCCCCTCAGCCAAGCAAAGTTCTTGGGTTTCCTCTTTCAGGAGTAGGGCAGGACTTTTTGCAGCTGTTGTCTATGAGTTTGCCTCATTAGGTCCAAGAAAATTAAAAATTAATGGATTTGTTAATACAATCCCCTATTTTCAGCATTTCTTCGTGTTCTCTTTTCATTTTACATTGAGCCTTTATTCTCAACAGTGTTTGTTCTGCTGTCAATACGGTTTCCAGAAATTAATGCTGAAAATTCCTGTGAAATTCCACACGAGAGCAGTCTAAACAGTGGCGGAGAAATGCTGGGAAAGGGTCAGAGTTGGTGAGGCAGTGACATTCCCCCGCCAAAACACCACACCCTTTCTCTACAGTTAAAGAGAACTTGTCACTTTTTTATGAATTTCTGGGGTCTGGTGGAAGTCAAGACAGTTCGGGCAGCTTTGTATCTGGGTACAGCTGAATTTAATACAAGGCTTCCCAAAGTGAGACATGACATGTTAACCAGTTAGGTGCTGAGCCCACACCATCGCCGAGCTTCAGCATAAAGAGCAGAAACTGCACCGATGCTGCCGGCTCCACTAGTGGCGTTCCCAGGGATTAGGGGCTTTCAGGGACATCATGGTCACAGGTTCTTCAGACTGGAGTCTGGCAATGAACAGCAGAAGCGGTAAGAAAGAAGTCGAGTGCTCTGCTGACACTTTCGGTCACGCCTCCAATCAGTCTCCACCCTCTTTTGCGGAGTCAAGGTGCTGCTGACAGTCAGGGAGGAGGCGGTAAACACAAAATGTTCCTGCCGATGGGGAAGGGTGGTTTGGTGGAAAATTTCTACTGCAACGGGGCGAGAGGTTTGTAGAATGCTAAACTTGCAGTTTATAGGAGGAAGGCAGGAAGAGGAAAAATGCTGCTGCTATTCGGAGAATGGTACTGCAAAACGAGGAGGTAATTTGGGGGACAATGTTGCAGCCATTGGTGAAGGGAAAGAAAATGGGACAATGCGGCTGAAAGTGCAGGTGGTACAAAAGGCGCAGTATAGTATTTGCTTTGCACTTCTAGAATGGCAGTGTGCATTAATTTGGGGCCGATTGGGATTTATGTTGCATCTGGCATTTATTTGGCGCTGCATGGTAGCACTTGTTATTTGGTGAGACAAAAATAATTCAAGACATTTGAGAACCCTAATTCCACCATTCCTTGTACAAGAAGAATAAAGAGGTGCTTGGTCAGCCATTTACTGACCAGTAAAGACTGTCCCACTCCCTCCCCAAACTTGAGGTTTAGAGGAAAAACCACTTTAGAGGAAGCGATGAAAAACAATTCAAAAACAAAAAATTTACCTGAATGAACCATCCAAATTGGCTCTGTGAATAAAACTCAGCTTGGCATCTGCCCAATAAAGTTTCTGTTCATCCAGGTCGATTGTGAGCCCATTGGGCCAATAAATATTGGAGTCCACTATGATTTTCCGTGTGCTTCCATCCATTCCAGCCCGTTCAATTCTGGGGGTTTCTCCCCAGTCAGTCCAATACATGTATCTGGGAGGAGGGGGGGGGGAATAAATAAAAAATGATGATCAATTGCAATGGAATAGGTTACAGAAAAGTCAAACAGTCTTGCATACCAGATATAACACATTAGGTAAAAGTTGATGAAAGTAGATGACTACAACCACAACCATACAAATTCCACAGAAAACCTTTAGAGGTCGTATGGGAGTCAAAGCTTTGGAGAGAGTCAACGGTTTTGAGGACATACACTATCATTAATCAAAATCTGGTAAGCACTCTTAAGGTCTCCATACTCATTAGTCTAATGCCGGTTAAACCCATGGGTTTGGCCAACAGTCAAATGTGTTGCGTGATGCCGGCCAACTGATGGTCAGGGAAGAGATCGATCGGGCATGTCCAATTTCTGAACACCGGTTGCATTGTTCTCACGTAGATAAGCAACCAGCCAACAAGTCAGCCGGCGACTTTCTCAGAACAAAGGCGCGCTTGGCCTGTGTGTGGGAGAGACAGCTGACCACCGAACCATTGGCCAATAAAATCGTTTAGCAAAGAGTCATCTAACGTGTATAGCCAGCTTTAGCTTGTACACCATGGTGTTCCATGGTAGGGGACATCCTCCCAAACAATAATACAAAATACCACAGCACTAACTCAGATACGTGGCAAATATTTACATTTTATTGATAAGTCGGAATGTGGAAACACTTAAAAAGGCCAACATTAAGATTTTAGTCCATCAAAAACTTTGACGTTCTTACCTTGTAACAGGGCTATTAACTGAATCCTTATTTTTTATTCCATTTGTACATGTATTGTCTATGTTTTTATATATTAGGTGTAATGATTGCCTATTATTGCTTTATTCAAGGCTGTGACCAAGCTCTGAGATAGACCAAAACGCTAACTTGGCCGTCTTTTCCAATTACACATACTGAATGCTCGAAAAAATATATATATATACACACACACATTTATATTTTACCCTGTTCTTCTATAAATGCAGTCTCTTCAGAAAGGAAAAGGACTAAACTCTAGCATCACCTATTGGATGTGGCAATCCTAAAAGTCAAGATCAACCCTTTAGTGGACCTTACCACATGACTAGGGATAAGAAGCCAAACCAATAAATCCATTTTCAGACACGTGTTTCGGGGGAGTTTGACCCTCATCAGGGCAAACAAGGAGATCAGACTGGCACATGGAGTACTGTGTCCAGTTTTGGGCACCGGTGCTCAGGAAGGATATAATGGAACTAGAGAGAGTACAAAGGAGGGCAACAAAATTAATAAAGGGGATGGGAGAACTACAATACCCAGATAGATTAGCGAAATTAGGATTATTTAGTCTAGAAAAAAGACGACTGAGGGGCGATCTAATAACCATGTATAAGTATATAAGGGGACAATACAAATATCTCGCTGAGGATCTGTTTATACCAAGGAAGGTGACGGGCACAAGGGGGCATTCTTTGCGTCTGGAGGAGAGAAGGTTTTTCCACCAACATAGAAGAGGATTCTTTACTGTTAGGGCAGTGAGAATCTGGAATTGCTTGCCTGAGGAGGTGGTGATGGCGAACTCAGTCGAGGGGTTCAAGAGAGGCCTGGATGTCTTCCTGGAGCAGAACAATATTGTATCATACAATTATTAGGTTCTGTAGAAGGACGTAGATCTGGGTATTTATTATGATGGAATATAGGCTGAACTGGATGGACAAATGTCTTTTTTCGGCCTTACTAACTATGTTACTATGTTACTATGTTACTATTTTATGAAACATAAAGTTGTATTGCTGCCTTTTTCATGCCAATTCTTGTACTGAGCACAGACACAGGTCAGAGTACTCCGAGTCTGGAAATTAGGTTTGCACGCGCTGTAGTCAACAAGTTTATCAGAGCCTCATCAACCTTGACCAAACGCAAGTTATAGAAGAACCAAACGAACAGAGGAAATATTTGCTTAACTGAAATAAGTTGTGCAACACAGGACCAGTCACAGCAAAGGGAAAGAGGTAACAAGTCTGTTTTGTTGCAACTACAAAGATGTACCGTAAGTTGGGAGTGCGAAAAAGAAAGGAGGAGAGGAGGTATGCGGAAGAAGGCATTTACCGAGAAGACATCCAAGGCCACATAAGCAGAGACTCAATGCCCAGGAGAAATATTATGTGGGAAAGGAGGAATACTGAACACCTATGAGCTCATCCACACACACAATCAATTGTATTCAGAAATACCACAGGAACTTCAACTTTATGATTTGGGACAGTACGTTGGGTGAGAAGATAAAAGTGAAAGCTTGGCACTTGGCGGTAAACTCACTCCCACCAGGTTCTGCCAATGTGACTGATGCCATTTAATGAAAATGAATTACTGCCAATGCATTGTTAGAAGACTTGCTACAGGCACTGGAAAAAAAAGTGGTGTATAAGTGGACAATGGCACTCTTCAAGGAGTCCCAGATGCCACCTATGAATTGGCATTCCTTCATTTCTTTGTTCGTACTGGTGGTATTGGCTCAGTTTATTTTACTTGCCGGTTAAGAAAACTCAACTACTTACTGGCAAATCCATAAATAAAAAGGCAAAATAAGGTTTGAAGATGGGTTAGAAAACTATCCTATGTGTAGTGGATCATTTACATGTATTATGCAGGTCAGTGTGAACGCAGCCTTATGTGTCATGGTGGATGTAGTTTCGGAATAAAATCATTATAACAAAGCATGTCGTCATTGGCAATTAAAATTATTCTACCTGCACTGCAAATTGGGTTTTTATCAAAATGTATAACATTTATGCCATTACCAATAAACCAAATAAAAATATGGCTAGAGAGTGGTCCGAAAAGATGAGAAGACCTCATTGTGTTGCATAAACAAGGAAAGGATACAAAGGCATTGACTGAATATTCCCAGAGATGCGGTTGGAAGAATTGTTCACAGGTTCAAAGGTCTAGGCACACCAGCTACCTGAACGTGACGGAAAGAGGAAGCCATTAAAAGAGGTCTGGATACACATGATGAGAGCATTATACTGCCTCTGTACAAATCCCTAGTTAGACCGCACATGGAGTACTGTGTCCAGTTTTGGGCACCGGTGCTCAGGAAGGATATAATGGAACTAGAGAGAGTACAAAGGAGGGCAACAAAATTAATAAAGGGGATGGGAGAACTACAATACCCAGATAGATTAGCGAAATTAGGATTATTTAGTCTAGAAAAAAGACGACTGAGGGGCGATCTAATAACCATGTATAAGTATATAAGGGGACAATACAAATATCTCGCTGAGGATCTGTTTATACCAAGGAAGGTGACGGGCACAAGGGGGCATTCTTTGCGTCTGGAGGAGAGAAGGTTTTTCCACCAACATAGAAGAGGATTCTTTACTGTTAGGGCAGTGAGAATCTGGAATTGCTTGCCTGAGGAGGTGGTGATGGCGAACTCAGTCGAGGGGTTCAAGAGAGGCCTGGATGTCTTCCTGGAGCAGAACAATATTGTATCATACAATTATTAGGTTCTGTAGAAGGACGTAGATCTGGGGATTTATTATGATGGAATATAGGCTGAACTGGATGGACAAATGTCTTTTTTCGGCCTTACTAACTATGTTACTATGTATGTTACTATGTTACATTACCGGTTACCACCACTGAGGAGGCCAGTGGTCAAAAATCCTCACTAGACTGCAAAAGACCCGTAGAAAGATTTGGCGGCAGCAGCACTGATGTTTCAGTTTGCACATTAAGACACTTATCAAAGGCAGAAAGTTTCCATTCCCGAATTCCAAGACATCACCTTTACGGACCCAAAAGCACAAGGAAATCCGCTCCAATATGTTCAAAACCATAAACAGGATCAACAGAAGAAGCTTTAAAACTCTGACCAGTGCAAGGATGAAACAAAACTGTAAAAAGGTTGAGGGATGAAGCAAACCCTAAAAAATACCCTGCACAGTACAGCACGACGGGGGCTCGGTGATGCATACAGCAAAACACGATGGAGGTTTTGTGATGCCTACAGCACAACGGACGCTCAGTGACAACATGGGGGAGCTCCGCTTCCTCTGGCACAGGAAACCTACAGTACGGCGCAACGGAGGTTCAATGATGCCTCCTACAGAACAGAGTGATGGGGACTCAGTGATCCTACAGTACAGCCTGACGGGGGCTCAGTGATGCCTCCTACAGTACAGCATGATGGAGGATCAGTGATGCCTCCTACAGTACAGCACGACGGGAGTCTCGGTGATGCCTCCTACAGTACAGCATGATGGAGGATCAGTGACAAATTGGGGCTGCTTTGCTGCCTCTAACATTGGAAACCTGCAGTGTGTGGAGGACAAGATGGATTAAATCCATTATGAAGAAATGCTAGTAGAGGACATCTTGTCTTCTGTGATGAAGCTGAAGATTGACACCTCTGTGAGAATTTTGGGAAACCACTTGTTATATTAGTTGTGTGGAGATATTTACATTGCAATAAACCAAACAAAATGCAGAAAGTTTGTAAATTTTGCCAATTAATCTAACTTGAAACTGGTGTTAAGTAATTTGACTGCAACCAGGTAACAGCAGGGACTTCAACAAGGAATGCGGTCAATCAAGGAGTTAGGCTGATCGTTGGACTCAAACACAGATTTAGTAGAGATTCGAGACAATAAACTCAGGTTATATGGAATCCTATAAAACTAGATAAGAATCAGCTCCAACCTTCGTGCCCCAGAAAGTTCAGCATGCTCAATATGACAAGCTAGCTTAAAAATGGAATGCATCTGTATTTTTTTTATTTATTAGTAAAATATAAAGCTGCTTATAACCTCCAACTGTAGATATTTTTATTTTCTGTACTTGAATGAGGGGCAGCCAGCTTCTCTAAAGGGTTAATTCCATCTTTCTACATGGACTATTGTCGGATAGAGCTTGTAAATACAAGCAATTTTGCAACTTGCTGCTTCTTAAATTTTTTAGCCATTCTTGAGATATGGACACTTTCTTGTTTACAGCTCGTTTCCTTGGAGACCGACCACCACTGCTGGACAGAACATTTGTAAGTGCTTACAAGCCTTTTCCTGTTGAGCTTGAAAGCACAATCTGGAAGCTGGACAGGATCACTGGAGCGTGCCGATATCGCTTAATCCTGGTCATCTTCAGTGCAGTGCCTACAAGAGAGGTGGTCAGTGTCCTAGGCAACGAGCTGTAAACAAAAACGAGCTGTTAAAAAAAAGCACTAATAATTCAAGAAAGCAGATGAGGTTTAACAATGATAAATGTAAGGTTATACACATGGGAAGAGGGAATCAATATCACCATTACACACTGAACGGGAAACCACTGGGTAAATCTGACAGGGAGAAGGACTTGGGGATCCTAGTTAATGATAAACTTACCTGGAGCAGCCAGTGCCAGGCAGCAGCTGCCAAGGCAAACAGGATCATGGGGTGCATTAAAAGAGGTCTGGATACACATGATGAGAGCATTATACTGCCTCTGTACAAATCCCTAGTTAGACCGCACATGGAGTACTGTGTCCAGTTTTGGGCACCGGTGCTCAGGAAGGATATAATGGAACTAGAGAGAGTACAAAGGAGGGCAACAAAATTAATAAAGGGGATGGGAGAACTACAATACCCAGATAGATTAGCGAAATTAGGATTATTTAGTCTAGAAAAAAGACGACTGAGGGGCGATCTAATAACCATGTATAAGTATATAAGGGGACAATACAAATATCTCGCTGAGGATCTGTTTATACCAAGGAAGGTGACGGGCACAAGGGGGCATTCTTTGCGTCTGGAGGAGAGAAGGTTTTTCCACCAACATAGAAGAGGATTCTTTACTGTTAGGGCAGTGAGAATCTGGAATGCTTGCCTGAGGAGGTGGTGATGGCGAACTCAGTCGAGGGGTTCAAGAGAGGCCTGGATGTCTTCCTGGAGCAGAACAATATTGTATCATACAATTATTAGGTTCTGTAGAAGGACGTAGATCTGGGTATTATTATGATGGAATATAGGCTGAACTGGATGGACAAATGTCTTTTTTCGGCCTTACTAACTATGTTACTATGTTACTATGTCTGAAAAGTTTTATAAGTAGTAAATTGCAAAAGTGCTCCTTTTTACAAACACTATCTGACATTAACCATCTATGAAGATGGAAATAACCCTTTAACAACATTTAGGGATAGTCTTTACAGGAGGCACATGTTCTAATCATGTTCTGATCTGTGCACATCACTTTTTGTATGTGATTTGCATACTTCTGGCCACATTCCAACTAGATGGGTCAGGCTCACTTGTATGGAGCAAAGCCACAGACGATTAGTTGGCATGTGACCACATGTATGCAAATCACATATTTGAGCTCATACTGATCCTGGCACCGGAGAATCCCGATAGATTCACACATTTAGAGTCATATCAAATGTCTGCAAGCTTAAGAGCCCAAGCCTGGACAACCCCTTTAAATCTTGCAAATTTCACAGCTGTTGACAGCCGCAGCTTGCACTGAGCAGTGCGAGATCTCAGCAGTAGCAAGGAGGAGGGTCACTGAGGAGTCGACAATCAGGTTAGCTGGGAAGAGATTAGATTAAACTTTCGTAAAGGACTACACATGAGAGCTCAATAATTCAGTTGGTGCCCCTTTGGTCTGGTATGATTTTCTATGGCAATCGGTCCTCGTACTTACCAGGCCCAGGATCCCGGGACGAGGATGTCCGATGCAGAAATTAAGATTGGCTGCCAATTAAGACTGGAAGCAGAACCAAAAGCAGCGCGAATCAAATTACGGTACTCGTCCTATCAGGCATGTTCGTGAACCATTTACTATGTGACTAAACAACCGCCTCTTTTCTACGGAACCAGATTTCATAAATAATGGAGCCGCCAACGACGATCATTCATTTTGATTTATTATTACAGATAAGTTACAAAAAAAAAATGTATGAGGCAGGGCTATTAATCACATAATGGAGCTGCCAAAAGTAAAAATAATCTATCGGCAATCCAAATATGAATTATCAGATAAAATCTATCTATAATAAAGACATAAAATAAATGGGTAATGATACAATAAATCAAGACAAAGTTATAAAAAATAAAAATAATACATTAGACTAGTTCTAGACCTAAAATAATAAAAAGAAGACATCACCCCAAATAACCAAAATGCTTCTAACTTCGCAAACTTTACTAACTATACGGCTATAGTAACGGTGGCTACGGTAGCCGATCACACGCCTGCATCTGACTGTCAATTTTTAAGTGGCCAAAACTTATGGATTTTATTTTTTAGATCAAGGGTACGCTCACACGTTGGGTTTTTGGGGTTTAAGAAAAAAAAAAAGACACATTACGGGTACATTTATTCATTTTTTTAATGTACCGCACAAAAAAAACATGAAATCCGCTTGGAAAATGTATGTATGTATGTATATAACAAAAAAACACATGTAAAAGACAAAACTATAACTGCCAAGAGGGAAGGTTATGGGTGCAGAAAAAACAGCTGGAAAAAGCCATGTGTGAACACCCTATGGGTTCCGATGCCGGACTCCTCTGGCAATAAAAGCCAATTGGCGGTCTTTTGAGAACTTGTTTAGACCGGCCAACCGTACCTCCTTGTGCACAGAACGATGTGCTGCCGAGAACGAGGATTTTTACGTTAAGCTTAAAATTCATCTCTCTCAATGATCGGACGTTTTACTTGTTCGTTGGGAGACGGGAAGTCTGTTTAGAAGGCCGATAATCAGGAAAATCACTCTCTAAATACACATTAAAGGGGTTGTACACTACTAGGACAACCCCTTCTAAAAACTAAAGGTTATGCCTCGTTAAAATAAAAAACCTATACTCCCCTCCCATGCCGATGCCGTTCCAGCGGTGGCGGCACTCGCTCTCCCCGGGGCGGTGATGCAGTGGAGTGACACATGATGCCCGGCGCCCAATTAGTGCTGCCATCACTGTCTCCGCCTTTGGACAAACTGAACATGAAGAGGAAGCCGGGGGTCAGGTAATCTCTGACTTCATCTTCACGTTCAGTTTGTCGGAAGGCGGAGACAGTGATGGCAGCACTGATTGGGCGCCGGCATCACGTTACAGCACCGCATCACGGCCTCAGGGAAAGCGAGTGCTGACACCGCGGGAACGGCGCCGGCTCCGGAGGAGAGTGTAGGCTTTATTACTTTATCGGGGCCAAACATTCAGTTTAAGAAGGGGTTGTCCTAGTAATGGACAACCTCTAACTATTACTTGACCGTTTGTGCTGGTTGAAAAAGACATATACTGCCAAAAGAAGGTCAGTGTCTGTAGTGACTCCATTGGCCCTCTCGTTGGAATACTATTTTTCGACACAAACCTTGACTTAGTTCTCGGCGCAGAGCACTGTACCAATGTGAAGCTAGCCTTACACTAGATCAGCACAATGGGCAGGCAGCATCACAGTCATCACTATCGGGGTGTAGCTCCATTTTCTTTGCCTTGTGTTGTTCCCATTATTCCATGTATGAATACAACTGACAACTGGGTGTGTCCGTACAAATTCCCTTATTACTAGCACTGATTGGACCATCCAAATGGTGAAAATGGTCAATACTTTTCATTATTCTCATTCTTGGCAAGAAGGCCGCCTTCTACCAAACTGGTGCCCGGACCACACAACAGCGTGGGCACGTCTCGTTTTTTTTTTATTTGAGGTTGTCACACTAGATCAATTCTACCTCTTACTCACTGACCACATTTATTTTATTGCTATGATTTCAGAATTCAATAATGTCTGAAACGCCAGACAACGTCCATTATACAGAGATTGTCTATGAAGAAGCTCATTCTGCTAATCCACATTAAAAGGTGTATTTCAATTTTATATATATATATATATATATATATATATATATATATATATATATATATATATATATATATATATATATATATATATATATATATATACAGTTAGGGTCAGAAATATTTGGACAGTGACACAATTTTCGCGATTTGGGCTCTGCATGCCACCACATTGGATTTGAAATGAAACCTCTACAACAGAATTCAAGTGCAGATTGTAACGTTTAATTTGAAGGGTTGAACAAAAATATCTGATAGAAAATGTAGGAATTGTACACATTTCTTTACAAACACTCCACATTTTAGGAGGTCAAAAGTAATTGGACAAATAAACATAACCCAAACAAAATATTTTTATTTTCAATATTTTGTTGCAAATCCTTTGGAGGCAATCACTGCCTTAAGTCTGGAACCCATGGACATCACCAAACGCTGGGTTTCCTCCTTCTTAATGCTTTGCCAGGCCTTTACAGCCGCAGCCTTCAGGTCTTGCTTGTTTGTGGGTCTTTCCGTCTTAAGTCTGGATTTGAGCAAGTGAAATGCATGCTCAATTGGGTTTAGATCTGGAGATTGACTTGGCCATTGCAGAATGTGCCACTTTTTGGCACTCATGAACTCCTGGGTAGCTTTGGCTGTATGCTTGGGGTCATTGTCCATCTGTACTATGAAGCGCCGTCCAATCAACTTTGCAGCATTTGGCTGAATCTGGGCTGAAAGTATATCCCGGTACACTTCAGAATTCATCCGGCTACTCTTGTCTGCTCTTATGTCATCAATAAACACAAGTGACCCAGTGCCATTGAAAGCCATGCATGCCCATGCCATCACGTTGCCTCCACCATGTTTTACAGAGGATGTGGTGTGCCTTGGATCATGTGCCGTTCCCTTTCTTCTCCAAACTTTTTTCTTCCCATCATTCTGGTACAGGTTGATCTTTGTCTCATCTGTCCATAGAATACTTTTCCAGAACTGAGCTGGCTTCTTGAGGTGTTTTTCTGCAAATTTAACTCTGGCCTGTCTATTTTTGGTATTGATGAATGGTTTGCATCTAGATGTGAACCCTTTGTATTTACTGTCATGGAGTCTTCTCTTTACTGTGGACTTAGAGACAGATACACCTACTTCACTGAGAGTGTTCTGGACTTCAGTTGATGTTGTGAACGGGTTCTTCTTCACCAAATTAAGTATGCGGCGATCATCCACCACTGTTGTCATCCGTGGACGCCCAGGCCTTTTTGAGTTCCCAAGCTCACCAGTCAATTCCTTTTTTCTCAGAATGTACCCAACTGTTGATTTTGCTACTCCAAGCATGTCTGCTATCTCTCTGATGGATTTTTTCTTTTTTTTCAGCCTCAGGATGTTCTGCTTCACCTCAATTGAGAGTTCCTTTGACCGCATGTTGTCTGCTCACAGCAACAGCTTCCAAATGCAAAACCACACACCTGGAATCCACCCCTGACCTTTTAACTACTTCATTGATTACAGGTTAACGAGGGAGACGCCTTCAGAGTTAATTGCAGCCCTTAGAGTCCATTGTCCAATTACTTTTGGTCCCTTGAAAAAGAGGACGCTATGCATTACAGAGCTATGATTCCTAAACCCTTTCTCTGATTTGGATGTGGAAACTATCATATTGCAGCTGGGAGTGTGCACTTTCAGCCCATATTACATATATAATTTTATTTCTGAACATGTTTTTGTAAACAGCTAAAATAACAAAACTTGTGTCACTGTCCAAATATTTCTGGCCCTAACTGTATATATATATATATATATATATATATATATATATATATATATTACAGTATCCAAAAGGGGTTGTCCTAAATAACAAAAAAAAGTGAATATGTGAGATATAAATATATATCTCAAGAAAAGGACCCACTTGACTGAGCTGAGACATAACCTAGGGAGAAGAGTGGACCCGCTTACAAAACAGGATCCTCTCATACACCCGGCGCACCTTAGGTGGTCATTCTTAGATGGAGGGGGGCACTATAACTAGTATGTTTTGTGTTCCAAAGAAGGACCTTTAAAGGGGTTGTCCACTAATAGGACATCACCTTTTTGATCTAAAATGTTTGGCCCCGATAAAATAAACCCATACTAACCTCCTCTGCCGACACAGTTCCCAAAGTGTTAGCGCTTGCGGTCTGGGGGCTCTCGGGCAGTTGTTGTGACATGTGACCCCGGCGTCCAATCAGCGCTGGAGTCAGTGTCTCCTCCTTCGGACAAATCGAACACAAAGAGGTAGTCCGGGCTGCAGCCGATCTCTGACTTCCTCTTCATGTTCAATTTGACTGGAGGCGGGGACAGAGATGCCAGCGCTGATTGGGCGCCGCTGGGTCACACGTCGCAATACCACACAGTAACGGCGCTAGCACGGGAGGCGAGTATGGGGGGGAGGGGTTGTTTTGTTTTTTAAAATCTGGACCAACCGTGGGGAATGAGAAGGAGTTGTCCAAGTAGTGGACAACTTCTTTAATATTACCGCAATTAGTAGGAAAACACCTGTAATACGCAGTCTTTATGAGCGCTCAGGATTGCAGAGAAATATTATACAATAATATTAACGCATTTCGGGGAACACAGGTACTTTTAATAGAGTACCTGTAAATGCAGCAAAAATAAGGACAGACCCTTAAACCAAGACTCTGTAATATACTGGCTTTGCCGTAGTGTTATCCGCTGCAGCTCTGCTAGCCTTCTAATTGATAAGCTCTCGTGCCAGCCACACCAGTAATAGAAAGCTGTCTGCCTACACTGTGCATAGGCAGAAAGCTGCCAACTAAACATAGGGGCCAGGGTTTGCCAGAATGCACGACTATCAAGAGCAACAGAGCAGAAGATCTCACCGAGAGGACTAGCAGAGCTACGGCAACAGTCTCTACCTTCACCTTAGGCTGTTTTCAGTCTGAAGTTATCAATTGAAGAAAAGAATTTTAAAAAAAACCCTTTTAAATAGTGAAATGTGGCAATTTGAACCTTCCCTTTAAAATCTAGCTTGTACGCGCCGTCCCTCAAGATCTGAAAAAAGTTACAAAGGATAATCTAGAGGAATAAGAATGACACCGCTCTGAGCCGTACGAGAGGCACAACCGTGGTGTACTCATTTGTGCGCGTACGGCCGGGGACCCGGTAGTTTGAGAAACCTCACTTGCTGTGGTTGAGCTTAAAATAGAGGCCGCCACTCGCCAGCATATGTTCATTCCTCACAAGCCAAAATGCAATGTCAACAATCTCAGCACGACGGATCTGTTCAGAGCAACCGTGTCAAGAGTATTGAGGGCCAAGGAGGCTCGGCCTTACCCAAGAAACATCTCCGGAATTACTCGGACTGTTGAGAATCTGCAGCCTGTACCTCCAGGACTCGCTCGTCCCCGAATATATATATATATATATATATATATATATATATAGATATATATATATAGATATATAGATAGATAGATAACTAATTGTAACAAAAGAACACACAGATGTATTTAAAAGGGGTATTCCCATCTCCAAGATCCTATCCCAATATGTAGTAGGTGTAATAATAATAAATATTAGAAAATATCTCCAATTAGAAATGTAGTATAGTTCTTCTGATTCAATGAGTCGCTTACCCCGTGTACAGGGCATTGCAGGATCTTAGGTATCCATGGTTACGACCACTGATATAGTGATAGTTAGTTAGCTAGTGGTCGTAACCATGGAAAACGAAGGTTCTGCAATGCCCTGTACATGAGGAAAGAGACATATTGAATCAGAAGAACTTTACTACATTTCTAATTGGAGGAATTTGCTAATATATACTGCAGCTCCATCTCCCTCTTTTAGTTACAATTTGAAAGCAGCGAGAAGGGGACTACCAGATGCTGGGAACTGAGGACGATGGATGTTTCCACTATTAAAATTAACTCACTAGTGCTATTCCCTTGTCACATGGTAAGTCCAGAAAATAAAATAAAAATTCTCTACATTCCTAAAAGGTAAATGACTATAGAGGAGACAATGGTCGACGGCAAGAGATCATAACCTACCCATGAGCAGGATCCAATGCTATTGCCCTGGGTTGGTCCAGATCTTGCCAAAAAATGACTTTTCTGTAAGTGCCATTGAGGTTGGCAACCTCTATCCGGTTGGTTTCAGAGTCCGTCCAATAAAGTTTCTTGCCAATCCAGTCGCAAGCCAGACCATCCGGAGATACCAGGCCGGAGATGATGACATGCTGCGAGCTCCCGCTCTGGTTGTAGGAGATTTCTTTTATCGACTCCTCGCTGACATCTGTCCAGTATATAAGTCCTTGAGAGTAAAAGAAATCCACGGCAGCTGCGTCCTCCAAACCGCTCACCACCACCACCGAATCTAATTTGGCTCCCCCTGTGTCAACCAATCTGACGTCTCGGCGGTTGGCAAAAAGTAGTAAAGGTGATCCTGAAATAACAAAGATTAAGAAAAAACATTAAAAACACTTTAAAAAAATTTTTAAAAAAGGTTTTTTTGGAGTAAATTTTACCAAACTGTAATTAAGTTAGCCCACCTCACTTAATTTAGGCATTTTGCAGGTGTAATTTTGTGCCAACAATGTTCAATATTTTCAGATTTTCAACTTAAAACTTGTCTAAAACATTGAAACGATGCCCACATTGGTCTGTATTTTGTAGTGTGCAACGAAAAGTATTTGGGATACTTCGACACAACTTACAATTCAGGACTTTTTTGATGCAGTTTGCTCCAAAAACAATTCCCTGGGCTTCATTTTCAATATTTAAATTGCCCTCAAAACACAGATCAAAGTAGACCGAAATTGCTGTTTTTGATGGGACCGGTGGCCCATCTGATGTGAATGGTGGCCTCCTGATCAAGAAGGATCGGGCTGTTGTAATTTTTTGGCAGCAGCTTTCTCTTCCCTCCCCGTTAAAAACACAAGTCGAGCCCGGCCCTCAATCGAGCCCCGCCCCAAGTAGAGCCCCACCCCCAGTAGAGCCCAGCCCTCAGTCGAGCCCCGCCCTCAGTCGAGCCCGGCCCTCAGTCGAGCCCCGCCCTCAGTCGAGCCCGGCCCCCAGTCGAGCCCGGCCCTCAGCCGAGCCCCACCCTCAGCCGAGCCCAGCCCAGCCCTAATCTGACTGCTGGGACCCACAGCAATTGTCATAAGGCGGTCCAATGTCCCCAGTTCTACTTTACCAAAATGTATTAAAAAAGGGTCGACCATCTCTGGAGACAATTTTAATTTTTTCCCTTAAATACATGTATTTGGGGCTAAAAAAACAAAAAACACCACTTAATGCAGTTGAGCATCATTACAAAATATTACACCACTAGCTTTTAGAAGATCTTTCTTTCCCTGCAAATTCATCTTTGACTTTAAAAAGGCAAACAGTGCAACATTTTTATTGACGCCCAATTCCAAAAAATAATTATTTTTTGCCGAAATACATAGTAACATAGTAACATAGTTAGTATGGCCAAAAAAAGACATTTGTCCATCCAGTTCAGCCTATATTCCATCATAATAAATCCCCAGATCTACGTCCTTCTACAGAACCTAATAATTGTATGATACAATATTGTTCTGCTCCAGGAAGACATCCAGGCCTCTCTTGAACCCCTCGACTGAGTTCGCCATCACCACCTCCACAGGCAAGCAATTCCAGATTCTCACTGCCCTAACAGTAAAGAATCCTCTTCTATGTTGGTGGAAAAACCTTCTCTCCTCCAGACGCAAAGAATGCCCCCTTGTGCCCGTCACCTTCCTTGGTATAAACAGATCCTCAGCGAGATATTTGTATTGTCCCCTTATATACTTATACATGGTTATTAGATCGCCCCTCAGTCGTCTTTTTTCTAGACTAAATAATCCTAATTTCGCTAATCTATCTGGGTATTGTAGTTCTCCCATCCCCTTTATTAATTTTGTTGCCCTCCTTTGTACTCTCTCTAGTTCCATTATATCCTTCCTGAGCACCGGTGCCCAAAACTGGACACAGTACTCCATGTGCGGTCTAACTAGGGATTTGTACAGAGGCAGTATAATGCTCTCATCATGTGTATCCAGACCTCTTTTAATGCACCCCATGATCCTGTTTGCCTTGGCAGCTGCTGCCTGGCACTGGCTGCTCCAGGTAAGTTTATCATTAACTAGGATCCCCAAGTCCTTCTCCCTGTCAGATTTACCCAGTGGTTTCCCGTTCAGTGTGTAATGGTGATATTGATTCCTTCTTCCCATGTGTATAACCTTACATTTATCATTGTTAAACCTCATCTGCCACCTTTCAGCCCAAGTTTCCAACTTATCCAGATCCATCTGTAGCAGAATACTATCTTCTCTTGTATTAACTGCTTTACATAGTTTTGTATCATCTGCAAATATCGATATTTTACTGTGTAAACCTTCTACCAGATCATTAATGAATATGTTGAAGAGAACAGGTCCCAATACCGACCCCTGCGGTACCTCACTGGTCACAGCGACCCAGTTAGAGACTATACCATTTATAACATGCATTTAGGAAAAAAAAAAGAAGTGTATTCAAACAAATGTAATCAAAGAATGTGACCTTCGACAGACAAAAAAAAAGGAAATATTTACTTTAAATGTCAATTCATATAAAAATGAATGTCCAAGGTCAGAGCGATACTGCGTAATCACTCAAATGGTTTATAAAGGAAAGAAAACCTTCAAATGTAATAATAAAATCTCTGTTTTTTTGCTTTAACATCTGTGTACAGAACGCCAAGTATCAGGAATTTCCCCACATCAAAAGAAAGGAATACAAGGTGAGCGAACGTGCGTAGTGGGATATGGCCGACCACCTGTAAGGGATCACTGTATAAAAGGTCATCTGGGGGTTTCAACCTAAAAAGGGTCATGAAGCAGACAAAAAAAAAAAACCATTGACCTTAAATATAGGGTGAGGTGCAACGCGACTACGCATTTCTTCCAGGTCAAATGAAGACAAAAATTAGTTCCTTTTGCGGAGTAGGACTTGAAGCAGCTGCGATTGGTCCCACGACTTTCAACTGTACTGTGTCATCAGGGCGGCAATACACTTAAGGGGAATCTGTCAGATAGCTTAGGAGGGTTGTGGGCATGTAGGTCATAGGAAGCTGAATAAAATTATACTTTGATATCAGAGATCCGATGTCTTATTCCAGAGAAATCCAAGTTTTTCTTAATATGTAAATGAGCTGTTAAGATCTATGGGCCGGACATAGATCTCCCTGAGAATCTGCCTCCAGAAATTATTGAAAATGAAAAGGAGAGTGACCAGTGTGAGAACTTTACATCAGGAGAGAAGATGGTCAACCATTACATGCCTCACACTGTTAACACTCCCTTTCATTTAAAATAAGCTTTGGAGGCGGATTCTTGGAGAGATCTATGTCCGGCCCATAGATCTTAACAGCTCATTTAAAATATTAAGAAAAACGGGGATTTCTCTGGAATAATACATCGGATCGCGGATATCAAGGTATAGATTTATTCAGCTTCCCATGACCTACGTGACCGTAGATGGCTTAGGAGGATTGATTCAAGTGACAAATTTTCTTTAAAACCTATGGCAACATAGGACGTTCTTATGGCCTAATTTTTAGAAAGACGCTGAAATAAAATATAAAATGGATCTGTTGCATAACTGATGCAGACAAAAAGGGTCCATCTGGGTTCCGTTAGACATTTGTTTTCGAAATCGAAAAAAAAATCTGAATGATGAGTTCGGTTTTCTGTTCTAAGGACTAACAATGGAATCCAGATGGAAGAGATAAAAGGTCCCCGTGATGCCATAATAGTCAATGGGATTTGAACAAGTTACGTAACGGATCAGTTTTTGTTGATATTCGTTCAGTTTGTCAGTTTTTCGAATTGGGACAGAATCGAAATGTGAAAATGGAAATGTGAACGAAAACAATTCACTAGTAGTATCCTTCACACGATGTTGTGCGTTTCCGTACGGTCTACAGCTTATAAGTGAGGGAGATCTACCTTCGCCTTCCCGTCAGGCGAGTTTTAGAACTGGCTTAGAACAATAAACGAAGATCATTAAGTGATGTTATTTGTTCTAACCCCAATAAAAACCACAATGTGACCTGGCACACAAAGGCGCTGATGTGACAATGGGCTGGTAACGGGGGGGGGGGGGGGGGGGGGCAGAGGCTAGCTGGACATATTAAAGTGGCCAAAACTACGACGCGGCAGTCGTTAACTAAGATTTTCAGTTTCTCTATTGAAGCGCGAGGCAACTGTCAAATTTTTCAGCTACATTAGGCACGATCCCCTAGACAAAGCGCAAAAAAACAGGGGTAATGTAACTCCGGATTGTAAGGATTTGTCGTAGGGACAAAGGAATGCTACATTTTTCTCTCTTAAGCATTCCCTTCATTTCATTCAGCTGCAACAAAAACTATAAGGAATAAAAAAATGATAATAATAATAATAATCTACGTGTCCCAGGGGAGACCAGATGTCCCTGTCCAAGAACTTGAGTCTGGCCGTAGGGCAATCTCCCACAGAAGGCAACCCATCACTGCTGTAAGAAAAGGAGAAAAATAAGACTATATCCGCCAGGTTTTGCCACCCATTGTCTGTTCCTCTCTCAACACCTCTTAAACGACCCTTGGGTCAGTCTCCTGGCATCTTGCTTAGTAACAATTCAGTTTCTCTGAAGAAAGTTCTTCAAGGGTTTGTTTTTAAACTCAATACTAAAAGGAGATTGGACAATTGCCCACTGGGCCCATTGCGACAACAAGGTCTACCTTTATAGTACACACCCTGATGAAGGAGGCCTAAGGCCTACTTTTGCTCAGCAGCCATTTTAGAGACTTTGGATCAAGACTCCATGTTGTGTTCGAGTTTCTTTGTTCACAATCAAGAAGAAATCTAGTGGGTTATCCCACCCTGCTTGTGTGGAAGCTACACCGTGCCAATTCCAAGAAATGGTCTACTACAGGCAGATATCATCAGAACTGTATACGTCATTAGCAGTAGTGAGTATTATGAGAAGGAATAAGCTTGACTTCCCATCGAAGTATATGGTCATAATTTTGTATAAGTAAAGCTGTCAGACACTAGTCTGGCGGGAACCGGAGTATGAATCTAACTACCTGTTAGAGAGTCTCTCTTGTTCCTCCGTTGCAACAACATGTACCTGCACCACGTGGCTCGGTCCCTATCAATCTGTTTACTTTGAGACATCTTCTGTTGAAGGTAGACAAGCGATACTGATGACTTACCCTATAAGAAAACTATACACAATATTAAGCCGTAGTAGTAGGGCGATTTTTAATCTTTTTTGGGGTGTGTGTACTATAAAGGTAGGCTGTGTTGTCACAATGGCTCCCCTTACAGTATATTGCTTAATTCATGTAATAAGATGTACCATAAAAAAAATTATGTTGTGGTACCGTGTCAGTGTGTAAATACTTTTATGCCCAAAAATGACAAAAAGTATTCTAGGAATGATACCTTTATTTGCTAAACAGAAAAATTATATTTGCAGCTTTCTCGGCAAAGAGGCTCCTTCTTCAGGCAAATAAAAAAAAATGAATACAAGCTTAGGTTCGAAGAAAATGTCCTCTTGCAGCCAACGTGGACTCAGGTAAAGGCTTTTGCAGTTAACTAGTAATAATAATGGAGGCGGAAAGAGAAGGAAGAAGGCAAAAAGCCAAGAGACAGACAACAACTGTACTATTAAACGTGAGAGCGCGGCAGAGAGCGACGTTAGCCACATTTACTTCATTTCTGTACCCAACAATGGGTCATTGTTCAACATTTCACAACTATCTAAAGTTGTTTTTTTTGTTTTTTTTTAGTGCACACCTGGTGGGCTGGAAGTCGAATCCACTGTATGACAACCCCCACTACTTCCCGAACACTGATCTCCGAGTCACTAGTACAAAAGTCTACCAACATTAATGCATTTATACTATGGCATAAAAATATATATAATTATCTTCTATGCTGCTGCCCATAAGGGGGTGATGGCGCCTTCCACCTTTATTTTGCCGTGTTGCACGAACAGGAGACAGCACATTTAACGCAAAAATCAGAGGAAGTTATCGGAGTACTAGTTAAAAAAAATAAAAAACTACAGTTTCTATAAAATAAACTGCTAAAATCGATTTCTTGCCTCGATCTTCATGAAAGAAAAGGAGTTAGTATTTATCAACCAGGTCTTCAAAGATGGAAAACAGCAACTGGGTGATGACTTGAAAAACAGGCAACCCCAAACAAAAAATATATATATATAAAAAAAAAAAACAACAACACACCATTCCATTCCAAGAAGGGTATTTTTGTTTCCTCCCGGACAAAACAGAAAGAATCAGTTATTGTACATCACATTGATGAGGGAAGAGTGGAGTCAAAAATTGCGTGTTTTTTTTTTTTTTTTTTGAGGTGGATTCTGCTTGGAAACTGTATGAAAAAAAAAAAAAGTGTCCAAAAAAAGCTTCAGGTAAAGCACAGCCGGCATTTTCCTGATGTGTTCCGCTAATACACAAAGGGAACTTCGCCTTAATAAAAATTATGCCCGTACTATAAACGCTATGGTTTTTGCTATATAAAAAAAACAACAAAACAAAAAAACAACAACAAAAAAACAACAAAAAAAATGTCATATGTAACGTGTGACTCATGCTATTCTAAGAGGTGCAGAATACTAAATTAAATTTTTCTTTGTAAAGCTAGAATGAAAAAAAATGCATGTACATCGTTATGAGGCCTATTTATTAATCTTGGGAATAATTCTTTCAAGAAATAAAGAACCATAGAAAAAAAATAAAACAATGAAGGGGCTGGAAATTCAATGTAAAAAAAAACACGAGTTTTTGATTGCAGATTTTTATATGGATTTTTCAGTCTTAAAAATCCACCTCGAAATAGATTGAATCTTATCCCATGTAATTTAAGATGTTGATTTTTTTTTTTTTTTTTGCAGTAAAAAAAATTAGCTGCTTACATTAAGCAGGTTTTGCTGCTTTTTTTGGCGCAGATTACATGTGTCGTTTGTCTAGTACATTTTTTTAATAAAGTTATGTTTTATCCAACCACATCAATAAAAAAAAAAAAAAAAATGTAAAAAAAAATGTAAAAAAAAATGCACGGTTGTGGTTTTTTTTTTTTTTGCTTTCTATGGTGAAAAAAAAATTGAAATGCTGCAAATTTATTAAAAAAAAAAATATTTTTTTTTTTCAGGAAAAAAAAAAAGGAAGTGCAGGAGATTTCTGAAATCTCGTAGCTTTTGCAGGAAAAAGCAGCTTCTAAGTAATTTGCATTAAGAAAAATGCTGCAAAAAACGCAACATGTGAACGCAGCTCAGCTCGTTCCTTCTTATAGCGCCATAGGAACACTTTGTCTTTTTTTGCTGCAGACACAGAGGGAAGTTATATCATTTTGGTTTTGCGCACACAAGGTAAGATGCCAGTTTGTAAGCAAACATCTATTGTTTGATCAGAAGCCACTGGCACTCACGGTTCTTTAATCCGCGAGCCAACAGAGGGAAAGAAAAAAAAAAAAAGGCTGATCAAAGCGCACCAGCACGTAGGACGGACTTCACTGCCAGTCAATACTTTGTGCAAGACCCAAACATCTGGATTCATCATGCACGAGTGCAAAAAGAGCAAAAACACTTTCATTAAGCTTAAAAAATAAAAACTTAAGGTGTGTTACTTCCAAGAGGAGAAAGGCGTCGGGAGCGTGTGTACACAGGAAAAGTTCACACGATGAGCAAAAAGCAAATAAAAAACACTCCACTCCACTGCCCCCATTGTTCCCGATCTCACGGTGGGTGCAGGTGGGAGATGGCACCTTCCGCCTTTATTTTCCCCGTGTCACGCGAACAGGAGACAGCACATTTAACTTGAATGCAAAAAAAAAAAAAATAATCAGAGGAAGTTATCGGAGTACTAGCTAAAAAAAAACCCCAAAACTAAAGTTTATATAACAAACTGCTAAAAGAAGCGATACTGGAGAATGGAGACTATTGACATGGAAAAAAATTAAAATGAATGAATCATCTATGAGGTCATAAAAATAATTTTTTTTTATTCATTCTGTACATGATTATTGGGGATTTTGGCCAGGCTTTTTAAAATGTATTTTATTATTTATTTTATTTTTTTTTACATAGAATGCACATTTAGAGAAGGTCTCGGGGGGTGGGGTTAAGGTTCTCTGTCAGGAGACTAAAAGGCCAGGCTATGCTACCGTCAGGAGACTAAAAGGCCAGGCTATGCTACCGTCAGGAGACTAAAAGGCCAGGCTATGCTACCGTCAGGAGACTAAAAGGCCAGGCTATGCTACCGTCAGGAGACTAAAAGGCCAGGCTATGCTACCGTCAGGAGACTAGAAGGCCAGGCTATGCTACCGTCAGGAGACTAAAAGGCCAGGCTATGCTACCGTCAGGAGACTAAAAGGCCAGGCTATGCTACCGTCAGGAGACTAAAAGGCCAGGCTATGCTACCGTCAGGAGACTAAAAGGCCAGGCTATGCTACCGTCAGGAGACTAAAAGGCCAGGCTATGCTACCGTCAGGAGACTAAAAGGCCAGGCTATGCTACCGTCAGGAGACTAAAAGGCCAGGCTATGCTACCGTCAGGAGACTAAAAGGCCAGGCTATGCTACCGTCAGGAGACTAAAAGGCCAGGCTATGCTACCGTCAGGAGACTAAAAGGCCAGGCTATGCTACCGTCTGGAGACTAAAAGGCCAGGCTATGCTACCGTCTGGAGACTAAAAGGCCAGGCTATGCTACCGTCAGGAGACTAAAAGGCCAGGCTATGCTACCAGGGAGAAAACTATGCAAATATCTTCTTCATAAGAAAATTAAAACAAAAACAAAAATCAAGGGGGTAAATATTTAGTTCTAGGATTGCTAGATCCAATAGGTGACAGTTGAGGTTCTCTTCTTTTCGGAAGAGGCCATTTGAGGATCTTTTCCCAGGAAACATAATCTGGCCTTTAAGTCTCATTACACTAAAGATGAAATTTTACCCCCTAGGCCTCCATTAGAGTCCTTTCACCCAGACACTTTTTTTTGCACCAACAAGGGACAAGAATTCCAAAACGGATTTCTAGAAAATGGAGGCTCTTTCATTTTGATTTGGCCTCATGTCTTAAGTCATGTGGCAAGACTCAAAGGGTTAATATTGACCAAGGATGCTATCCCTACAATAGGTGGTACAAGAAACTCTACTGTCTTCTTCAAGGCTATTTTTTGAGGGGGTTTAGATTTATCTGAACATGATAAATCCTGTGAAACCTACCCTTAAGAACAAGTTATTTTGCGCATTTTGAAATAGAGATGCATAAAAAGTAGCTAAAAATTAAAAACGGTTACTCTTTACCTTACAAATCGATAGTACACGGGAAAATACGAAATTTTGGAATATATTTTATCAGATAAATCGGCTTCCTTCTTCCTAACGCTTTCACCCTCAATTCATATCTAAAATCTCTATTCAGCGAAGACAGATTTTCCCAGTACCGAGATCAGATATGACACTTGGTGCTTTGAAAATTCTATGGAGGGGAGGAGCTAGAGGATTCTCCATAGAACTTTATGAGCACCAACTGTCATCTCTTATCTCCGCAATGGAAAGTCTGAATTTACTCAAGACAGATTTTTACCGGCGAATTGGGGAATTTTGAGAATATAAATTCAGTCCAGAAGGAGAAACAGATTCCTCTGATAAGATATATTACAAAGTTGATTATTTTTACGTGTACTGTTGATTTAGGAGATTAGAATCGAAGCAACGATTATGGGTTTTGAAGCAGATTAGCTTTAAATTTCACAAAAAAAAAAAAATCTCAAAAAAATTTGCAGCATCCAATTGCTCCGTCATAGTCTGAACAGCAGCCTATGATTCCACGCGGTACCCAAGTGCTACTCGGGTTTTTCTCTAGCAGCACTAAAAGTTGCAGTCATCGCAGCGGCCAAATCATTGTTCTTGCCCTACGACTCACGGTACACAAACTACGGTCAATACAAACAGTTGAGTAGAATCGCTACATGCAAGACCTGGAAAAACAAGTTACAACAATTAGTAGAAGCATCCATTGTGGAACAATAGTCTCTTATTTCACTCACTGCTTCCAATCTGTTCACCTTTCTGTGGATGCCGGAAAAAAAAAAAAAATAGAGACATTCCATTGAGAGGGTGGGAGGGATGATGGGTGGAAGGCACCAATCTTCAATGCTCGGTAAGCCGCAAGGTATGTGCGAAACGGATCACACAATACGCTTGAACCTGGAGACCTGTTAGTTGTCGGGGCAGAAAGCTTTGTTCCCCTAATGGCTTCTGTTTTCACGGTGAGATGAAAATAAAGAAAAATAAAAAAATAATACACAAAAACTTCAACGCACAACTTAGACCACACAATGGCGGAAATTGGATGCCGAATTGGTGGATCATATGTGGTTGGATCCAAACATGCGTGGGTGCTAACCGAGGGAAAAATATTTTCGAGTCCCCGCGCCTGAAGGTCAACAGCCACAACACATGCAGGGATTTCCTGTTTGTTAGGAAATGCCTACAAGTGTTGTGGATTTTGAAGAGCCGCGAGACCTGGAACATAGTTTTAGAGCACTCCGAAGGCACTCGGATAGCACCGAGCCATGGCCGGATAGCACCGAGCCATGGCCGGATAGCACCGAAGCCATGGCCGGATAGCACCGAAGCCATGGCCGGATAGCACCGAAGCCATGGCCGGATAGCACCGAAGCCATGGCCGGATAGCACCGAAGCCATGGCCGGATAGCACCGAAGCCATGGCCGGATAGCACCGAAGCCATGGCCGGATAGCACCGAAGCCATGGCCGGATAGCACCGAAGCCATGGCCGGATAGCACCGAAGCCATGGCCGGATAGCACCGAAGCCATGGCCGGATAGCACCGAAGCCATGGCCGGATAGCACCGAAGCCATGGCCGGATAGCACCGAAGCCATGGCCGGATAGCACCGAAGCCATGGCCGGATAGCACCGAAGCCATGGCCGGATAGCACCGAAGCCATGGCCGGATAGCACCGAAGCCATGGCCGGATAGCACCGAAGCCATGGCCGGATAGCACCGAAGCCATGGCCGGATAGCACCGAAGCCATGGCCGGATAGCACCGAAGCCATGGCCGGATAGCACCGAAGCCATGGCCGGATAGCACCGAGCCATGGCCGGATAGCAGCGAGCCATGGCCGGATAGCACCGAGCCATGGCCGGATAGCACCGAGCCATGGCCGGATAGCACCGAGCCATGGCGCCTGTAGTGCCATAGCATGCAAATATGAAATATGAAAATTGAATCGCATTACTGCACTAGAAATATGAAAAAATAAGAAAGCTTGGCGCATAAATTGGCTGTGTCATGTGTACCTGGAAGCCACGATTAGGCGTTTCTCTTTTTCCAGGACATAACAATGCCATTCCTCTCTTAGAATAGAGTCTTCATCTGACTGGGAAGCTAATGTGAGTCCTCTCTTGAGAGATCCCTCCACAGAGAGATAGATTTTAGTCTAAGAGAGGACTCACATTAGGTTCCCATTCAGATGAAGACTCTATTCTAAGAGAGGAATGGCATTGTTGGGTCCTGGAAAATGAGAAACGCCTTACCATGGCTTACAGGTACACATGAATTGGCCAGTTTATGCGCTAAGCTTTCTCAATTTTTCATATTTCTAGTGCAGTAATGCAATTCAATTATCACATTTCATATTTGCATGCTATGGCGCTACAGTGTGCTGCCTTTTTTCTTTGTATGTGTATGAGTTGGTGACGCTGGGTTCAGCACCTGTTCACACTTAGTCCATGTTTGGATGTGACGGTCGGTTTTTTTACATTTGTATTCAGCGCCTACGGTAAGTCCATGACCCAGCCGAATATTTTTTTCTCTTCTTTTCAGGCCCAAAACGGACTTTTACAGAGGAGGGCCAGCAATGAATGCAGGGATATTTTCCGTTTTGCACTATAATACAGGTTGTAATGCCCATACATACATATACAGAGACTATAAATACAAGGAAATATTGCTGTGTATAGAACAGAAAAAACCCAAGTTACATTGGTGCCTCTTCTTCTATAGGTGTATATTTTATTCCAGGAAAAAAGGGGAAAAAAAAAATAAAAAGAAAAAAGAGTAAAGTTTGAGAAGAATAGGCCATAAGGCGGGATCTGTTCACAAGCCTCATACATACAAACCCTTTCAGGCCAGAGCCAGAATAGAACGCCATCCAGCTTCTTGGATTACCAGGAAGGCTTAAGAAACAGACTGAACCGCCACATTCAGATGCAAAAATGGGGCCCAGCTGTTATTTTTACACATTGGAGATAAAAGACCTGCTTGAATAAATATTTTTAGAGTCCACGTTAAGTCTAATATGATCTGCAGACGCATACCAACCATCTCAACACCCCGGGACCACTTAGCATCATAATATGACCCTAAGAAACACCCTAAAGACTACTGGTCAGCCAATATAGAAATAAATAAAAACCATAAGATACAATAAAAGACAAAAAGAGCTAAAGTAATTATCAAAAGTATCATGAATTTAGTCTTTTGTAAGATTTTGCAACTTCTCAGAGGAACTACACATCACCAGCCAGAAACCGGATGCGCGGGTCACAAAGGACAACGTCTGCATGTAGTTGGCATGTTCTCAGCGTTCACATGGATTTCATCCCACACTCCAGAAACATGCCGATGGGTTAATTTTGATTTTAGATTGTCAGCCCCAATTGGGGCAGGGATCGGAGGGAATGAGGACAATCTGAGTAAAGCGCTGCAGAATATGTTGGAGCTATATAAAAAGGCATAAATAACAGTATGCAGCAATGGAGGAACATAGTACCCATTTGTCCTCAGATTTTAGTCCGTTTGGAACCGCAGTCATACATCGGTCACATTTGACAGGAGGAATGGTGCCGAGTGCAGCTCTGATATCTGCATGATGCCTAAGGGTATGTTCACATGCCTCGTTTCCAGATGGAAAAAGCACTAACAAAACACTCAAAAGCACTAACATATTAATTTTTATGTAAAAAGAGTTGCTATTACATAACATCCTAGAGCCCCTTTGGAGCGCCTTTTGAGCACCTTTGGAGCCCTTTTGAGCACCTTTTGAGCACCTTTTGAGCACCTTTTGAGTACTCCAGGTTACTAAAGACACCAAGCAGTTAAAAAAAAGGAAGTGGACCATTCTTCAGGCATCTTCTGCTCCGAAGATGCTTTATACTTACACTACAAGTCAATGGAAGGACTCAAAAGAAGTTGAGAAGATGCCAGAGAGTCTTTTTTGAAATTTTTTGTCAGTGTTCTCGAAGTTGTAGTTTAAAAAAAAAAAAAAAAAACACAACAGAACAGTCCATAAACCAGTACAATAAAAGACAACCCAAAAATGGCATATAAGCATAAATTCCTGGGTTGGAGCCACCCAAAAACGAGCTCAGGAAAAGTTTTCAGAAAGCGAAAGCTGGCCACCTGAAAAAGGTGTTGTGTGCACATATCCTAAAGGGTTGTCTTGTAGACAACTCAAGCAGGTAAAGCCTATGTTCACTTTACGTTGCACCCCAAGTTTGAGATCCCGTTTAAGCTCCGAAAGATGTAATTACTTACCGGTAATGGGTAATTTCAGAACCCATGACAGTGCCACAGAGAGAGGGGATCCGCCTTTCAAGGACAGGAAACCTACAGGATTAAAGGGCAGTGCCTCTCCCAGGCATCAGTTGGATTACAGAGAATAAGAGGACCTCCAATGGTTATTAACAAGATTAAAAACACCAACACCACATGTTTCCCTTAAGCACTAAGTGACCATACAACCAAAATGAAATCATGTTCACCCATACAAGTGACAGGAGGGAATATAAAGAGGGCTGTCGTGGGTTCTCAAAAATCCAATTACCGGTAAGTACGGTAAGTCTTTCTCTCACCCATGGCAGTACCACACAGAGTTACAGAGCTATAAGTATTCAGGGAGGGATCACAGCCTGCAGAACCTCTCTCTCAGAGGTGAGACCACCTGAGGAAGTCAAATGCAGACTATCCTGTCTATAAAAAGTAGGAGGTGAGCAACATATGGCTACCTTACAAATCTGTTCAATGGACACGTCCAACCTCTCCGGCCAGGAGGTTGCAACGGCTCTTGTGGAGTGAGACTTCAGCCCTTCTGGAATAACATTACCGCTCACAGAATAAGCCAAACTGATCGCACCCCTAATCCATCTGGTTAGTGTTCATGCTTTAAGCCCTTTTCTAGTACCAGGAAAGGAGACAAATAATGATCAATCTTTTCTCAAGGACTCCGTAACTGAAAAGTATTTAATCAGATTTCTTTTGACGTCTAGCGTATGAAGTTTCTCTTCTTTGTGACATTTGGGATTAGCATGAAAAGATGGAAAAACTACTTCTTGTGTCATATAGAACCTAGAAGCTACTTTAAGGAGATCAGTGTGAAGGGAGGACCTTCTGACAGGGCCTGGAAGTCGTCAACCCTGCCAGCGGATGTTAAGGCCACTAGTCCAGCATGAGACCTAAAAAGTTTTACACTTTCAGGGGCTTTAGTATTGATTTTTTTTAGATTTAAGAGCCAACTTAAGTTTTTGAAGGTGGAGTTGACCTCTTCTAACTGAACATTGCAGTGACTGAGCTGCCTAGAATTAGGAAGTCGTCCCGATATGGAACTACCAGCGCATCTTTCTCTCGAAGGTGAGCTATCACTTGTGCTTTGCAAAGACCAAAGGGGCCAGACTGAATGGAAGGGCTCTGCAGTGAGAGCATTCCCCATAAGTGGGAACACAAGTCACTGGATTTTTTTCCTTCATGGGAGGGTCCCCCAAACAGAGAACCTCTAACTTTTTCCTCCAGTCATCCCTTCTATCCTCATCTCTGGGGGGGAGGTGAGTCTTCTCCGGTTATGCCTACCTTTCCGAAAGGATTTTCTATCGGCTGGAATTGGCAAACTAGGAAATACTTTTTTTGCAGTCTCCTGCTTTCTCCAAAAGGTCATCCAAGACTAGGCCTAATAAGTATTCTCCTTTACATGGGATAGAGCAAAGCTTGGACTTGCTTTGGTCAGCATTTCAACAGAGAGATCTATGGACCACATTAGAAAGTGTCACTGATTTAGCTGCCAGTATTGTTCAATCCGTCCTGCCAGCGGTCTAACCGCATTTTAAATGCGGGACCTGCAAGACACAACCAGTCCCTCCGCTGAGGTCTCTTCTGGTCTTACCCTGGAAGTGGTTTACTTGTCATCAGGGAGGGAGCGCCTTCTTGGTGCACGCAACGAACATACACAGACCAGGGACGCACGGTGTCTGGCCAACCACAGAATGGCATAGCTACTTGGGTCAAGTCCCCCTGGACCTACCGGGGCACTTGCAGGACCCTGCATTGGCCGCAGCAGGGACCGAGCCACTGCCTGAATCAACCGGTCAGGCCTGGGTAAATCATCTCCTCTTCATCCAGCACCACCGATTTAAATGAAGGTTCCCCCTTCAAGGACAGGAAACCAACTGATGTGTGGGAAAGATACCGCCCTTTTGTAGGTTTTCTGTCCTTAAAGACAAATCCCCTCTCTCCGTTGTGCAGTCATGAGACATTGACAAAAACCCACTATAACGAGGAAGATGGAGTCACTGGCCTCCGTTTTGGCTATGTTCTTTTTGTTTTCTTAAAGTCAGAAAGTATGGTAGACCACGCTTATGTCCACTCTTCCACCCCTTTAAAAAAAAAAAAAAAAAAAAAGTCAGACACATGGTGAATGGTTATTAAAAATCTAATTGAATACTAATAAAACAAATAAAGCGTGCCAAATATTTTTTCCCTGTCTGAATCTGAGCCGTTTCGTATTAGGGATTTTTCTGCAGATTATACTAGCTGCATTGTAACCTGCGAGTAAACCGAAGGATGACTTCATGTCTGCAGAGCAGATTGCAAAACCTCAGTCACAATGCTGGAAACCGCAAAAGGTAACCGACTAGGACGGACGTCCCTTAAACCTCCGAAGGAAACCGCAATACAACTGTGTGCACGAGCCCCAACGACCAACACTGGCAACCCCAGAATGGATGGCCAAGAAAACTGCAATAAGCATCCATCATTCACCATGGATGTATAAAGCTAGATGACACAGGTCCATTATACAGCTGAAAAGGGGGCACCAAATGTATATATCCAAACAAACAAAAAAGCCTGAAAAGTCCAAAACAGAAAATCTGTGTCCCATTAACAAGCCAATCTATTAAAAGAAACATCTGTGCGAGGTCTGATTCCCAGAAAGTAGAACAGGATACCGCATTGTCTAAAAATACGGCAGGAACCAGCAATGCCACAATGTTTATTAGCTCGTTAAAGTGAATGAACACGGGCTTTGTGTGGCATAAGCTGCCGATCTCCGCCATGTCACAGTCTGCACCAATTATGCTATTAGAGGTCATCACCCCAGTATCGGCTCTTCTTTTAGTACGCCGTACGCCAAAACCGAAAAAATCAAAATAGTGCCATGTTTATTTTGATGCTGAATTTCAAAAATATTCACCATGCGTTGGCACGCCAAGCCCCTACAGCACCATGCTACAAAGGAGAAGGAATAACACAAACTGGGGTCTGTAGTGGGCCCACATCTACTAAACCTAAAGATCCAGGTCTTAAGAATATAGATGGGGTCGTTATTCATCGGCAACTTGAGTCTTAGGCTGTGTTCATGAAAACAAACATGAGACTTAGGCTGTGTTCACATCATGATTTAAGCCCCTCGTCAGGGGCTTCACCCAACCTGGGTCAGAAGGCCTTTAAAGGGAACCTGTCACCCCGTTTTTTGAGATTGAGCTATAAATACTGTTAAATAGGGCCTGCGCTGTGTGTTCCTATAGTGTATGTAGTGTACCCCGATTCCCCATGTATGCTGAGAAATAACTTACCAAAGTCGCCGTTTTCGCCTGTCAATCAGGCTGGTCAGGTCGGGAGGGCGTGGTGACATCGCTGGTTCTTCCTCAGCTTTACGTTGGTGGCGTAGTGGCGTAGTGGTGAACAAGCAGCGCGCGATCTGCGCTGTCATCCCTTTCGTCGGTGGGGGCGGCCATCTTCCTGGGGCCGCGCGTGCGCAGATCGAGTGCTCTGCTGCACGGGGCTTCAGGAAAATGGCACGTTGTCACTTTTTTTTTTAACCTGTGTTTGTTGCCAATTTTAGGCTGATGGGAGCAATATGCGGCAAAAACACCGAAAGAATTGACATGCTGCAGATCTGCAAAGAAAAAAATGAGCAACGTGGTCATGAGACCTCAGAAAGGTATTAAAGATCAGCGATGGTGGAAGTGTACCACAGGTTTTGGGTGTATAATCATCCCCCATCTGTGTACCTGGAGGTGCTACAAAACTTCCTTCAGATAATGGACGGTGGTTTACATAAATCGACGTCCAGAAAAAAGTTTCTCATCATATATCTTATACGGCTGAAAGCAAAAGCACAATACAAAGGGCCATTTCCTGTCCCTATGGCGGTATTAAGTCCGACTCGTGGTGTTCATGAAAATATCTCTGGAACGTGAAACTGAAGTTACAAGAATGACAGGACGACAGTCACCTAAAACCAGTATGACCAGTCGAGGCGTCCAATGCAAAACATGCTCCTGAGGCCAAGTTCCCACCATGAGTATTTGGTGCGTTTTTGATGCTGCAGATTTTCTGTACCTATTCGCTTACTTGAACTTTTTTCATTACCATACTGAGCGCATGTTGTTTTTTTCGTCTTTTTAAGGCATACATTTATTCGCTTTCCTGCTGCAGTTTTGGTCTGCCAAGAAAGTTCGCATAGAAGTTTATGAATGAAGTCATCGGTGTATTACATCTATTTCCATTGAGGAATTGCAATAGAAACACACTTTACGAGAAATTGACATGCTGTGGATTTGTGCAACATTAAAAACTGCACATTGCGCAGAATTACATAAATCTCATTCACCTTGCGGGAACTGTAATTCACTGATTTTTTTTTGGAAAAATGAAAATACACAGCATAAAAAAAATGCACCAAATATTCATCGTAAGAACTTAGCCTTTGGAGGACAGCAATTTCTTGGTTGATTTGATGGAGGAGACATGCAGGAAAAAATACACTTTCTGGATCCGATTTCTGCACCAAGTTAGGTCTGGCATACACACGGAAAAGCATCTTGCATATGACTGAACAATATACACAAAGAAGTAGGTTACAGAACAAACTTACAGGCTCAGGCCTCATTCAGACATTCATTTTTTTTGCGAAAGTGTGCTGCATGTGTTTTTCACAGATGGCACCTACAATAGTGAGTGGGTTTCATTCACATGTCCGTGACTGTCAACCGACCCAAAAAAATCGTACTGGATGTTGTCTGTCCCGACCCAAGCATTTATATTCCGGTCCAAATTACAGGACGTCTGACTCTTCCCTTATGCGCAGCGATTGAGAGGTTTACTTTGTCAAATAAAACCACAAGTTCACTGTCACGGTCCCACCTCAGTGTGTCTGGGATGCAGTTACTGACAGCTCGGCCGTCAAATCCGGTACAGGGGCGTGCTGAAGCCGTCAGTGTGTTGATTGGACAGTCGAACAGTCAATCTGTGCCTGGGAGGCGTCGGCTGTCTCCAGGTGTTCACTATCCCAGGTGATTTCCATGCCTATTTAACTGAGCAGCTTCTCCCAGACGTGCATTCATTCAGCCTGTGAGGTTTGTGCTTCCTGTGCCATCATTGCCATGAGTTCTGTATGCTTGCTCTGTTGCCTGACCTTGGACTTCGTTCTGACCATCTGCCTGTTTAACCCCTTCTGCTCTGATCCATTATCCTCCCGGTACTCTGACCTCAGAACGTTACCCGACTACGCTTTGTCACTTCCTTCTGTTTATGACGTACCCTCCTGGCTTCTGACTTCGGAATGTTACCCGACTACGCCTTTATCTCTTCCTTCTGTTTATGACGTAATCTCCTGGCTTCTGATCTCGGAACGTTACCCGACTACGCCTTTATCTCTTCCTTCTGTTTATGACATACCCTCCTGGCTTCTGACCTCGGAACATTACCTGACTACGCTTTGTCACTTCCTTCTGTTTATGACGTACCCTCCTGGCTTCTGACCTCGGAACATTACCTGACTACGCTTTGTCACTTCCTTCTGTTTATGACGTACCCTCCTGGCTTCTGACTTCGGAATGTTACCCGACTACGCCTTTATCTCTTCCTTCTGTTTATGACGTAATCTCCTGGCTTCTGACCTCGGAACGTTACCCGACTACGCCTTTATCTCTTCCTTCTGTTTATGACATACCCTCCTGGCTTCTGACCTCGGAACATTACCTGACTACGCTTTGTCACTTCCTTCTGTTTAGGACGTACCCTCCTGGCTTCTGACCTCGGAACATTACCTGACTACGCTTTGTCACTTCCTTCTGTTTATGACGTACCCTCCTGGCTTCTGACCTCGGAACATTACCTGACTACGCTTTGTCTCTTCCTTCTGTTTATGACGTACCCTCCCGGCTTCTGACCTCAGAACGTTACCCGACTACGCCTTTGTCTCTTCCTTCTGATTAGGACGTACCCTCCCGGCTTCTGACCTCAGAACGTTACCCGACTACGCTTTTGTCTCTTCCTTCTGTTTAGGACGTACCCTCCTGGCTTCTGACCTCGGAACGTTACCTGACTACGCTTTGTCTCTTCCTTCTGTTTATGACGTACCCTCCCGGCTTCTGACCTCAGAACGTTACCCGACTACGCCTTTGTCTCTTCCTTCTGATTAGGACGTACCCTCCCGGCTTCTGACCTCAGAACGTTACCCGACTACGCTTTTGTCTCTTCCTTCTGTTTAGGACGTACCCTCCTGGCTTCTGACCTCGGAACGTTATCCGACTACGCTTTTGTCTCTTCCTTCTGTTTAGGACGTACCCTCCTGGCTTCTGACCTCAGAACGTTACCCGACTACGCTTTTGTCTCTTCCTTCTGTTTAGGACGTACCCTCCTGGCTTCTGACCTTGGACTCCTTCACCACTCTGACTCCCGGCTTGGCCGTGGGAAGTGACTAGCGTCACATTCACAAGCCTGACTGACTACAGGTTCATTTACACTGCGCGATGCCCATCGGTACACATTTGCCGATTCGACGTTGTTTCGTAGACCTCGCTTCAGATGGTCAATGAGCAAATTTTTAAAGCAAAGGATGGAATTATTTTCAGCAGCACAAGCCCTGTTTACAGGACAATGTGCTGCTGAGAATGAAGATTGTTTGGGCAAGCAAAAAAAAAAAAAATCATTTCACCTGACGAACAAGTATTTTCCTAGTCTGTTGGGTAATTGGTAGTGTTGAGCGAAGGTGTTATCTGAGCCTGCTCGGCTGCTAGCCGAGTGTCTTCGGCATGCCCAAAAATATGTTCGAGTCCACATGGCTGCATGTCTCGCGGGTGTTCGACAGCTGCAACAGATGCAGGGATTGGCTGTTTGTTAGGTAATCCCTGCATGTGTTGTGACTATCGAATAGCTGCGAGACATGCAGCCGCGGGGACTCGGACATTTTATTCGAGCACGCCGAAGACACTCGGTTACCACCCGAGCATGCTCAGATAACACCTTATCCCAGCAGATTCGCTCATCCGCTGGTTTAAACTGCAAGATTATAGTAAAAGGAGCTTTCCTTGGAGACTCATTCATGATAATGGACCTTTATCTTCGAATGGACCTTTATCTACGAATGGACCTTTATCTACGAATGGACCTTTATCTACGAATGGACCTTTATCTACGAATGGACCTTTATCTACGAATGGACCTTTATCTACGAATGGACCTTTATCTACGAATGGACCTTTATCTACGAATGGACCTTTATCTACGAATGGACCTTTATCTACGAATGGACCTTTATCTACAAAGGTGTCCTAAGAAGTATATGGGATTACTTTTCACCCTACCAACAAGAAGTGACAAAAGATAGGAAACTTAACAGGTGTCTAACAGAAAAAAAAACATGGAGACGTACGAGGAGGAAGAATGACAGACTGCAAGAATGAACATAAAAAGGATTTTCCGTATCGGGGCGCTCTAAACCCCAAAATGTGTGGGATGTGTTATGCCTGCGATTACCTGCTTAATTTGAACTTTTAGTCTTAAAGACATGGACTAATATGCATTTTTATGCAAAGAGAATGAGATTAAACTAACAGCAAAAACAACATGCAGGAAACACAATAAAGGAATGTGTCTTCTGCAAAAAGGAGAAAATCTGCAAGACAGCCGGGTTAGTCACACATCCCCAGTTTCTAGAATTGCTTCATTAAACAGATCAGTCATCATCTGGCAGCTTATTCAGTCGGGGTAATAAAACTGTTTTGACAGATTTAAGAACAATATCTCAGCTGCACAGAAGGGAGAGGATCCTTATTAAAATGCAGCACCTGGAGACAGGAGAAGTGAAAGATTTCACCCACACTCAATGCCAGAAGGTATGCGCAACAGCAACCACAGTTTTGCAGTTTGACGAGTTGTTGTTTTTTGTCCTGTACAGTTTTTTTTATTTGCCTTGTTTGGACCGGATTGCACTTTTTTTTGGCCCCAGGCATTCTAAACAAAAAAAAAAAAAAAAGCACTGAGGTCAGCGATTGGCTGCAGCAGGCACGTGCATGTACAGCACATCAGCACTGAGGTCAGTGATTGGCTGCAGCAGGCACGTGCATGTACAGCACATCATCACTGAGGCCAGTGATTGGCTGCAGCAGGCACATGCATGTACAGCACATCAGCACTGAGGTCAGCGATTGGCTGCAGCAGGCACGTGCATGTACAGCACATCAGCACTGAGGTCAGTGATTGGCTGCAGCAGGCACGTGCATGTACAGAACATCAGCACTGAGGCCAGCGATTGGCTGCAGCAGGCACGTGCATGTACAGCACATCAGCACTGAGGTCAGTGATTGGCTGCAGCAGGCACATGCATGTACAGCACATCAGCACTGAGGTCAGCGATTGGCTGCAGCAGGCACGTGCATGTACAGCACATCAGCATTGAGGTCAGTGATTGACTGCAGCAGGCACGTGCATGTACAGAACATCAGCACTGAGGTCAGTGATTGGCTGCAGCAGGCACATGCATGTACAGAACATCAGCACTGAGGTCAGTGATTGGCTGCAGCAGGCACGTGCCTGTACAGAACATCAGCACTGAGGTCAGTGATTGGCTGCAACAGGCACATGCATGTACAGCACATCAGCACTGAGGTCAGCGATTGGCTGCAGCAGGCACGTGCATGTACAGCACATCAGCACTGAGGTCAGTGATTGACTGCAGCAGGCACGTGCATGTACAGAACATCAGCACTGAGGTCAGTGATTGGCTGCAGCAGGCACGTGCATGTACAGAACATCAGCACTGAGGTCAGTGATTGGCTGCAGCAGGCACATGCATGTACAGAACATCAGCACTGAGGTCAGCGATTGGCTGCAGCAGGCACGTGCATGTACAGCACATTACGGATTTCAGCAACTGACTGCAGTGGGCACATGCATGTACAGCACATCAGCACTGAGGTCAGCGATTGGCTGCAGCAGGCACGTGCATGTACAGCACATCAGCACTGAGGTCAGTGATTGGCTGCAGCAGGCACATGCATGTACAGAACATCAGCACTGAGGCCAGCGATTGGCTGCAGCAGGCACATGCATGTACAGCACATCAGCACTGAGGTCAGTGATTGGCTGCAGCAGGCACATGCATGTACAGCACATCAGCACTGAGGTCAGTGATTGGCTGCAGCAGGCACATGCATGTACAGAACATCAGCACTGAGGCCAGCGATTGGCTGCAGCAGGCACATGCATGTATAGAACATCAGCACTGAGGCCAGCGATTGGCTGCAGCAGGCACATGCATGTATAGAACATCAGCACTGAGGTCAGTGATTGGCTGCAGCAGGCACATGCATGTACAGCACATCAGCACTGAGGTCAGTGATTGGCTGCAGCAGGCACATGCATGTACAGCACATCAGCACTGAGGTCAGTGATTGGCTGCAGCAGGCACATGCATGTACAGCACATCAGCACTGAGGTCAGTGATTGGCTGCAGCAGGCACGTGCATGTACAGCACATTACGGATTTCAGCAACTGACTGCAGTGGGCACGTGCATGTACAGAACATCAGCACTGAGGTCAGTGATTGGCTGCAGCAGGCACGTGCATGTACAGAACATCACCACTGAGGTCCGTGATTGGCTGCAGTAATCATGTGCACGTACAGCACTGAGGCCAGCGACTGGCTGCAGCGACAGCTCCACCCATTTCGGCAAACCTGGGAGAAGCCAACGTGAAAACACCAAAAGTCACTAAAGAATTCTGGTGTGAAAGCTTTGATGAACCGGGATCAATGATTGGAGGAGAGACTGAGCATGTGCAGTAGCGGATCTGGATTCCAGGATAGCGAGAGGTCTTGGAGCGCCTCCCCCCCCCCCTCTCAATCAGCAGGTTATCCCTTATCCCTTAAGAGTAACATTTAAGGAAGTGAAAAAATATTTCAAAACTTCTACCAGATGTTGGACGACTCCCGAAATTAAACTTTTGCTTTGTGCAATCAGGATCCAATTTGGGCAATTACACGGCTGAGCCGCGCGGGACGCCGGATACTATACAACGGCTTAGAAATAAAGAGCCACCTTTGTAGCTCACACACCGGTGTGCACAGGGCCAGCCCACGGAGGAGGACGGGTCTCCTGTGTCAGGGTTTGTGTAACCACTGAACAATTTTCACCTACGTCCCGATTCTCAGGGAATAATCACTTGAGGCCGATCATTTTTACCCTTTGTTTATGGAGATTAAGTTTCCTCCAATTTCAAAGCTCCTTCTTTTCAGAAGAACACTCCCTCCGCTGGGATTCAGAAGACGAGATCCCTTCCCCCCTCCCAGTCTTTACAGCTAGTCGGGAGTTTATTTTGGCCACTCTCTCCAGCAGTGGAGTAAAGTTTATGTAGACGACTATTGTTTGCCATTTGCAAGAACGCAAAATTAATTTCAAGAAAAGGGGACTGACAGCAGACATTCCCATGGGCACTGCCAGCAGACATTCCCATGGGCACTGCCAACGATACAGCTCCAAGACACACTCCCCCCTGCTCAACCCCTCCGTCTGCCAAGAGGCTGGAGAACTAAAAAACACATATGGATTTCAGAACAGTCGGAGCATTGTAATACGCAGAATTCCGAACATTTGTTATTCAGGATCTGCAAGTCTTCGGAGAGCGGCCTCCTGAGAAGCTTATGGAGATTAGATTATTATAGATTTCATTTTTTTCCGCTAATGTCTGGATATTTAATATCTCACTGAGCACGATATGAATACAGGAAAATATCACTTAGAATTTTAGGTTTTATAAAGGAAAAGTTTGGTTCTGTGGAATTCGTAGTAAATAATAGGAACAGGAATTCCGCTACCAAAAATGTTTGCCCCGTTAGTCTTTGGTGTCTTTCACATGTCCGTGATTTTTGACCCTCGGAAAATTGCAGAGGCATGTCCAATTTTGATTTGAGGGTCGGATCAAAATCGGAAATGGAAGGCTATGGGTCCGTGGGTATAATATATATATATATATATTTATTATTAAATGTAAAAAAAAAAAACTGACATTCAAGTGGGGTCCGATTTTGATGGAGTGTCAGAAAGGAGAAGGTGGAGATTTTATTTTTTGTTTTTTTTTACTTATGTCTCCATGTATGAGAAAATCAGATCAAGGAGTGACAACATGGCTGCAGTGGTTATGTCCCAAATTGACTACAAATGACATAGGAAGTTGCTCATTAGTTTCATTCATGCCTAGACAGACAGATTGAGGCAGTGGAGGTCACCGATTGCTTGACTGCTGCAGCCAAAAGGTTGAACAACGGAATGGTAAAGCTGGAGTGGCAAGATCCCTCCCCACCTACAATCTTACAGCAAGTTGACGTTTCTTTTGGCCACACTCTCCGGCAAGTTACTTTTTTTTTTGTTGTTGTTATTTTTACATCATTTCACACCTTTGCTGCAGTTTTGGATACATTTGGACAAGTCAGTTCTAGGTAACAGGGAAACCCCTCTAATAAAAGTTATTTGGGCAAAGATAGCGCAGGAGCAAATGTTCTCACACACGAGAGTCCATCTGTCAGAAACAGAACTGTGAACTTCTATCCGAAATAGACTGACAGCAACGTCTCCCCCCCCTTCCCTGTCCAGATGCTTTCTGAGAAACTCAATCACGCTGTGAAACTGCAATCGGGCCACTAGTGAAACTGGAGAAGCCACCACAACTGCTGCCAACATCAGGCCTAGCGAGGGACCTTGCACAGGATCTACATACACGGGGTCCCAATAGAACTGCCTCAAATTACAGTATTTTCAGGTCTTTGCAATTTGAAATCATGTTCAACATGCAAGGCCAAAACCCAGCCGGGGCATATTCTTGGTCAAATACACTTTTTTTTTTTTGGAGATCTACTCTCTGCAACCGGAAATAATCAAACTTTCAAAAGTTGTTTCTCCCAATGACTTTACATTGAAAAAGAAAATGTGGAAAAAAAAACAAAAAAATAAACCACACAACACCTTGCAGTACTGAAGAATATGCACTGACCGTCCCTACCGACAGCACAATGCAGCAGTACACGTCCCGAGAGCCTCAATTTATTTTCAGGTACTCCATGTGCCATTCACACATTTTTTTATGCGAGAGGACTTTGCTTTAATTGGGATTTATTTCTTTAATCTTTCATTTTTGTTATTTTTGGGCGGACTTCTCATTTTTCCCCTAGTTTTGATCCCAAGCTACTATATTACAACGGTCGCTCCAGAAGCAATAAATATCCTAAAATGAAGGATCACTGGATTTTTTATTAACATAGTTTATGGGCAAGGCCAAACTCATGATGACGATGATTAAACAACTGATTTTGCAATGTAAGTTGTCAGGCCACCAATGCAAGACGTATGTGAAATTGTAAAACATTTTGAAAAAAAAAAAGGCAATTTGATTAAATTATTTAGTGGAAAAATATTTTTGTGTGCGAAATAAAAAAGTGACTATTATCAACAAAAAAGTTCATATGAGTTCTGAAAAAGTACACAATTGCAAATGTAAAAACAGCAGGGGGAGTGGAAATGGTCAGGGATAGTAACACATTGGTAAGCCACTGAGTAGGACTGGTACAATTTACCTTAAGACACTGGCAGGGCATTGACTTGGTCAGGCACAGTTTACCTTCACATTTTGGCAGGGTATTAAGTTGGCAGTGTATTGAGTACCAGTAGGTCAGGTCCAATTTACCTTAAGACGTTGTTAGGGCATTCAGTAGGTCAGGCATAATTTATTTTAAGACACTAGCATGGCATTGAGTAGGTCAGGTACATTTTACCTTAAGACGTTGGTAGGGCACTGAGTAGGTTAGGCAGTTTACTTTCACATCTGGGTAGGGCATGGAGTTCTTTCACATGTTGGTTGGGCACCGAGTTGGCTAGGTTCACATTGCGTTAATGGGTTAGCGCTAATGGACTGCGTTGCACGGCGAAAATGTCGCAATTAACGCCGTGCAACGGGTCCGTTAGCGCACCCATTGACAGCAATATGATTTGTGCTTGTAGCGCATGCCATTTTCGGCACGCGCTAGCGATGTGCCGTTCTTTTGTGACGGACCTCGGACGCTGCTTGCAGATCCCCGATCTGCGCTAGCGAGGGACGGCGAACGCAAACCCAAAATAAACATTGCGCGCTTAACGGATTGCCCTAACGCAATGTGAACCTAGCCTTAAGGCACAGTTTACTTTCACATGTTGGTAGGGCACCGGAGTTGGTAGGGCACAGTTTACTTCCACATGTTGGTAGGGCACCGGAGTTGGTAGGGCACAGTTTACTTTCACATGTTGGTAGGGCACCGGAGTTGGTAGGGCACAGTTTACTTTCACATGTTGGTAGGGCACCGGAGTTGGTAGGGCACAGATCATTTTCACATGTTGGTAGGGCACTGAGCTGGTAAGGCACAGTTTACTTTCACATGTTGGTTGGGCACTGAGTTGGTAGGGCACAGATCACTTTCACATGTTGGTTGGGCACTGAGCTGGTAAGGCACAGATCACTTTCACATGTTGGTTGGGCACTGAGCTGTAAAGGCACAGATCACTTTCACATGTTGGTAGGGCACTGAGTTGGTAGGGCACAGATCACTTTCACATGTTGGTTGGGCACTGAGCTGGTAAGGCACAGATCACTTTCACATGTTGGTTGGGCACTGAGTTGGTAGAGCACAGTTTACTTCACATGTTGGTAGGGCATCGAGTTGGTAGGGCACAGTTTACTTCCACATGTTGGTAGGGCACCGGAGTTGGTAGGGCACAGTTTACTTTCACATGTTGGTAGGGCACCGGAGTTGGTAGGGCACAGTTTACTTCACATGTTGGTAGGGCACTGAGTTGGTAGAGCACAGTTTACTTCACATATTGGTAGGGCACTGAGTTGGTAGGGCACAGTTTACTTCACATATTGGTAGGGCACTGAGTTGGTAGGGCACAGTTTACTTTCACATGTTGGTAGGGCACTGAGTTGGTAGAGCACAGTTTACTTCACATGTTGGTAGGGCACTGAGTTGGTAGAGCACAGTTTACTTCACATATTGGTAGGGCACTGAGTTGGTAGGGCACAGTTTACTTCACATGTTGGTAGGGCACTGAGTTGGTAGGGCACAGTTTACTTTCACATGTTGGTAGGGCACTGAGTTGGTAGAGCACAGTTTACTTCACATATTGGTAGGGCACTGAGTTGGTAGGGCACAGTTTACTTCACATGTTGGTTGGGCATCGAGTTGGTCAGGTTTTGTTTAACACATAACTAATTCAATTAAACCGTACTAACTAACATCTATGCTCATGTGAGGACACCCATTTTTGCATGATTTTCCCCAAGTTTAACCCAAAATGTCTTGGATTTACATACTGTCATACCAGCTTTTTGTTCAATAACAATGCTGCAAAAACTGATGGCAACGTTTTTTTTTGCTGCGTTTCTGCACTTAGTCACCCATAGAAAGCAATAAGTGCTGAAAAAACCCCACAAAGAATTGACATGCTGCAGTTTTCAAAAAGCTGGACTTTTCCAATTTAGTCAGGGGGGGGGGGGGGGGGAGGGGGAAGAGAACAAAAAACGTGTGCATGAGAGTTCGGAAATCTCAGTACTAAAGCAGTTTTTCATTTGCATGAAAAAACTCAGCAAAAACGCAAAGTGTGAACATAGCCCAAGGATCTGTACATCCGTAGCCTGCATTATTACTATATTATTGGCTGGGGCAGAATCCAGTGCTGCAGAAGAGCGCCATACACTGGCACATGCTGCGCCTATAGGTCCATAATCCATATGTGCCACTTACAGGATCAGTGCATTGTATTTGGTGCTTACCGAGCACATTTTATACAAGACCACCTATGGATTCAGATGGACTTTTCTTTTTGCAATTCAAGTACCGTAATTAAAACTCCTATCAATAAATTCCCTCTTTATTTCAATTTATTGAGTCAGCTCTAGTCACAATATTTAGCTTCCGAACTTTAAAATACTTTAATTAGAAGGCATAAACACGTTTTTTACAGGATTTACCCAAAGCTTTTACTGATCCTCAAACACATAAAGAAGTCTTCTGGGAGCCGACAGACGTCTTACTCAGCTCCCATGGAAAGATTATAATCCAAGAAATTAATACAAGAGGCCGGGGTGCGTTGCTGCTACAGCGGGGGCACAACTACACTCATGACACAACACGCCCGGTCTGGAAGAAGCTTCATATGACCGGCAACCGAAACCCCGAGAGAGCTGGTAGGCGGTAAGGCATTTTAGGAAAAGGTGCAAAATGATTCTGCAAAAAATTCAACCACCAAGAGAGACAATTTGGCGCAAACAGATCAATACAAGACAAAAGAAAAGTCACTTGCTAAAAAAGTTTTATTTACCATAAATATCTTACAGAAATCCTTAAGTTCCCCTGATTCTGCCGCTATTTTCCATTTTGCGCTGTGTCGCTCCATTGCAGAGATATTCACATTTGTTGCTTTTGAACCACAGTATGTGAAATCTCTGCTAGCAGATCAACTGGGCATTTCTTCAGAGTCTTCTCTGAAGGCGCGCACTTTCACCCTTCGCTCCCAGATTCTTCCAACCACAGACTCTGAGACCGATATACTGCTAGATCAATTGCCGCAACGTGATTGGCAGCAGCTTGGGAGGTTGTGCTGAAAGTACATGCCCCTCAGAAAGGACTCTGAAGAAACAGCCAGTTGGACTACAAGCAGAGATTTCACATGCTGCACTTCCGAAGAAACAAATGTGAATATCTCTGCAATGCAGCGGCGCAATGCAAAACGGAAAAGCATGGCAGAATCAGGGGAGCTCAGAGATTTTTTTTTTTACAAGGTACTTAATTTCTTGAGCAAGTGATGGGCTAAGGATTTCACAAAAACAATTATTCACAGGATCTATTAAAGTAAAACACTGCCAACATTGCAGAAATTGAAATGACTGATTAAAACAATCTGATTATAGGCAGAAAGAGAGAAAGTTTATAGCTTTGACAGTAAACGTGTTCTCTGTGCCCAGGATATTACACAATCGAAAATCGGTGCAATACAGAGCGATGGCAGTTATAGAGCAACAAGGGCAAAGTTAGAGAAGAACATAGAAAAACATAGTAAATAAAACCCACATCTGACCGAGGTGTCCTTTAAAAGAAGAAAATCACAAGTTCTGGACACTTCCCATATGCATTTTTTTTTTTATTGTCCTTTCTTCCTATACAAAAGCCATGTGCGTGCTGGGTTTTCAAACAAAAAGCCAAAAACAAAACAAAAAAAAAATAAAACAGCTGCAAAATGCAATCCTTCAAATGCTTTTAATAATTTCCCAGAAGTAGCCAGCAAACAAAACACACATGATTCATCAAGTAAGCTGTTGTCCCCAGAATTGCGGCATAAAACTGCTTGGAATTTTGCGACTTTTGATGTTTTAATGTCAGTCCCAGATACTTTTGCCAATTATTTAAAAATTGGTCAGAACTCGAGCAAAACCAGCCCGACAGTCATCATTTATTCCTGAAGCTGGCAGTCGAGATCCTGGTTTAGCTGGCTTTGGGATCACCGTGCTTCTCCAATGCTGCAGAGGCAAAGCTGCCTCTGCTTGCAACATCGGAAAGTGCAGTTAGGTACCGCCTTCAGCAAGCAGGAGGCAGGGAAGTGGTGGATTTTTGTTCAAAAAGATGACAAACTTTTCTATACAAAAACCCATAAACTTTGTGCTAGACCACATATCACTAGGCAAGTACAATACAAATTTGGTGAGGTTCACAATGAATGGGAACATACACACACACCGCTTTTTAAATAAGGCTATCAGTTTTTCCTTTAAACCAGGGAAACCCAACAATCCGGTAAAATCAAGAGGATGTTCTACCATATGGAAGCCATGGTCCTAATACGTCCCATCATTCCTCAGCTTTGATAAACCAGATCTGTGAATGTGTTTCAGGGTGTACAAAGAATGTACCTGAAGTGTGAAGGGATGGCTGCGTTTTTGTTCCATATCATCCATACGTGTCTGGATGGGTCCTCCAGAGAGGCTCCTATCTGCTTTGCTTCTTCTCGTTGCTTATAGATCTTTCCATTAACTCAAAAAGGGATTGTGTTCCAAAATAAATCAAAGCGTCAGCTCCATAAATCACAGCGGAGCCCCCCAGACCCAGGGGATACGCCAGGTGAACACATTCATTTATCACAGATGTACAGAATCAGCAGCGCAGCCCTATATCTCCAGACACGCTGTATACAGTTGGGAACAGCTGGGACGGAACATTCAACTTTTATTCAAACGTTGCGACAGTTTGATCAGTAGAGATCTAATGACTAACGTTTTTTTCCCCTTTGACATGCCAGGCTTGGCTTGTCACTCTCCAGAGTGAGGAGACTTATAAGCCATGCACGCTCCTCTGGTAAATGATATATGCAAATTGCGTCTTCAGAGAGGAAGACAACTAAAGCTCTAGGGTAACCTATTAGAAGCAGGAATCCTAAAAGTCAATATCGACCCTTTAACGAGCCTTGCAATACGATTTAGGATGAAAGCCAAACCAAAATCTCAATTTGCAGACAGCGTTTGGGGGGTGTTGCCCCTCATCAGTGCAAAGTATGAAAATATGATTTGGCTAGGCGAGAGGCTTTGGACTGGCGTGTAAGGTGTAAAGTTTCTCCTTGTGGAGAGAGACAAGTCAAGCCTGGCATGTCAACAGTAAGGAGACTTATAGGCCACGTATGCTCCTCTGGGAAATTAAATATGGAAATTGTCTCTATATAGAGAGGAAGTGGCCTAGAACTCTAGCACCACACAAGATCAGTAGAGATCATACCCGGCCTCACCGGTTGCTAAAACGAAGCGCCATTTGTGCAATATCGATCCAAGTGTCGGGTCAACAATGGCCAATGCAAGTCAACAGAAAATAAATAAATCGGACGGCACTCGAGACTTTTCGAGAATTGGAAAACACTCATTAGATAGAAGTCCTCTCAAAAACGGGGCAATGAAGTAGCTCGTAAAGGGGGATTCCAAGCAGGGGACCCCGCTACAAAATGCATATGACCCATTAGGGCAGGAGAGTGTAAGGAAAAAGAGAAGGGAAAATAAACTTTTCTGCTGAAATTTATGGTATACAGTCTACAGGGGGGCCACCACACAGCGCTGAGTCCACCCCGGCCCGGTCTATAGAGGGGCCACCACACAGCGCTGAGTCCACCCCGGCCCGGTCTATAGAGGGGCCACCACACAGCGCTGAGTCCACCCCGGCCCGGTCTATAGAGGGGCCACCACACAGCGCTGAGTCCACCCCGGCCCGGTCTATAGAGGGGCCACCACACAGCGCTGAGTCCACCCTGGACCGGTCTACAGGGGGGCCACCACACAGCGCTGAGTCCACCCCGGACCGGTCTACAGGGGGGCCACCACACAGCGCTGAGTCCACCCCGGACCGGTCTATAGGGGGGCCACCACAGTGCTAAGTACACCCCAGACCAGTCTATAGGGGGGCCACCACACAGCGCTGAGTCCACCCCGGACCGGTCTATAGGGGGGCCACCACACAGCGCTCAGTACACCCCGGACCGGTCTATAGGGGGGCCACCACACAGCGCTGAGTACACCCCGGACTGGTCTATAGGGGGGCCACCACACAGCGCTGAGTACAACCCCGGACCGGTCTATAGGGGGGCCACCACACAGCGCTCAGTACACCCCGGACCGGTCTATAGGGGGGCCACCACACAGCGCTGAGTACACCCCGGACCGGTCTATAGGGGGGCCACCACATAGCGCTGAGTACACCCCGGACTGGTCTATAGGGGGGCCACCACACAGCGCTGAGTCCACCCCGGACCGGTCTATAGAGGGGCCACCACACAGCGCTGAGTCCACCCCGGACCGGTCTATAGAGGGGCCACCACACAGCGCTGAGTCCACCCCGGACCGGTCTATAGGGGGGCCACCACACAGCACTAAGTACACCCCGGACCGGTCTATAGAGAGGCCACCACACAGCGCTGAGTACACCCCGGACCGGTCAATAGGGGGGCCACCACAGCGCTGAGTACACCCCGGACCGGTCTATAGAGGGGCCACCACACAGCGCTATATACATCCCGGACCGGTCTATAGGGGGGCCACCACACAGCGCTGAGTACACCCCGGACCGGTCTAGAGGGGCCACCACACAGCGCTATCTACATCCCTGACCGGTCTATAGGGGGGCCACCACTCAGCGCTCGGTACACCCCGGACCGGTCAATAGGGGGGGCCACCACACAGCGCTATCTACATCCCTGACCGGTCTATAGGGGGGCCACCACACAGCGCTGAGTAAACCCCGGACCGGTCTATAGGGGGGGCCACCACACAGCGCTATCTACATCCCTGACCGGTCTATAGGGGGGCCACCACACAGCGCTATCTACATCCCTGACCGGTCTATAGGGGGGCCACCACACAGCGCTATCTACATCCTGGACCGGTCTATAGGGGGGCCACCACACAGCGCTGAGTACATCCTGGACCGGTCTATAGGGGGGCCACCACACAGCGCTGAGTCCACCCCGGACCGGTCTATAGGGGGGGGCCACCACACAGCGCTGAGTCCACCCCGGACCGGTCTACAGGGGGGCCACCACACAGCGCTGAGTCCACCCCGGACCGGTCTACAGGGGGGCCAGGTTCTTGTTGAGTAATGAACTCAGGGGGCGCAGACGATCCACTATGGGGTATAATACTCTGATTATTCAATGCAGCAACAGAACTTTTGACATCACAAAAAACATCTGAGAATCTGCAGATTATTATGGAAGAAAATTCACAAATTATACAAAACAACAACAGAACTGAAAAACTTATTCTGGAAAATCTTAAAAACCCTCCGACGGGGGATAACGGGCGAATACCGGGACAGACACTACTACTCCCAGCATTTCCCTGTGACAGGCACTACTACTCCCAGCATTTCCCTGTGACAGGCACTACTACTCCCAGCATTTCCCTGTGACAGACACTACTGCTCCCAGCATTTCCCCATGACAGACACTACAACTCCCAGCATTTCCCCGTGACAGACACTACAACTCCCAGCATTTCCCCGTGACAGGCACTACAGCTCCCAGCATTTCCCCGTGACAGGCACTACTACTCCCAGCATTTCCCCGTGACAGACACTGCTACTCCCAGCATTTCCCCATGACAGACACTACAACTCCCACCATTTCCCCGTGACAGACACTACTGCTCCCAGCATTTCCCCGTGACAGACACTACTGCTCCCAGCATTTCCCCGTGACAGACACTGCTACTCCCAGCATTTCCCCGTGACAGGCACTACTGCTCCCAGCATTTCCCCGTGACAGACACTACTGCTCCCAGCATTTCCCCGTGACAGACACTACAGCTCTCAGCATTTCCCCGTGACAGACACTACAGCTCCCAGCATTTCCCCGTCACAGACACTACTGCTCCCAGCATTTCCCCGTGACAGGCACTACTGCTCCCAGCATTTCCCCGTCACAGGCACTACTGCTCCCAGCATTTCCCCGTGACAGGCACTACTGCTCCCAGCATTTCCCCGTGACAGACACTACAGCTCCCAGCATTTCCCCGTCACAGACACTACTGCTCCCAGCATTTCCCCGTGACAGACACTACTGCTCCCAGCATTTCCCCGTGACAGACACTACTGCTCCCAGCATTTCCCCGTCACAGGCACTACTGCTCCCAGCATTTCCCTGTGACAGACACTACTGCTCCCAGCATTTCCCCGTCACAGGCACTACTGCTCCCAGCATTTCCCCGTGACAGACACTACTGCTCCCAGCATTTCCCCGTCACAGGCACTACTGCTCCCAGCATTTCCCCGTCACAGGCACTACTGCTCCCAGCATTTCCCCGTCACAGGCACTACTGCTCCCAGCATTTCCCCGTCACAGACACTACTGCTCCCAGCATTTCCCCGTCACAGGCACTACTGCTCCCAGCATTTCCCTGTGACAGACACTACAGCTCCCAGCATTTCCCCGTCACAGACACTACTGCTCCCAGCATTTCCCCGTCACAGGCACTACTGCTCCCAGCATTTCCCTGTGACAGGCACTACAGCTCCCAGCATTTCCCCGTCACAGGCACTACTGCTCCCAGCATTTCCCCGTCACAGGCACTACTGCTCCCAGCATTTCCCCGTGACAGGCACTACAGCTCCCAGCATTTCCCTGTGACAGACACTACAGCTCCCAGCATTTCCCCGTCACAGACACTACTGCTCCCAGCATTTCCCCGTCACAGGCACTACAGCTCCCAGCATGCCCGCAGGACCCTCGCTGCCCTCGTGCCGCCCCCACTCGTGTTTCTGGCGGCTCTGCACCACGGGGGATGAGGAGTCAGGCTCCGACTTGTGCATAGTTTACTTTTTATGGCCCTGTGCAGACAGCTCCCCTCCTCCGCTCCCCGCACACATCGGCGGCGGCGGCGCCCCCCACTCTCCCGGCACCGGACACATGGCGGAGGAAAGTACGGAGAGCTCACCGTGGACGGAGGCTAACCAGCAGCAGGCGGCCAGCAGGAGCGCGGCCCCCAGCGGAGCGCCCATGTTCCCGGCTCCGTCTGTCTCAGGCAGATCCCATGGCCGCGGACCCCCCCTCCTGCGATCCCTCCTTCTCCTCTCCCGACTGCTTCATGGACTCTGGAACGACACGCCCCCTTCTTTGCACACCTTACCCAGACAAACCACGCCTTCACTTCAAACACGCCCCTTAGCCTATAACAACGCATCTCTGCCTTCCAAATCTACATAGCCACGCCTTTAATCCGATTGACATCGCTTTAATAGGCGACGCCCACATTCCAAGTGCAAGACTTAGGACACGCCCACACGACCCGCCCTCTCCGCGGCTCAGTGACGGCTCCGTGACGGCTCCCTCACTATCGCTGCGTGTTTTCGGGATCCGTTCACATTTGCCTGTAAATTGTGCTTTATTGTTCGATTTTTGTTAAAGTAAATATTTAATTTTTTTTTTATAGTATTCCTGTTTCTTCCTCAGCATTTTGTTCCTACGTCTGCTTAATGTCATGACCCCAAACTTTTTATCTTTTTTAATTTAGTTTACGACCACAACGTTTATTTTATTTTAATTTTCAAGGTGTTTTCGGTGCGGAAAAAAAATATTATGGTATTTTAATAGTTAAAACTTTTACAGATGTGGCGGACTCAATTATGTTGTTTGTTTGTTTTTTTAAGAAATGGTAAAAAGGAAGGAGGGATTTGTATAGTTTGTGCAGAGACGAGGGACCGATCCTGATCCAGCAGCTGTTTATACATGGTGGCCCTGTCACTGCCCATTACCTGGCGGCTGCCCGCGCCCCTCCTGAGGAGTAACATCATACCTTCATTGTGATGCCAGGCATGCAAATCAGAACCGAATAGATCAAAAGTGATCAGGCATCGGAAGCCATCAGATCAAAAGTGATCAATTCAGGCATCGGAAGCCATCAGATCAGGCATCAGAAGCGATCAGATCAAAAGTGATCAGTTCAGGCATCGGAAGTGATCAGATTGGGCATCGGCAGCCATCAGATCAAAAGTGATCAGTTCAGGCATCGGAAGTGATCAGATCAGGCATCAGAACCGATCAGTTCACGCATCAGAAGCGATCAGATCAAAAATGATCAGTTCAGGCATCAGAAGCCATCAGATCAGGCATCGGAAGAGATCAGATCAAAAGTGATCAGTTCAAGCATCGGAACTCAGAAGCCATCAGATCAGGTATCGGAAGCAATCAGATCAGGTATTGGAAGCCATCAGATCAAAAGTGATCAGCTCAGGCATCGGAAGTGATCAGATAAAAAGTGATCAGTTCAGGTATTGGAAGTGATCAATTCAGGTATCGGAAGTGATCAGTTCAGGCATCGGAAGTGATCAGTTCAGGCATCGGAAGTGATCAGATTGGGCGTTGGAAGCGATCAGATCAAAAGTGATCAGATCAAGCATCTAAAGCGATCAGATCAGGTATCTTAAGTGATCAGATCACACATCGGAAGTGATCAGTTCAGGCATCGGAAGTGACCAGATCAAAAGTGATCAGTTCAGGCATCGAAAGTGATCAGTTCAGGCATCAGAAGCGATCAGCTCAAGCACTGGACGCTAGCAGGGTCACATGTCATCAGACACCAAACCACCGACACCAGTGAAAGGGGCGGTCCAGGATTATTTTATTTTTTTGCTTAGGCAGGTAGTTGCTAACAGAGGTAACCAGCTGCCTGTTCTACCGGATGCGGGCTTGGAGAGGTCACTGACTGCTCCTGCCGGCGATTCAGCTGCTCTTCATCAACAGAGCAGCTCTTCTTCTTGTGCTCTGCTCTGTCGATGGGGCGTCACTGCCGATGTCATGCTGATTGACTGCCGATGTCATGCTGATTGACTGCCGATGTCATGCTGATTGACTGCCGATGTCATGCTGATTGACTGCCGATGTCATGCTGATTGACTGCCGATGTCATGCTGATTGACTGCTGATGTCATGCTGATTGCTGGCTCTCCGCACTTATATATCAAAATATAAAAGTGGTTGCACTCAATTGTGTTAGAGCATGTCAACGTGAAATACATGCAGTGGGAAGAGCAAAATGGCTTTTGAAATTTAGGAAAAATACACGAGACGTTTAGCACAAAATTTGGCCAAATAGTGTGAGCCCATCCACCATCATCAATGTAATCTCATGAATCTGATGGGTCCCTGACCTATCTGCCCGGTGTGAACACTTACCTATGGCTAATCTCTGAATGCATGGGTGAATACAAACACCTGGCTGATGGGCTCACACTATTTGGCCAAATAGCCGTCTGTCAATCAGCATGACGTCGGCAGTCACGCCCAGTCAACAGAGCAGAGCGGGAGAGAAGCCGCTCCTCTGCCAACGTGATGTCAGCGGAATCGCTGGCAGGAGAGGTCTGTGGCCAGGGATCAGCGCTGGGCCCATAGTAATAAAAATTAAACAGACCTGGATATCCCCTCTCAGTGACATTTCAGCAAGAGGAATATACTGACCATCACTTGATTTTTAGCAGTTTTTCCCTGTGCACTAGAAGCCTCAGCAAGCTTCTCTGTCTCTCTCTGCCTATGTTTCCCTACAGCTCTTCTCTATTGACAGGGTGTGACTGACGACATCATGCTGATTAACAGCCGACTGCCCGCTGCCTTACTGCGGAGAGCCAGCAGTCAATCAGCATGACATCAGCAGTGACGCCCCATCAACAGGGCAGAGCAGAAGAAGAAGAGCTGCTCTGTTGACGTGGAGCAGCTGAATCGCCGGCAGGAGCGGACAGTGACTTCTCTGAGCACCGGGTAGAACAGGCAGGCGGTTACCTCTGTTAGCAACGACCTGCCAGTTCGTTTTTATTCCCATAGCATTAAATAAAATAATCCTGGACAACCCCTTTAAAAATAATTACACTTTAACTGTGTTTTTAGAAACATTTTATTCATACAAAAACTATGTAAGGGTAAGTTCACACAGGGCGTTTTTGTTGCTTTTTTTTTCTGCAGCAAAACCTGATCTTCTTGGCAGGAAAGAAGCTGCGTCAAAAACGCAGGTCTAGGTGCATTTTTGGTGCGTTTTTTTGTTGCGTATTTGGTGCGTTTTTTTTAATGTCCTTGGATTTTCATCAGCAAAAACGCAGCAAATAATGATACCTGCGTTTTTGCTGCACATGAGAATTCAGTCATGTGGCTTTTTTCCCGTTGGCATTTGCTCGGCACTGCAGAGTGGTTTTGCATGGAAACAGTTTTTTACTGAAAAAAAAATGTCATTTTGGATACCGGTAATTACTGCTACAAAAAAAAAACCGCAGCAGGCGAAGTAAAGCCTCAGATTCATTACAAGCATTGTGGAATGAAGATGTGAAGTCATTGGGACAGGTAGAGACACACAGAGCAGAGCGCACTGCAGCCAACGGAAGGAAGGATCCTAAGACACTACACGGGCGTCTCGGGTGGGAATTTCCCAAAGAACTTCATATATTCCGACAGCAAAAACAACCAGATCATTTTCATTTCTTATCACTCTCGGGACTCCTCACCATCCCAAATGTGCAGTCAGGGCTCCGGAAGCCTCATTAGGTAGGTTAGGTTCAGAAAAAGAAGGTAAATCACTGACGTCAGACACATTTACAATATACCACTGGTTTCCCAAGTCAGATTTTGCTGCGTTTTTTTGAGCCACATCCTGATTCTACGGTATAGGACTTCTTTTTTCAACGCTAAACTTTATGAGCATGCACAAGAGACAAAATCCACTTCCAGAAAAAGGTACAAAACAAATCAAAAAGCAGCAAAAGAACACAAGAAAAAAAAACGGAAAACATGTTTATATCAGTTTTTGCCGCAGAAAAAAAAACGCCTAGTGTGAACTTACCCTTTGAGAGTTCCTTTTAACTGCTAGCAGAAATCATAAGCCTTTTTCACACATTGCATTTTTGCCGTGCTTTTTTTTTCTAGGAGAAACGCAGCCGCAGAAGAAAAGCCTCCAAACAGCATTATGCTTCCACCATGTTTGATGGTGGGGATGGTGTTTTCAGGGTGATGTGCAGTGTTTAGTGCAAAAAGTTTTACTTTGGTTTCATTTGACCACAGCATCTTCTTCCACATGCTCACTGTGTCCCATACGTGGCTCCATTAAAAATTCACTACTGTTTAATCTCTACTCTAACTTCAGATCTTGTTGTGTTTTTTTACTTCTGGAGATGTGTAATTTGAGAATTCCCAGTGCATGCTGGGACGCTCAGGTGGGACATCGTCAGGGCTGCGTGCTGTCCCCATCCTGAAAGGAAACATCATCAGTGACTTCAGTTTCTAGTCCTTGCTCCACTGAGCACGTGTTAGTTGTCAATTCCGGTACATGCTTAGTACGTGCACCCCGCGTTATACTTCTTTGAAAGCACAGTGACAGTGCGCTCCCTCGCCGACTCTAAGGAGAAGAGATAAGCCGACAAGAGAGCGCACTGTCAGTTCTTATTGAAAAAGAAAAATGCGGCGATTGGGGAGAACAGAGACCAGCCACTGAAACAGACGTCATGCCACTGTGAGTTAAAAAGAAAAAGCAGACAGAAAGTTAAAGTAAAGAGGGACAGGTAAGGGATTTTTAATTGAAGTATGTAAAAAAGTGACTTGATTAATAGATGTTTAGTATGAAATTCCCCTTTGGTTTCTGACCATCCCATCAACCATAGATTATGCACTGTGATTTCTGGCACAATCAATCAAGATCCATGATAAATAATGGTTGCTAGCAGAAATCTTAGGGCTTTTCCACACGTTGCATTTTTGCCATGTTTTTTTTTCTAGGAGAAACGCAGTCGCAGAAGAAAAGCCTCCATCCAAACAGCATTATGCTTCCACCATGTTTGATGGTGGGGATGGTGTTTTCAGGATGATGTGCAGTGTTTAGTGCAAAAAGTTCTACTTTGGTCTCATTTGACCACAGCATCTTCTTCCACATGCTCGCTGTGTCCCATACGTGGCTCCATTAAAAATTCACTACTGTTTAATCTCTACTCTATCTTCATATCTTGTTGTGTTTTTTTACTTCTGGAGATGTGTAATTTGAGAATTCCCAGTGCATGCTGGGACGCTTAGGTGGGACATCGTCAGGGCTGCATGCTGTCCCCATCCTGTAAGGAAACATCATCAGTGACTTCAGTTTCTAGTCCTTGTTCCACTGAACATGTTAGTTGTCAATTCCGGTACATGATTAGTACGTGCTCCCTGCGTTATACTTCTTTGAAAGCACAGTGACAGTGCGCTCCCTCGCCGACTCTAAAGAGAAGTGATGAGCTGACAAGAGAGCGCACTGTCAGTTCTTATTGAAAAAGAAAAATTGGGGCGATTGGGGAGAACAGAGACCAGCCACTGAAACAGACGTCATGCCACTGTGAGTTAAAAAGAAAAAGTAGACAGAAAGTTAAAGTAAAGAGGGACAGATAAAGGATTTGTAAATGAAGTATGTAAAAAAGTGACTTGATTAATAGACGTTTAGTATGAAATTCTCCTTTGGTTTTTGACCACCCCATCAACCATAGATTCTGCACTGTGATTTCTGGCACAATCAATCAAGATCCGTGATAAATAATGGTTTCATCGATGATCTTTTCCCACATTTTCAAGGTCAATTATTATCATTTTCTTGGAGGTGGCTACATCGTGACGATTCCTGACTTTAGCGATTATTCACAGGGTGTGAAGCGCAAACAGATACTTGAAATATTATAAAAAAAAAAAAAAGTATCACAATTTTTGAAGCTAAAATACTAGCACTATAGTACGGTTCAAGGAGGATTAAAATTTGCATGAAAGAACCCTCACATAATTCTTTTTTTCAGCTCCTTCTCTATAGACAATGCTTGGCACAGGTTCGGTGGAAGATAACCCGCGGCATTCAGTTAATACTGGCATAGCGAAATCCGTGCATATATCCCAGATATGAAACTGGTAGAACCAGTGTGTACGAGGTGTAATTTCAATAAGAGGCTCTTGTCGGAGTGAAGTGCTGATAAGGGTGATGTACGGCATGATTACATCGACGTGGACAGATCCTTCGACAGGAATTCTCACCTGCGGTTCACTATCGAGAATCATTCCCAAAGTATTTTCTACTTCACCAAGGTGTCGTCAAAGCTCCGGTATCCACTTAGGGTAAAGAACGTGTGTTGTACATATATACTCCAGCACAGAAAGTGCCCACCTATGAAACCGGCACACCCCCCCCCCACTCGTTTGTATTGATACCTTCATGGTGTAGTCACATAACTATTTTACAGGTTAATAAATGTAGATTTTAAGAATTTATACATCTATCCTTTCTACCTCATACTGGCCTCGAAAAAAATATTTTCCTTAACCCCTTCATGACCCAGCCTATTTTGACCTTAACCCCTTTACCCCCAAGGGTGGTTTGCACGTTAATGACCGGGCCAATTTTTACAATTCTGACCACTGTCCCTTTATGAGGTTATAACTCCGAAACGCTTCAACGGATCCTGGTGATTCTGACATTGTTTTCTCGTGACATATTGTACTTCATGATAGTGGTAAAATTTATTTGATAGTACCTGCGTTTATTTGTGAAAAAAAACGGAAATTTGGCGAAAATTTCGCAATTTTCAAACTTTGAATTTTTATGCAATTAAATCACAGAGATATGTCACACAAAATACTTAATAAGTAACATTTCCCACATGTCTCCTTTACATCAGCATAATTTTGGAACCAATTTTTTTTTTTGTTAGGGAGTTATAAGGGTTAAAAGTTGACCAGCAATTTCTCATTTTTACAACACCATTTTTTTTTAGGGACCACGTCTCATTTGAAGTCATTTTGAGGGGTCTATATGATAGAAAATGCCCAAGTGTGACACCATTCTAAAAACTGCACCCCTCAAGGTGCTCAAAACCACATTCAAGAAGTTTATTAACCCTTCAGGTGTTTAATAGGAATTTTTGGAATGTTTAAATAAAAATGAACATTTAACTTTTTTACACAAAAAATTTACTTCAGCTCCAATTTGTTTTATTTTACCAAGGGTAACAGGAGAAATTGGACCCAAAAAGTTGTTGTCCAATTTGTCCTGAGTACGCTGATACCCCATATGTGGCAGTAAACCACTGTTTGGGCACATGGGAGAGCTCGGAAGGGAAGGAGCGCTATTTGACTTTTCAATGCAAAATTGACAGGAATTGAGATGGGACGCCATGTTGCGTTTGGAGAGCCACTGATGTGCCTAAACATTGAAAGACCCCACAAGTGACACCATTTTGGAAAGTAGACCCCCTAAGGAACTTATCTGGATGTGTGGTGAGCACTTTGACCCACCAAGTGCTTCACAGAAGTTTATAATGCAGAACCGTAAAAATAAAAAATCATATTTTTTCACAAAAATTATATTTTTGCCCCCAATTTTTTATTTTTCCAAGGGTAAGAGAAGAAATTGGACCTCAAAAGTTGTTGTCCAATTTGTCCTGAGTACGCTGATACCCCATATGTGGCAGTAAACCACTGTTTGGGCGCATGGGAGAGCTCGGAAGGGAAGGAGCGCCGTTTGACTTTTCAATGCAAAATTGACAGGAATTGAGATGGGACGCCATGTTGCGTTTGGAGAGCCACTGATGTGCCTAAACATTGAAACCCCCCACAAGTGACACCATTTTGGAAAGTAGACCCCCTAAGGAACTTATCTGGATGTGTGGTGAGCACTTTGACCCACCAAGGGCTTCACAGAAGTTTATAATGCAGAGCCATAAAAATAAAACAAAATTTTTTTCCCACAAAAATTATTTTTTAGCCCCCAGTTTTGTATTTTCCCTAGGGTAACAGGAGAAATTGGACCCCAAAAGTTGTTGTCCAATTTGTCCTGAGTACGCTGATACCCCATATGTGGGGGGGAACCACCGTTTGGGCGCATGGGAGGGTTCGGAAGGGAAGGAGCGCCATTTGGAATGCAGACTTAGATGGAATGGTCTGCAGGCGTCACATTGCGTTTGCAGAGCCCCTAATGTACCTAAACAGTAGAAACCCCCCACAAGTGACACCATTTTGGAAAGTAGACCCCCTAAGGAACTCATCTTGATGTGTTGTGAGAGCTTTGAACCCCCAAGTATTTCACTACAGTTTATAACGCAGAGCCATGCAAATAAAAAATATTTTTTTTTCCACAAAAATTATATTTTAGCCCCCAGTTTTGTATTTTTCCAAGGTTAGCAGGAGAAATTGGACCCTAAATGTTGTTGTCCAATTTGTCCTGAGTACGCTGATACCCGATATGTGGGGGGGAACCACCGTTTGGGCGCATGGGAGGGCTCGGAAGGGAAGGAGCATCATTTGGAATGCAGACTTAGATGGATTGGTCTGCAGGCGTCACATTGCGTTTGCAGAGCCCCTAATGTACCTAAACAGTAGAAACCCCCCACAAGTGACCCCATATTGGAAACTAGACCCCTCAATGAACTTATCTAGATGTGTTGTGAGAACTTTGAACCCCCAAGTGTTTCACTACAGTTTATAACGCAGAGCCGTGAAAATAAAAAATCTTTTTGTTTTCCCACAAAAATTATTTTTTAGCCCCCAGTTTTGTATTTTCCCAAGGGTAACAGGAGAAATTGGTCCACAAAAGTTGTTGTCCAATTTGTCCTGAGTACGCTGATACCCCATATGTTGGGGTAAACCCCTGTTTGGGCACACAGGAGAGCTCGGAAGGGAAGGAGCACTGTTTTACTTTTTCAACGCAGAATTGGCTGGAATTGAGATCGGACGCCATGTCGTGTTTGGAGAGCCCCTGATGTGCCGAAACAGTGGAAACCCCCCAATTATAACTGAAACCCTAATCTAAACACACCTCTAACCCTAATTCCAACGGTAACCCTAACCACACCTCTAACCCTGACACACCCCTAACCCTAATCCCAACCCTATTCCCAACTTTAAATGTAATCTAAACCCTAACCCTAACTTTAGCCCCAACCCTAACTGTAGCCCCAACCCTAACCCTAACCCTAGCCCTAACCCTAGCCCTAACCCTAGCCCTAACCCTAACCCTAGCCCTAACCCTAGCCCTAACCCTAGCCCTAACCCTAACCCTAGCCCTAACCCTAGCCCTAACCCTAGCCCTAACCCTAACCCTAGCCCTAACCCTAGCCCTAACCCTAGCCCTAGCCCTAACCCTAGCCCTAACCCTAGCCCTAACCCTAGCCCTAACCCTAGCCCTAGCCCTAGCCCTAACCCTAGCCCTAAACCCTAGTCCTAACCCTAGCCCTAATGGGAAAATGGAAATAAATACATTTTTTTTTATTTTTCCCTAACTAAGGGGGTGATGAAGGGGGGTTTGATTTACTTTTATAGCGAGTTTTTTAGCGGATTTTTATGATTGGCAGCCGTCACACACTGAAAGACCCTTTTTATTGCAAAAAATATTTTTTGCAATACCACATTTTGAGAGCTATAATTTTTCCATATTTTGGTCCACAGAGTCATGTGAGGTCTTGTTTTTTGCGGGACGAGTTGACGTTTTTATTGAAAACATTTTTGGGCACGTGACTTTTTTTATCGCTTTTTATTCCGATTTTTGTGAGGAAGAATGACCAAAAGCCAGCTATTCATGAATTTCTATTGGGGGAGGCGTTTATACCATTCCGCGTTTGGTAAAATTGATAAATCAGTTTTATTCTTCGGGTCAGTACGATTACAACGATACCTCATTTATATCATTTTTTTATGGTTTGGTGCTTTTATACGATAAAAACTATTTTACAGAAAAAATAATTATTTTTGCATCGCTTTATTCTCAGGACTATAACTTTTTTATTTTTTTGCTGATGATGCTGTATGGCGGCTCTTTTTTTGCGGGACAATATGACGCTTTCAGTGGTACCATGGTTATTTATATCTGTCCTTTTGATCGCGTGTTATTCCACTTTTTGTTCGGCGGTATGATAATAAAGCGTTGTTTTTTGCCTCGTTTTTTTTTTTTTTTTCTTACGGTGTTTACTGAAGGGGTTAACTAGTGGGACAGTTTTATAGGTCGGGTCGTTACGGACGCGGCGATACTAAATATGTGTACTTTTATTGGTTTTTTTTTTTTATTTAGATGAAGAAATGTATTTATGGGAATAATATTTTTTTTTTTTTCATTATTTTGGAATATTTTTTTTTATTTTTTTTACACATTTGGAAAAAATTTTTTTTACTTTTTTACTTTGTCCCAGGGGGGGACATCACAGATCAGTGATCTGACAGTTTGCACAGCACTCTGTCAGATCACTGATCTGACATGCAGCAGTGCAGGCTTCACAGTGCTTGCTCTAAGCAGGCTCTGTGAAGCCACCTCCCTCCCTGCAGGACCCGGATCCGCGGCCATCTTGGATCCGGGGCTCGAGCAGGGAGGGAGGTGAGGAGACCCTCGCAGCAACGCGATCACATCGCGTTGCTGCGGGGGGCTCAGGGAAGCCCGCAGGGAGCCCCCTCCCTGCGCGGTGCTTCCCTGCACCGCCGGCACATCGCGATCATCTTTGATCGCGGTGTGCCAGGGGTTAATGTGCCGGGGGCGGTCCGTGACCGCTCCTGGCACATAGTGCCGGATGTCAGCTGCGATAAGCAGCTGACACCCGGCCGCGATCGGCCGCGCTCCCCCCGTGAGCGCGGCCGATCGGCTATGACGTACTATCCCGTCCAGGGTCAGATAAGCCCAGGGCACCTCGACGGGATAGTACGTCTAAGGTCACAGAGGGGTTAAAGACCTTGCCGTTTTTTGCTATTCTGACCAGTGTCCCTTTATGAGGTAATAACTCAGGAACGCTTCAACGGATCCTAGCGGTTCTGAGATTGTTTTTTCGTGACATATTGGGCTTCATGTTAGTGGTAAATTTAGGTCAATAAATTCTGCGTTTATTTGTCATAAAAATGGAAATTTGGCGAAAATTTTGAAAATTTCGCAATTTTCACATTTTGAATTTTTATTCTGTTAAACCAGAGAGATATGTGACACAAAATAGTTAATAAATAACATTTCCCACATGTTTACTTTACATCAGCACAATTTTGGAAACAAAATTTTTTTTTGTTAGGAAGTTATAAGGGTTAAAATTTGACCAGCGATTTGTCATTTTTACAACGAAATTTACAAAACCATTTTTTTTAGGGACCACCTCACATTTGAAGTCAGTTTGAGGGGTCTATATGGCTGAAAATACCCAAAAGTGACACCATTCTAAAAACTGCACCCCTCAATGTACTCAAAACCACATTCAAGAAGTTTATTAACCCTTCAGGTGCTTCACAGCAGCAGAAGCAACATGGAAGGAAAAAATGAACATTTAACTTTTTAGTCACAAAAATTATCTTTTAGCAACAATTTTTTTATTTTCCCAATGGTAAAAGGAGAAACTGAACCACGAAAGTTGTTGTCCAATTTGTCCTGAGTACGCTGATACCTCATATGTGGGGGTAAACCACTGTTTGGGCGCACGGCAGGGCTTGGAAGGGAAGGAGCGCCATTTGACTTTTTGAATCAAAAATTGGCTCCACTCTTTAGCGGACACCATGTCAAGTTTGGAGAGCCCCCGTGTGCCTAAAAATTGGAGCTCCCCCACAAGTGACCCCATTTTGGAAACTAGACGCCCCAAGGAACTTATCTAGATGCATAGTGAGCACTTTGAACCCCCAGGTGCTTCACAAATTAATCCGTAAAAATGAAAAAGTACTTTTTTTTTCACAAAAAAATTCTTTTAGCCTCAATTTTTTCATTTTCACATGGGCAACAGGATAAAATGGATCCTAAAATGTGTTGGGCAATTTCTCCTGAGTACACCAATACCTCACATGTGGGGGTAAACCACTGTTTGGGCACATGGTAAGGCTCGGAAGGGAAGGAGCGCCATTTGACTTTTTGAATGAAAAATTATTTCCATCGTTAGCGGACACCATGTCGCGTTTGGAGAGCTCCTGTGTGCCTAAACATTGGCGCTCCCCCACAAGTGACCCCATTTTGGAAACTAGACCCCCCAAGGAACTTATTTAGATGCCTAGTGAGCACTTTAAACCCTCAGGTGCTTCACAAATTGATCTGTAAAAATGAAAAAGTACTTTTTTTTCACAAAAAAATTCTTTTCGCCTCAATTTTTTCATTTTCACATGGGCAGTAGGGTAAAATGGATCATAAAATTTGTTGGGCAATTTCTCCCGAGTACGTCGATACCTCATATGTGGGGGTAAACCACTGTTTGGGCACTCGGCAGGGCTCGGAAGGGAAGGCGCGCCATTTGACTTTTTGAATGGAAAATTAGCTCCAATTGTTAGCGGACACCATGTCGCGTTTGGAGAGCCCCTGTGTGCCTAAACATTGGAGCTCCCCCACAAGTGACCCCATTTTGGAAACTAGACCCCCCAAGGAACTTATCTAGATGCATATTGAGCACTTTAAACCCCCAGGTGCTTCACAGAAGTTTATAACGCAGAGCCATGAAAATAAAAAATAATTTTTCTTTCCTCAAAAATGATTTTTTAGCCTGGAATTTCCTATTTTGCCAAGGATAATAGGAGAAATTGGACCCCAAATATTGTTGTCCTGAGTACGCAGATACCCAATATGTGGGGGTAAACCACTGTTTGGGCGCACGACAGGGCTCGGAAGGGATGGCACGCCATTTGGCTTTTTAAATGGAAAATTAGCTCCAATCATTAGCGGACACCATGTCACGTTTGGAGAGCCCCTGTGTGCCTAAACATTGGAGATCCCCCAGAAATGACACCATTTTGGAAACTAGACCCCCAAAGGAACTAATCTAGATGTGTGGTGAGGACTTTGAACCCCCAAGTGCTTCACAGAAGTTTATAACGCAGAGCCATGAAAAAAAAAAAAAAATTATTTTCTCAAAAATGATCTTTTAGCCTGCAATTTTTTATTTTCCCAAGGGTAACAGGAGAAATTTGACCCCAAAAGTTGTTGTCCAGTTTCTCCTGAGTACGCTGATACCCCATATGTGGGGGTAAATCACTGTTTGGGCACATGCCGGGGCTCGGAAGTGAAGTAGTGACGTTTTGAAATGCAGACTTTGATGGAATGCTCTGTGGGCGTCACGTTGCGTTTGCAGAGCCCCTGATGTGGCTTAACAGTAGAAACCCCCCACAAGTGACCCCATTTTGGAAACTAGACCCCCAAAGGAACTTATCTAGATGTGTGGTGAGCACTTTGAACCCCCAAGTGCTTCATAGAAGTTTATAATGCAGAGCCGTGAAAATAATAAATACGTTTTCTTTCCTCAAAAATAATTATTTAGCCCAGAATTTTTTATTTTCCCAAGGGTTACAGAAGAAACTGGACCCCAAAAGTTGTTGTCCAGTTTCTCCTGAGTACGCTGATACCCCATATGTGGGGGTAAACCACTGTTTGGGCACATGCCGAGGCTCGGAAGTGAAGTAGTGACGTTTTGAAATGCAGACTTTGATGGAATGCTCTGTGGGCGTCACGTTGCGTTTGCAGAGCCCCTGATGTGGCTTAACAGTAGAAACCCCCCACAAGTGACCGCATTTTGGAAACTAGACCCCGAAAGGAACTTATCTAGATGTGTGGTGAGCACTTTGAACCCCCAAGCGCTTTATAGAAGTTTATAATGCAGAGCCGTGAAAATAATAAATACGTTTTCTTTCCTCAAAAATAATTATTTAGCGCAGAATTTTTTAATTTTCCCAAGGGTAACAGGAGAAATTTGACCCCAATATTTGTTGTCCAGTTTCTCCTGAGTATGGTGATACCCCATATGTGGGGGTAAACTACTGTTTGGGCACATGCCGGGGCTCGGAATTGAAGTAGTGACGTTTTGAAATGCAGACTTTGATGGAATGCTCTGCGGGCGTCACGTTGCTTTTGCAGAGCCCCTGATGTGGCTTAACAGTAGAAACCCCCCACAAGTGACCGCATTTTGGAAACTAGACCCCGAAAGGAACTTATCTAGATGTGTGGTGAGCACTTTGAACCCCCAAGCGCTTCATAGAAGTTTATAATGCAGAGCCGTGAAAATAATAAATACGTTTTCTTTCCTCAAAAATAATTATTTAGCCCAGAATTTTTTAATTTTCCCAAGGGTAACAGGAGAAATTTGACCCCAATATTTGTTGTCCAGTTTCTCCTGAGTATGGTGATACCCCATATGTGGGGGTAAACTACTGTTTGGGCACATGCCGGGGCTTGGAATTGAAGTAGTGACGTTTTGAAATGCAGACTTTGATGGAATGCTCTGCGGGCGTCACGTTGCGTTTGCAGAGCCCCTGATGTGCCTAAACAGTAGAAACCCCCCACAAGTGACCCCATTTTGGAAACTAGACCCCGAAAGGAACTTATCTAGATGTGTGGTGAGCACTTTGAACCCCCAAGTGCTTCATAGAAGTTTATAATGCAGAGCCGTGAAAATAATAAATACGTTTTCTTTCCTCAAAAATAATTATTTAGCCCAGAATTTTTTATTTTCCCAAGGGTTACAGGAGAAATTGGACCCCAATATTTGTTGTCCAGTTTCTCCTGAGTACGCTGATACCCCATGAGTGGGGGTAAACCACTGTTTGGGCACACGTCGGGGCTCAGAAGGGAAGTAGTGACTTTTGAAATGCAGACTTTGATGGAATGGTCTGCGGGTGTCACGTTGCGTTTGCAGAGCCCCTGGTGTGCCTAAACAGTAGAAACCCCCACAAGTGACCCCATTTTAGAAATTAGACCCCCCAAGGAACTTATCTAGATATGTGGTGAGCACTTTGAACCCCCAAGTGCTTCACAGACGTTTACAACGCAGAGCCGTGAAAATAAAAAATCATTTTTCTTTCCTCAAAAATTATGTTTTAGCAAGCATTTTTTTTGATTCACAAGGGTAACAGGAGAAATTGGACCCCAGTAATTGTTGCGCAGTTTGTCCTGAGTATGCTGGTACCCCATATGTGGGGGTAAACCACTGTTTGGGCACACGTCAGGGCTCGGAAGTGAGGGAGCACCATTTGACTTTTTGAATACGAGATTGGCTGGAATCAATGGTGGCGCCATGTTGCGTTTGGAGACCCCTGATGTGCCTAAACAGTGGTAACCCCTCAATTCTACCTCCAACACTAACCCCAACACACCCCTAACCCTAATCCCAACTGTAGCCATAACCCTAAACACAACCCTAACCGCAACACACCCCTAACCACAACCCTAACCCCAACACACCCCTAACCATAACCACAACCCTAATTCCAACCCTAACCCTAAGGCTATGTGCCCACGTTGCGGATTCGTGTGACATATTTTCGCACCATTTTTGAAAAATCCGCGGGTAAAAGGCACTGCGTTTTACCTGCGGATTTTCCGCGGATTTCCAGTGTTTTTTGTGCGGATTTCACCTGCGGATTCCTATTGAGGAACAGGTGTAAAACGCTGCGGAATCCGCACAAAGAATTGACATGCTGCGGAAAATACAACGCAGCGTTTCCGCGTGGTATTTTCTGCACCATGGGCACAGCGGATTTGGTTTCCATATGTTTACATGGTACTGTAAACCTGATGGAACACTGCTGCGAATCCGCAGCCAAATCCGCACCGTGTGCACATAGCCTAATTCTAAAGGTATGTGCACACGCTGCGGAAAACGCTGCGGATCCGCAGCAGTTTCCCATGAGTTTACAGTTCAATGTAAACCTACGGGAAACAAAAATCGCTGTGCCCATGCTGCGGAAAAACTGCACGGAAACGCAGCGGTTTACATTCCGCAGCATGTCACTTCTTTGTGCGGATTCCGCAGCGGTTTTACAACTGCTCAAATAGAAAATCGCAGTTGTAAAACCGCAGTGAAATGCGCAGAAAAACCGCGGTAAATCCGCCATAAATCCGCAGCGGTTTAGCACTGCGGATTTATCAAATCCGCAGCGGAAAAATCCGCAGAGGACCAGAATACGTGTGCACATACCGAAACCCTAACCCTAGCCCTAACCCTACCCCTACCCCTAACCCTAACCCTAACCCTACCCCTACCCCTAGCCCTAACCCTAACCCTAGCCCTAACCCTACCCCTGACCCTAACCCTACCCCTAACCCTACCCCTAACCCTATTCTAACATTAGTGGGAAAAAAAAATTTTCTTTATTTTTTTATTGTCCCTACCTATGGGGGTGACAAAGGGGGGGGGGTCATTTATTATTTTTTTTATTTTGATCACTGAGATAGATTATATCTCAGTGATCAAAATGCACTTTGGAACGAATCTGCCGGCCGGCAGATTCGGCGGGCGCACTGCGCATGCGCCCGCCATTTTGGAAGATGGCGGCGCCCAGGGAGAAGACGGACGGGACCCCGGCTGGATCGGTAAGTATGATGGGGTGGGGGGGACCACTGGGGGGGGATCGGAGCACGGGGGGGGAATCGGAGTGCGGGAGGGGTGGAACGGAGCACGGGGGCGTGGAACGGAGCACGGGGGGGCTGGGATGGAGCACGGGGGGGTGGAACGGAGCACCGGGGGGGTGGATCGGAGTGCAGGGGGGGTGATTGGAGCACGGGGGGGTGATTGGAGCACGGGGGGAGCGGACAAGAGCACGGGGGGGAGCGGAGCACTGGACGGAGGGGAGCCGGAGCAGTGTACCGGCCAGATCGGAGGGCTGGGGGGGCGATCGGAGGGGTGGGATGGGGGCACACTAGTATTTCCAGCCATGGCCGATGATATTGCAGCATCGGCCATGGCTGGATTGTGATATTTCACCCGTTATAATGGGTGAAATATTACAAATCGCTCTGATTGGCAGTTTCACTTTCAACAGCCAATCAGAGCGATCGTAGCCACGAGGGGGTGAAGCCACCCCCCCCTGGGCTAAACTACCACTCCCCCTGTCCCTGCAGATCGGGTGAAATGGGAGTTAACCCTTTCACCCGATCTGCAGGGACGCGATCTTTCCATGACGCCGCATAGGCGTCATGGGTCGGAATGGCACCGACTTTCATGACGCCTACGTGGCGTCAAAGGTCGGGAAGGGGTTAAAGGGAATTTTTGCTATGTAATCTGAGATCGGCATGATGTAGGAGCAAAAAGCCTGATTCCAGGGATGTATCACTTGCTGGGCTGCTTGATGCACTTTTGACAGAATCCCTGTTTTCTCTGCTGTAGATGAACTAGAGGTCAGAATGCTGAGCTCTGTATAACCCCGCCCACACCACTGATTGGCAGCTTCCTGAGTACACTGTGAGAAAGCAGCCAATCAGTGGTAGGGGCGGGGTTACACAGATTAGCTGGACTGCATGGCACGAGACACCTAGTCCTGCCGTAATAATCGTCTCCTGATTGTACTGAAACTACAGCATGCTGATGAGCAAGCAACACATCACTGGAATCAGGGTCTCTGCCACTACATCATGCTGCTCTTGGATTACATAGCAAAACATGCTGACAGATTGAAATTGCTTCCTTTTTCCCCATCAGATGCATGGATTGCACTATTAAATATTTGTAATATTCTGTTGTACCAGACAAATGTCCAGGATATTCTTTCCCCGCGCTCTCACTGAGCAGCTCCCCTTGACTCACTCTCTCCCTTTATTTTCCTCCTAGTTGTGCACTAATATGAGGTCATGAAAATCGATTTGCTCCAATTCTGCTGCTCTATGAAAAATTAAAGCGAGAAATAGTCATTGTAAATTCTTCCGTTTCTTGTAGCAAAATTGAAGACAAAGTTTCATCTTCACAATTGATGACATATTTACAGCATTTGTCATAAGTGCCTGTTTGGCAAGAAAAAAAAACTGATGTGTGAAACCGGTCGGTAGGATTCACATATGATAATATTGTTTAATGCCTGTGTTAGATACTTTTACTCATCAGTCTGCTCACCATAGCCAGAGAGAAAAAGGTGGCATGCAATTGCTCATGGTTAGGATTGGACATAATAATTGTGATAAAACATGTTTAATAAAGTGAGCACAGCTGGTACGGCAGAGAAGTTTTCCATGTCCAGTGTCACTGGGTAAGGCTTTCTCTCCTGTAGAGTGTAAGATCTTATGGTCAGCGGCGTCCTCTCTCTCCTGTAGTGTGTAAACTCTTATGGTCAGTGGAGTCTTCGCTCTCTCCTATATACTGTAAATTCTTATGTTCAGCGGAGTCTTCGCACTCTCCTGTAGACTGTAAGTTCTTATGGTCAGCGGAGTCTTCACTCTCTCCTGTAGACTGTAAGTTCTTATGGTCAGCGGAGTCTTCACTCTCTCCTGTAGACTGTAAGTTCTTATGGTCAGCGGAGTCTTCACTCTCTCTTATATAGTGTAAGAGTTCTTATGGTCAGCGGAGTCTTCACTCTCTCCTGTAGACTGTAAGTTCTTATGGTCAGCGGAGTCTTCACTCTCTCCTGTAGACTGTAAGTTCTTATGGTCAGCGGCGTCTTCGTTCTCTCCTCTAGACTGTAAGTTCTTATGGTCAGCAGAGTCTTCGCACTCTCCTGTAGAGTGTAAGTTCTTATGGTCAGCGGAGTCTTCACTCTCTCTTATATAGTGTAAGAGTTCTTATGGTCAGCGGCGTCTTCGTTCTCTCCTCTAGACTGTAAGTTCTTATGGTCAGCAGAGTCTTCGCACTCTCCTGTAGAGTGTAAGTTCTTATGGTCAGCGGAGTCTTTGCGCTCTCCTGTAGAGTGTAAGTTCTTATGGTCAGCAGAGTGTTCACTCTCTCCTATATACTGTAAGTTCTTATGGTCAGAGAAGTCTTCGCTTTCTCCTGTAGAGAGTAAGTTCTTATGTTCAGCGGAGTCCTCGCACTCTCCTGTAGAGTATAAGTTCTTAGCGCCAGCGGAGTCTTCGCACTCTCCTGTAGAGTGTAAGTTTTTATGTTCAGCAGCATCTTCGCTCTCTCCTGTAGACTGTAAGTTCTTATGGTCAGCGGCTTCTTCGTTCTCTCCTCTAGAGTGTAAGTTCTTATGGTCAGCGGAGTCTTCGCTCTCTCCTGTAGAGTGTAAGTTCTTATGGTCAGCGGAGTCTTCGTTCTCTCCTCAAGAGTGTAAGTTCTTATGGTCAGCGGAGTCTTCGCTCTCTCCTGTAGAGTGTAAGTTCTTATGGTCAGCGGAGTCTTCGCTCTCTCCTGTAGACTGTAAGTTCTTATGGTCAGCGGCGTCTTCGTTCTCTCCTCTAGAGTGTAAGTTCTTAAGGTCAGCGGAGTCTTCGCTCTCTCCTGTAGAGTGTAAGTTCTTATGTTCTGCGGTGTCTTCACTCTCTCCTATACAGTGTAAGTTTTTATGTTCAGCGGAGTCTTCACGCTCTGCTGTAGAGTGTAAGTTCTTAACGCCAGCGGAGTCTTCGCACTCTCCTGTAGAGTGTAAGTTCTTATGGTTAGCAGAGTCTTCGCTCTCTCCTGTAGACTGTAAGTTCTTATGGTCAGCGGCGTCTTCATTCTCTCCTCTAGAGTGTAAGTTCTTATGGTCGGCGGAGTCTTTGCGCTCTCCTGTAGAGGGTAAGTTCTTATGTTCTGCGGCGTCTTCACTCTCTCCTATATAGTGTAAGTTCTTATGTTCAGCAGCGTCTTCGCTCTCTCCTGTAGAGTGTAAGCTCTTATGGTCAGTGGAGTCTTCACTCTCTCTTATATAGTGTAAGTTCTTATGGTCAGCGGAGTCTTCGCACTCTCCTGTAGAGTGTAAGTTCTTATGGTCAGCGGAGTCTTTGCGCTCTCACGTAGAGTGTAAGTTCTTATGGTCAGTGGAGTCTTCGCACTCTCCTGTAGGGTGTAAGTTCTTATGGTCAGTAGTGGCCTCTCTCTCTCTCCTGTAGAGTGTAAGCTCTTATGGTCAGCAGAGTCTTCGCGCTCTCCTGTAGAGTGTAAGTTTTTATGGTTAGCGGGGTCCTCTGTCTCCCCTATAGAATGTAAGCTCTTATTGACAGCAGAATTATCTTTCTCTCTCCTTCTAAACCCCTGTAAATATTCAAAGCAATTACAAACTTTCCAACAAATTTTTGGGAGGAATTCAGTGACGTCGGTAAATTTGAATTTCAGAAGATCGGCTCATCTGTAAATAAGACAGTTGGAGGCAGTGACACCAGACATCAGGTTTAGGAGGGTGATGCTGTAACCATTCCCCATATCAGTCATTATTATATTATATATTTTTTATAAAAACCCCGATCATAATCAAATTAGATGAAGTTTTTTTCTGAACAGCAGAAGTGTTTGAATAATATTTGGCACTTTGCATGTATTCATTATAGTTTTCCACAGCTCCACACATTTATCATTTTAATTGCTGCTTTTAATCAAACATTTAATGTGCCGATGTCATGAATTTGCATAGATTTAACCACAAAAAATGCTGATTTATATGTGGTGCTGCTAAAATGACATTACTGTTTATATAGGAAAATCATCTTTTTATTACCAGTTTTAAAATTACAAGTTTTTTTGTCTCATTTCTGCCAGTTATTTGAGAATATATCTCAATTAGGGACTTTCTGATTTGCGACAAATTCATCTAGCGATTTGAGGAGTATTTTTTTCTCCAAGTTGTCTTTTGTGGTTTAGTTCATTTTCTGATTTTTACACCATTGTGGCTTTTCTAGATGTTTTAGACAGATTCATGACATGTTACTTGTTAAAAAGTCACTCAATTTGGCTAAATTCTACCTTAATCCTCCCCAGGAGTGATTTTTTTTTAAATATCCATTAGTTATTTTGGCGCGTTTTTCATCTTGGCGCTCTTATTCTTTGTTTCTTGTCTTTCAAGTGCCATAACTTTTTATTTTTACCTAGCAGGAGCTGCTCCGATGCAGACGCGGCCAGGCTCTCGCTCCGCCAGGAGACCGGCGGCATCGGTATGGATGTAGCAGAGCCGAGGCGGCATCGGTATGGATGTAGCAGAGCCGAGGCGTCGTCATCGGTTCCGCAGGAGGCGAGTAGAATAATGGGCTGTCAGGAAGTGCACGCCGTCACCCTACTGGCCTTTGTCTGTGGCACAGCGTCCATCGCAGGCCTTTTTACCGCCACCCTGCTGCCTCAATGGAGACAGATGAAACTCTACACCTATAACAGGAACGAAAAAAACTTGACGGTCAACATCGGCATGTGGGTGAAGTGCACTCGTCAGGAGTGGTCCCGCGAGTGCCTGATGTATGACGGCGAGTGGTACGCCAGCGTCGACCAGTTAGACATTCGCGTCCTCCAGTTTGCCCTTCCGTTCAGCATCCTGACAGCCGGCTCTGCCCTAATCCTGTGCCTAACCGGAATATGTAACACCACTTTTAGCCCCAATGTGCCAAACCTAAAAATCGCCAGGTGCGTCGTCAACAGTTCCGGCTGCCATCTTGTGGCCGGCTTGCTATATATCCTGGCGGGTAGTATTAGCCTGACGCCGTCAATATGGTCGATATTTTATAATGACGTATTGAACAGGAAATACGGGCCATATTTTACCTATGACATTGCTGTCTTTGTTGCCATAGGCGGATCCGGTGGGATGTATTTCACGGCCCTGTTACTGTTTATCTGTTACTGTGCCTGCAAGTCTCTGCCATCGCCATTTTGGCAGCCGCTCTATTCCCATGCACCCAGCATGCACAGCTACGTCCCCCCGTCGTCATACTCATCACGGTCCCGGATGTCGGCCATTGAGATAGACATCCCCGTGGTCTCGCACACCGCATAGATCCATCCCATCGTGTGAACTTTGATTTCCTGTTCCATATTGGTGGTTTCATTCGGCTGATCAATATTGTCAATTTTTGTTTTGTTACATTTTTTTTTTTTTTTTTTTGTAATTGTAGGGGTTTTTTTTATTATTTTTTTCTGGAAATTGCTCTTTCTTGACAGTTGTATTGTTTTAAGCCACTGCATTTTAATTTCGCCTTTGCGTTGAAATTTCTATTGATATAAAGTGATGTTTTAGTTGTTTTTTTTTGCATAATGGGGGAACATATTACTTATAATTTTATATAGTTGTGATATTAATATTTTTGGAAACCTGCGTAATGTCTGTGAATAGGTCTCTAGATTTATATTAAGCCATGGAAGATTTAACGCAAAATAGGACCGATTAGTGGTCCATTCACACCTACCCATTCTCCAGCATCACGTTATATGGACCAAACGAGTGCCTAAACAAAACCACTGAGGAATGTTTTTGGAGGTTTTTTTTTTTTTTTAAATAAGGGGGTTCCTCTCCACAATGACCACGATAGGGGCAGCACGGTGGCGCGGTGGATAGCCTTGCAGCGCTGGGGTCCTGGGTTCAAACCCCACCAAGGACAACATCTGCAAAGAGTTTGTATGTTCTCCCCGTGTTTGCGTGGGTTTCCTCCGGGTTCTTCGGTTTCCTCCCACATTCCAAAGACATACTGATAGGGAATTTAGATTGTGAGCCTCAACAGGGACAGTGATGATAATGTGTGCAAACTGTAAAGCGCTGCGGAATATGTTAGCGCTATATAAAAATTATTATTATTATTATTATTATTTTTCCGTCAACAAAGTCATATGAGAGCCTTTTTTTGGTGGGTTAAATTCTGGTTTTTATCAATTCGCCATTCATTTTGCAACATAATGTACTGAAAAACGGTAAAAACAAATCGCGGTGCTGTGAAATGGTGAAAAAATTCAATTCCGCCATTGGTTTTTATATAGCCATCAACTAATCGTAACCAGAACCTCACAACATACACCGATAATTACTTGAAAAATGAATTTATACATGACAAAATTAAAGGGAACCTGTCATGTTAAAAAACGTATTCACGTGCAAATATGGGGTTAATCTTCAGGTTTATAGAGTTTATAAAGCTGTTCGGCGCAGGCAATGCCTCCGGCTTTCAGTCATAGGTGTGCGTCCGGCGTGGCTTCAGTCATCTCTCAGTAGATACTGAGCGTCAGCTACAACTGCTCACCGGCACCGTCTGACAACCGGCTCTTTACTGATGCAGTGCTGAGCCTCCTGTCAGTCAGTGGCGGGGCTCGGTTGCAGCTGCCGCTCACTATGTACTGAGCGGTGACTGAAACTGCTCCAGCCACTCCTCTATGACTAAAAGCCGGAGGCTGCCAGGAGGAATAAAGGTTATTTCCTCTCCGTAGCTCGGCTCACAATAAGTATTACTGGGATGTACGCTGCCCCAACTTACATATTAATAATAATTTCTATTTCTATAGTGCCAACCTATTCTGCATCACTTTACGGAGAGGACAATCTCATACTTCCTGTATTTTCATGAATTGTTATCAGCAGGCTCTTATCATAGGAGGCAGGATTACAATGACAGGTAATACCTCTTTAATAATAAATAATAATAATCTTTATTTTTATATAGCGCTAACATATTTCGCAGCGCTTTACAGTTTTTTGCACACATTATCATCGCTGTCCCCGATGGGGCTCACAATCTAAATTCCCTATCAGCATGTCTTTACAGACTTAATACAGAACTCACCATCCGCCTGCTCTCGGTCCCTTCACAATAACCTTTGCACACTCTCATTACATGCTTTGACACAAAAGATAAGGTCAGGGTCCAGTCATTGTGACCATGTACAGGTATTGTTTCCTTAAACAGGTAGTTAGAGTCTTAAAAAGAACCCAGCAGCCAGTGTGAAAATTGCAGCATTTATTTATTTATCGTATTTATTTTTAATACAGATTGTGATTTGTAAAAAGAAAAATATATATATATTTAACACAAAAAAAATTAAATGAGTAATTTTCTGATGATAGCTTCCTTTAAGCCTGGGGTATCAAAAGTTGGTTTTATAGCCTTGTTTAAGCTTTCATGTATTTTAGCCTGTTTTCTCTTGATAAATGTTTTTCCATAACTTCAGAAAAATTAATTTACAGGTTATATCTCAATTTAACAGGCTCGATACCATTGATATATTCAGGGGCGGATTATCAGAGGGTCAATATGGGCGGTAGCCCAGGGCCCAGTGGTCTGGGGGGGCCCTGGGCTACCGCACTGTTGACCCTCTGATCATCTGTTATTCGAATGCCGCTGCCGGCGGCCGCCGCCGGCATTTATGTGCCCGCCCCCGGCCCCCTGCCGTAGCCGGTGGGCAGAGAGAGGGGGCCCGCATGGGGCCCCTTCTCATCTGCTCACCGGGCCCCTTCCGGCGCTGCCTGCGGCGGTTTCCTATTGACGTGCGGGCACGCGCCCGCACGTCAATAGTTAACACCAGCCGCCAGCCAATTGGAGGCTGGCGGCTGAGGTCGGCCGCAGGCGCACACGTCGCCGGCGTCTGACGTCATTGTCAGTCGCCGGCGAGTGTGCTCTGTTGGAGGGAGCTCACCGCGGCGCTGGAGCGAGGACAGGTGAGGAGACTTTGTTTTTTTTTTTGTTTTTTTTTTACAACGGTGGACTGGACACACTGAGGGCAATGCTGGAGGACACTGGGGCAGATGGCTGGAGGACACTGGGGCAGATGGCAGGAGGACACTGGGGCAATGCTGGAGGACACTGGGGCAGATGGCTGGAGGACACTGGGGCAGATGGCAGGAGGACACTGGGGCAATGCTGGAGGACACTGGGGCAGATGGCTGGAGGACACTGGGGCAATGCTGGAGGACACTGGGGCAGATGGCTGGAGGACACTGGGGCAATGCTGGAGGACACTGGGGCAATGCTGGAGGACACTGGGGCAATGCTGGAGGACACTGGGGCAGATGGCTGGAGGACACTGGGGCAGATTGCTGGAGGACACTGGGGCAGATGGCTGGAGGACACTGGGGCAGATGGCAGGAGGACACTGGGGCAATGCTGGAGGACACTGGGGCAATGCTGGAGGACACTGGGGCAATGCTGGAGGACACTGGGGCAGATTGCTGGAGGACACTGGGGCAGATGGCTGGAGGACACTGGGGCAGATGGCTGGAGGACACTGGGGCAGATGGCTGAAGGACACTGGGGCAGATGGCTGGAGGACACTGGGGCAGATGGCAGGAGGACACTGGGGCAATGCTGGAGGACACTGGGGCAATGCTGGAGGACACTGGGGCAGATGGCTGGAGGACACTGGGGCAATGCTGGAGGACACTGGGGCAGATTGCTGGAGGACACTGGGGCAGATGGCAGGAGGACACTGGGGCAATGCTGGAGGACACTGGGGCAATGCTGGAGGACACTGGGGCAGATGGCTGGAGGACACTGGGGCAATGCTGGAGGACACTGGGGCAGATGGCTGGAGGACACTGGGGCAATGCTGGAGGACACTGGGGCAATGCTGGAGGACACTGGGGCAGATTGCTGGAGGACACTGGGGCAATGCTGGAGGACACTGGGGCAATGCTGGAGGACACTGGGGCAGATGGCTGGAGGACACTGGGGCAGATGGCTGGAGGACACTGGGGCAGATGGCTGGAGGACACTGGGGCAGATGGCTGGAGGACACTGGGGCAGATGGCTGGAGGACACTGGGGCAGATGGCTGGAGGACACTGGGGCAGATGGCTGGAGGACACTGGGGCAGATGGCAGGAGGACACTGGGGCAATGCTGGAGGACACTGGGGCAATGCTGGAGGACACTGGGGCAATGCTGGAGGACACTGGGGCAATGCTGGAGGACACTGGGGCAGATGGCTGGAGGACACTGGGGCAGATGGCTGGAGGACACTGGGGCAGATGGCTGGAGGACACTGGGGCAGATGGCTGGAGGACACTGGGGCAGATGGCTGGAGGACACTGGGGCAGATGGCTGGAGGACACTGGGGCAGATGGCTGGAAGACACTGGGGCAGATTGTTGGAGGACACTGGGACAATGCTGGAAGACACTGGGGCAATGCTGGAGGACACGGGCAGATGGCTGGATGACACTGGGGCAATGCTGGATGACACTGGGTCAATGCTGGATGACACTGGGGCAGATTGCTGGATGACACTGGGACAGATTGCTGGATGACACTGGGGCAGATTGCTGGATGACACTGGGGCAGATTGCTGGAGGACACTGGGGCAATGCTGGAGGACACTGGGGGAAATGCTGGACTTACTGGGGCAGATTTCTGGACACACTGGTGGTAATATTCTGGACACACTGTCTGGGGGCAATGCTGGACGCACTGGGGCAGATTGCTGGACACACTGTCTGGGGGCAATGCTGGACACACTGGGGGCAATATGCTGGAGACACTGGGGCAGATTGCTGGACACTGGGGCAATATGCTGGACATACTGGGGCAGATTGCTGGACACAATGGGGGCAGGACTGGAGGCATGGGCAGAATGTAGACACGGGGCATGATTGGAGACACGGGGCAGAATTAAAGACATGGGGCAGGATTGGATCATGTGGCAGGATGGATACGATGGAGACATATGGGGCAGGATGTGGAGATCATATGGGGTAGAATGGATACTCATGAGGGCAGGATGTGAGAACATATGGCTGGAGCCAGGAATGAGACACACGGGGCCAGGATGTGGAATATTATTACCATAGGGGCTAATTTAGGGATATTATTACTGCAGTGATGTATTTATTTTATTTTTTGAGTATACTGTTTTAAATGGGGGGCGGTCCTGTTACTGTGCAGAGTGACACTATATCACCTTTTTTTCTTCATGTGGTGTAATGTAGAAGTTGTGAAAATTAAGTAATGTGTTCTGCAAGCGGAGCTCGAGATAACTGTGTTATTTCCTGCAGAAACGAGTCCTGGCTGGGAGAAATGATGGCGGTCTGTGCTGGCTGAAAGATGAAGGACTTCACCTAGAGACGTCACTGGTGAGTCAGTGTTACCTATACACTGACACTATACACTGTATACTATATTGAGCTCCTGTGTATAATACCACCAGTGATCTCTGTATTACCTCTACACAGACACTGCATACTAAGTACAGATCTCCTGTGAATACTGGCACTTATGGTGATAGTATTGTGTTGTTGTTTTTTACTGATCAGTATTGTAGTATTCAGTCACTATGTGGTGGTAATATGTGGTCTGGAAATGGTGTTGTGGTATTTGTCCCTTGTATGTGATATTATTCGATCACTGTGGTTGTAATTTGTGGTCTGGTCATGGCGCGGTGGTATTTGTTCCTTGTATGTGATATTATTGGTCAAAATATACCTAAATTGTATTGCAGATTCTAACAAATATTTAATAGGTTACAGTAGAGTAGGGCCCGGCCATTTTTCTGGAATAATCTGGTTCGGGTATATCATGACCCCCGTCACATGACCCCCGTCACATGACCCCCGTCACATGACCCCCGTCACATGACCCCCGTCACATGGCCGGGGGGGGCCCACAGTGTCTGAACAGCCCGGGGCCCTGGCTACCCTTAATCCACCCCTGGAGATATATATATATATATATATATATATATATATATATATATATATATATATATATATATATATATATATATATATATATATGTATATATATATATATATATATATGTATATATATATATATATATATATATATATTGATCAACCAGACATTTCCTTCCTAAAATCCACAGGCGTCCTACACAATTTATTTACATACAATCACGGGAGACTAAACAATTGTTAGGAAATATAGTATATGTTCGATTTATGTAAAGAGAAAAAAAAAACTACAGGACATTGTTGCAAAGCTAAAGTAATTAGTGGAAATACTAGAAGAAAAAGTGTGACAAAGAGTTGCTTCCTTGTCCCTTCCTGGGTCACGCCTGCGACATTGCCTGCAACGAATCTTTTTTACAAAATTTACAAATTTACATTTAACAGGAAGATACATCACCTTTATTTATTAAATTAAAATGCAATAACGGGTGATCAAAAGAACGTATCGGCACAAAAGTGGAATCAGTAAAAACGCCAGCTCGGCGCACAAAAAATAAGCCCTCACCTGACCCCAGATCACGAAAAATAGAGACGCTATGGGTATCAGAAAATGGCGCTTTTTTTTTTTTAGCAAAGTTTTGAATTTTTTTTCACCTCTTAGATAAAAAATAACCTAGACATGTTCAGTGTCTATGAACTCGTACTGACCTGGAGAATCATATTGGCTGGTCAGTTTTAGCATTTACCGAACCTAGCAAAAAAGCCAGTCAAAAAACAAGTGTGGGATTGCACTTTTTTTGCAATTTCACCGCATTGGAATTTTTGTTCCCGTTTTCTAGTACAAGACATGGTAAAACCAAGTTTGTCGTTCAAAAGTACAAATCGTCCCGCAAAAAATAAGCCCTCACATGACGGAAAAATAAAAAAGTTATGGCTCTGGGAAGGAGGGGAGCGAAAAACGAAAACACAAAAACGAAAAAGGGCCGCGGCGGCAAGGGGTTAATATTTATGATCCGATGTCTAATTCCAGAGAAATCCACGTTATTTTTAATATGTAAATGAGTTGTTAAGGACTACGGGTGGGACATAGATCTTCCCAAGAATCTGCCTCCAGAGCTTATTTTAATAGAAAAGGAGAGTTACCACTGTGATATATATATATAAATCAGGAGAGCAGACTGTCAGTCATTACATGTCTCACACTGGTAACTCTCCCTTTCATTTAAAATAAGCTCTGGAGGCAGATTCTCGGGAAGATCTAAGTCCCACCTGTAGATCTTAACAGCTCATTTACATATTAAGGAAAACATGGATTCCTCTGGAAAAAGAGATCGGATTGCAGTTATCTAGGTATCATTTTATTCAGCTTCCTATGACCTGCATGCTCATATAGATGGCTGAGGACAGTTGATCCTAGTGACAGATTCGTGTTAAATGTTTGAATTCAAATCAATAATTTAAAATGATGTGGAAACTTTCATTGGCATTTTTCAATTAAATGGATGTATTATGTGCTAAAACTAATTTTTACATTTGAATTTCATTAAAAATGTTGCATCATTTTTCATCTCAACTTCGAAGTGGTCTCTGGTCATAAATCAGCTCAGAAGGGTTAAAGTTTGAGCAACAATTTCTATCTTTTTTCCAAAAACTTACAAAGACCTGTTTCTTTAGGGACCTATTCAGATTTCAATGGACTTTGAGGGGCGTATATATTGGAAATTCCCCAAAAGTGATATTATTTTAAAAATCACATTCTACAAATACTTCAAAACTGTTGTCAGGAATTTTTTTTTTTTTAACTCTACAGGTGCTACACAGGAATTAACCCCTTAATGCCATATGACGTACTATCCCGTCGAGGTGACCTAGGACTTAATTCCCAGTGACGGGATAGTACGTCATATGCGATCGGCCGCGCCACGGGGGAACGCGGCCGATCGCAGCCGGGTTTCAGCTGACTATCGCAGGTGACATCCGGCACTATGTGCCAGGAGCGGTCACGGACCGCCCCTGGCACATTGACCCCCGGCACACTGCGATTAAACATAATCGCAGTGTTCCGACGGCATAGGGAAGCATCGCGCAGGGAGGGGGCTCCCTGCGTGCTTCCCTGAGACCCACGGAGCAACGCGATGTGATTGCGTTGCTCCGAGGGTCTCCTACCTTCTTCTCCCTGCAGGTCCTGGATCCAAAATGGCTGCAGGGCTGCATCCGGGTCCTGCAGGGAGGTGGCTTACCAGCGCCTGCTCAGAGCAGGCGCTGGTAAGCCTGCAGCCCTGCCTGTCAGATCGCTGATCTGACACAGTGCTCTGCAAAGTGTCAGATCAGCGATCTGACCCTATAACATGATGGCCACCCCTGGGGCAATGTTGTAAAGTAAAAAAAAAATATTCACATGTGTAAAAAAATAAAATAAAATAAATTCCTAAATAAAGAAAAAAATATATTCTTCCCATAAATACATTTCTTTATCTAAATAATAATAAAAAATAAATAAAAGTACACATATTTAGTAACGCCGCGTCCGTAACGACCCCACCTATAAAACTGTCCCGCTAGTTAACCCCTTCAGTGAACGCGGTAAAAAAAAAAAATGAGGCAAAAAACAACGCTTTATTATCATACCGCCGAACAAAAAGTGGAATAACACGCGATCAAAGAGATGTGGAATGGTATAAACGCTCCCCCAAAAAGAAATTCATGAATAGCTGGTTTTTGGTCATTCTGCCTCACAAAAATCGGAATAAAAAGCGATCAATCAATCAAATGTCACGTGCCCGCAAAAAACAAGACCTCACATGACTCTGTGGACCAAAATATGGATAAATTATAGCTCTCAAAATGTGGAGACGCAAAAACTATTTTTTGCAATAAAAAACGTCTTTTAGTCTGTGACGGCTGATAATCATAAAAATCCGCTAAAAAACCCGCTATAAAAGTAAATCAAACCCCCTTCATCACCCTCTTAGTTAGGGAAAAATAATAAAATACAAATTTTTTAATTATTTCCATTTTACCATTAGGGTTAGGGCTAGGGTTAGTATTAGAGCTAGGGTTAGGGTTAAGGCTAGGGTTAGGGGTAGGGATAGGGCCAGGGTTAGGGCTAGGGTTAGGGCTACGGTTAGGGCTAGGGTTGGGGCTAGGGTTAGGGTTTCAGTTATAATTGGGGGTTTCCATTGTTTAGGTACATCAGGGCTCTCCAAACGCGACATGGCGTCCGATCTCAATTCCAGCCAATTCTGCGTTGAAAAAGTAAAACAGTGCTCCTTCCCTTCCGAGCTCTCCCGTGCGCCCAAACAGGGGTTTACCCCAACATATGCAGTATCAGCGTACTCAGGACAAATTGGCAACAACTTTTGAGGTCCAATTTATCTTGTTACCCTTGGGAAAATAAAAATTAGGGGTGCTAAAAAACCATTTTTGTGGGAAAAAATGATATTTTATTTTCACGGCTCTGAGTTATAAACTGTAGTGAAACACTTGGGGGTTCAAAGTTCTCACAAGACATCTAGATAAGTTCCTTGGGGGGTCTAGTTTCCAATATGGGTCACTTGTGGGGGTTTCTACTGTTTAGTTACATCAGGGGCTCTGAAAATGCAACGTGATGCCTGCAGACCAATCCATCTAAGCCTGCATTCCAAACGGCGCTCCTTCCCTTACGAGCTCTGCCATGCACCCAGACGGTGATTCCCCCCACATTTGGGGTATCAGCGCACTCAGGACAAATTGGACAACAACGTTTGGGGTCCAATTTCTCCTGTTATCCTTGGGAAAATACAAAACTGGGGGCTAAAAAATAATTTTTGTGGAAAAAAATTATTTTTTATTTTCACGGCTCTGCATTATAAACTGTAGTGAAACACCTGTGGATTCAAAGTTCTCACAACAAATCTAGATAAGTTCCTTGAGGGGTCTAGTTTCCAATATGGGGTGACTTGTGGAGGGTTTCTACTGTTTATGTACATTAGGGGCTCTGCAAATGCAACATGACGCCTGCAGACCATTCCATCTAAGTCTGCATTCCAAACGGCGCTCCTTCCCTTCCGAGCCCTCCCATGTGCCCAAAAAGGGGTTTCCCCCCACATATGGGGTATCAGAGTACTCATGACAAATTGGACCACAACTTTTGGGGTCCAATTTCTCCTGTTACCCTTGGGAAAATACAAAACTGGGGGCTAAATTATAATTTTTGTGGGAAAAATTTTTTTTTTCACGGCTTTGCGTTATAAACTGTAGTGAAACACTTGGGGGTTCAAAGCTCTCACAACACATCTAGATGAGTTCCTTAGGGGGTCTACTTTCCAAAATGGTGTCACTTGTGGGGGGTTTCAATGTTTAGGCACATCAGGGGCTCTGCAAACACAACATGACGTCCCATCTCAATTAAAGTCAATTTTGCATTGAAAAGTCAAATGGCGCTCCTTCCCTTCCGAGCTCTGACATGGGCCCAAACAGTGGTTTACCCCCACATATGGGGTATCAGCACACTCAGGACAAATTGCACAACAACTTTTGGGGTCCAATTTTTTCTCTTACACTTGGGAAAATAACAAATTGGGGGCAATAAGATTATTTTTGTGAAAAAATATGATATTTTTATTTTTACGGCTCTGCATTATAAACTTCTATGAAGCACTTGGTGGGTCAAAGTGCTCACCACACCTCTAGATAAGTTCCTTAGGGGGTCTACTTTCCAAAATGATGTCGCTTGTGGGGGATTTAAATGTTTAGGCACATCAAGGGCTCTCCAAACGCAACATGGCGTCCCATCTCAATTCCTGTCAATTTTGCATTGAAAAGTCAAACGGCGCTTCTTCCCTTCCAAGCTCTGTCATGCGCCCAAACAGTGGTTTACCCCCACATGTGGGGTATTGGCATACTCAGGACAAATTGTACAACAACTTTTGGGGTCCATTGTCTCCTGTTACCCTTGGTAAAATAAATCAAATTAGAGCTGAAGTAAATTTTGTGTGAAAAAAAGTTAAATGTTCATTTTTATTTAAACATTCTAAAAATTCCTGTGAAACACCTGAAGGGTTAATAAACTTTTTGAATGTGGTTTTGAGCACCTTGAGGGGTGCAGTTTTTAGAATGGTGTCACACTTGGGTATTTTCTATCATATAGACCCCTCAAAATGACTTCAAATGAGATGTGGTCCCTAAAAAAAAAAATGGTGTTGTAAAAATGAGAAATTGCTGGTCAACTTTTAACCCTTATAACTCCCTAACAAAAAAAAAAATTTTGTTCCAAAATTGTGCTGATGTAAAGTAGACATGTGGGAAATGTTATTTATGAAGTATTTTGTGTGACATATCTCTGTGATTTAAGGGCATAAAAATTCAAAGTTGGAAAATTGAAAATTTTCTAAATTTTGGCAAAATTTCCATTTTTTTCACAAATAAACGCAAGTCTTATCGAAAATTTTTTTACCACTATCATGAAGTACAATATGTCACGAGAAAACAATGTCAGAATCATCAGGATCTGTTGAAGGGTATAGTGAGAATTTTGAACTCACAGGTACTACACAAAATTTGGTAACATTAGGTCGTCATTTTGAAAATGTTCATTTTTTTCCCGATAATGTTGCTTTAACCTCAAAATTTTCCGTTTTTAACCCCTTCATGACCCGGGGTATTTTTTTGTTTTTGTTTTTCGCTCCCCTCGTTCCCATAACTTTTTTATTTTTCCGTCAATATGGCCATGTGAGGGCTTATTTTTTGCAGGACAAGTTGTACTTTTGAACGACATCATTGGTTTTAACATGTCATGTATTAGAAAAACAGGAAAAAAATTCCCAGTGCAGTGAAATTGGAAAAAAAGTGCAATCCCACACTTGTTTTCTTGTTTGGCTTTTTTTGCTAGGTTCACTAAATGCTAAGATTGACCTGCCATTGTGATTCTCCAGGTCATTACAAGTTCATCTACTATATAATTGTCTAAGGGGTACTTCCGTCTGTCCTTCTGTCTGTAACGGTTATTCGTTCGCTGATTGGTCGCGGCAGCTACCTGTCATGGCTGCCGCAACCAATCAGCGACTCGCACAGTCCGAAAGAAAATGGCCGCTCCTTACTCCCCGCACTCACTGCCCGGCGCCCGCATACACCCCTCCAGTCTGCCCTCACACAGGGTTAATGGCAGCGGTAACGGACCGCGTTATGCCGCGGTGTAATGCACTCCGTTACCGCTGCTATTAACCCTGTGTGACCAAGTTTTTTACTATTGACGCAGCCTATGCAGCGCCAATAGTAAAAACATCGAATGTTAAAAATATTTAAAAAAATAAAAAATGATTATATACTCACCTACGCCGCCTTTCCCGCTCCTCGCGATGCAACCGGCACGTTCCGGTCGCACGGATGGTGTGGCAGAAGGACCTGCCATGACGTCACGGTCATGTGACCGCGACGTCATCACAAGTCCTGTGCGCCTGCGCGAAAAGGACCTGCCGTGACGTCATGGTCATGTGACTGCTACACGGTCATGTGACCACGACGTCACGGCAGGTCCTGCACGACAAGGACCTTGCCGCTTGCAATGGAGCGGTCCCGGGAGCGTGGCGAGGAGCGGCAAAGGCGGCGGATGGTGAGTATAGCAGTACTTCCAACGGGCCTTCGGAAGGTGAGTATATGTTTTTTTTTTTTTTACGTCTCTATACTACGTGGCTCTGTGCTGGGCAATATATTACGTGGCTGGGCAATATACTTTGTGGCTGGACAATATACTCCGTAACTGGGCAATATACTACATGGCTCTACTATATACTATGTGGCTGGGCAATATACTACGTGACTGAGCAATATACTGAACTACGTGCCTCTGCTATATACTACGTGGCTGGGCAATATACTATGTGACTGGGCAATATACTACGTGGCTCTGTGCTGGGCAATATACTACGTGGCTGGGCAATATACTACGTGACTGGGCAATACACTACGTGGCTGGGCAATATACTACGTGGCTCTGTGCTGGGCAATATACTACGGGACTGGGCAATATACTACGTGACTGGGCAATACACTACGTGGCTCTGTGCTGGGCAATATACTACGTGGCTGGGCAATATACTACGTGACTGGGCAATATACTACGTGGCTGGGCAATATACTACGTGGCTGGGCAATACACTACGTGGCTGGGCAATATACTACGTGGCTCTGTGCTGGGCAATATACTACGGGACTTGGCAATATACTACGTGACTGGGCAATATACTACGTGACTGGGCAATATACTACGTGACTGGGCAATATACTACGTGCCTGGGCAATATACTACGTGACTGGGCAATGTACTACGTGACTGGGCAATATACTACGTGCCTGGGCAATATACTACGTGACTGGGCAATATACTACGTGACTGGGCAATATACTACGTGACTGGGCAATATACTACGTGACTGGGCAATATACTACGTGACTGGGCAATATACTACGTGGTTGGGCAATATACTACGTGACTGGGCAATATACTACATGACTGGGCAATATACTACGTGGTTGGGCAATATACTACGTGGACATGCATATTCTAGAATACCCGATGCGTTAGAATCGGGCCACCATCTAGTAGACAATAAATATGTATAGGTTCTTTTTTATCTATGTGGTAAAAAAAATCCAAACTTTGCTAAGAAAAAAAAAATTTGTGCAATTTTCCGAGACCCTTAGCGTCACCATTTTTCGTGATCTAGGGTCGGGTGAGAGCTTATTTTTTGCGTACCGAGCTGATGTTTTTAATTATACCATTTTGGTGCAGATACATTCTTTTTATCGCCCATTATTGCATTTTGATGCAATGTCGCGATGACCACAAAAACGTAATTCAGTCGTTTCATATTTTTTTCTCGGAACACCGTGTTGCGATCAGGTTAATCCTTTTTTTTTATTGATAGAATGGGTGATTCTGAACGCGGCAATACCAAATATGTGTATATTTGATTTTTTTTTTTTTATTTTGAATGTGGCATAAGGGGGTGATTTAAACTTTTATATATATATTTTTTTGTCATTTTTTTTAAACATTTTTTTTTACTTTTGTCACGCTTCAATAGCCTCCATGGGCTGATCGGCTCTGCTACATTGGAGGGATGCTCAGATCGCTCCTATGTAGTAGAATTGCTGCATTGCTATGAGCGCCGACCACAGGGTGGTGCTCACAGCAATCCGGAATCAACAACCATAGAGGTCTTCAATAGACCTCTGGTTGTCATGCCAACACACTGCTGACCCGATCACGGTGTCAGCGATGCGCGCATTTCCGGCCTGATGGACGGCAGCGCTAGTTAAATGCTATTGTAAGCGTTTGACAGCGGCATTTAACTAGTTAATAGCGGCGGGTGAATCGCGATTCCTCCCGCCGCTATTGCGGGCACATGTCAGCTGTACAAAACAGCTGACATATCCCTTTTTTGACGCGGGCTGACCTCGGACGTACTATCCTGTCCGAGGTCAGAAAGGGGTCGAAGAGGTAACATGAAAAAGTGGACCTCACAGTTAGTTACCCACTTTCTGAGCTTTTAGCCATTTTTCTTTCTTCGATACTGCCAAAAAGTTCTGTTTGGTCCCACAGCAGGGCTTGGAAGGGAAAAAACAACATTTGGTATTTGGAATGTAAATTTTTGGGAATAGATTGGAGAATCCATATCTCATTTGCAGTGCCCCTGAGATAATAAAACAGCAGAAACCCACACCACTGACCCCATTTTGGAAACTAGACCCATCAAGGAATTCATCTAGGGGGTTGTTGAGCTTTTTCAACCAGTAGGTTCCTCATCCTATCCTATGGATGTGAAAACACATTTTTTTTCCTGCTACAATGTTGTTTTAGCACCAAATTTGTAATTTTCACAGTGGATAATAGGATAAAAGGACCCACTAATTTGTTATGCAATCTCTTTCGAACCCGAAGACATTCCATATGTGATTAAAAACTGCTGATGGGGCACATGGTAGGGCTTGGAAAGAGAAGAGTGCTATTTGATTTTTGGAGAGTAAATTGGTCTGGAATAGATTGTGAATACGATGTCGTGAGTAGAGAGCCCCTCGCATATCTGTCACGGGGCGGCCAAGAGAGACTAAGGGTACCGTCACACTATACCATTTCGATCGCTACGACGGTACGATTTGTGACGTTCCAGCGATATCCTTACGATATCGCTGTGTCTGACACGCAGCAGCGATCAGGGATCCTGCTGAGAATCGTACGTCGTAGCAGATCGTATGGAACTTTCTTTCATCGCTGGATCTCCCGCTGTCATCGCTAGATCGGTGTGTGTGACACCGATCTAGCGATCTAGCGATGCGATCCAGCGATGCGTTCGCTTGTAACCAGGGTAAACATCGGGTAACTAAGCGCAGGGCCGCGCTTAGTAACCCGATGTTTACCCTGGTTACAAGCGTAAAACTAAAAAAAAACAAACAGCACATACTTACATTCTGGTGTCAGTAAGGTCCCTTGCCGTCTGCTTCCAGCACTGTGACTGCCGGCCGTAAAGTGAAAGCAGAGCACAGCGGCTGTGCTTTCACTTTCACTTTACGGCCGGCAGTCACAGTGCGGGAAGCAGAGACTGCAAGGGACCTGACGGACACCAGAATGTAAGTATGTGCTGTTTGTTTTTTTTTTAGTTTTACGCTTGTAACCAGGGTAAACATCGGGTTACTAAGCGCGGTCCTGCGCTTAGTTACCCGATGTTTACCCTGGTTACCCAGGGACCTCGGCATCGTTGGTCGCTGGAGAGCTGTCTGTGTGACAGCTCCCCAGCGACCACACTACGATTTACCTACGATCACGGCCAGGTCATATCGCTGGTCGTGATCGTAGGTAAATCGTATAGTGTGACGGTACCCTAAGGCTGGTTACCCGGGCCCCTGCGTTATCCCTCAGACTAGGGGAAACCCTGTCTGTCGCTCTCCCAGAATTTACACTGATGGTGTGCTTGTCTGGGCCGCCAGGCCTGACCCTGACTCCTGTTTCAGCCCTATGCTGAAACCACCACCCGCCACCCAGTGAAGAGACCACACACCAATCCCCCACAGAAAGCACAGACGGAAAACTAAAAACGCACCACGCCGCAAGCACACAGGAAAATACGATAATGTGCACAGGGCAAAACAAATACAAATATAGGAAGGAGAAATATAACAATGGATCATACACTACCAGATACGATAATACTTCTCGAAGACCACCACTCCAGACCGGAATCACTAGCCACAAGGCACAAGCTATAATCGGCGACGCCCAAAGTTCAGCAAGACTATTTAAAGGCCATGGGCGTAACCCAACCTCCAATCCGATTACCAACTAAATTAACCCCGAGAAACCTGGATAAAGTCTAGCCGGCGCCACTGAGCGTATGGTGGTCGTAAATGGAATTACTGATGTCTGTCGGACGCCCTAGTGTGAATAGCGTCCAACATGACAATACCAAAACAGCAGAAACTCCCCACAAGTTACCCCACTTGTAAACTAAACCCCTTAAGGAACTCATGTAGGGGTATAGTGAGTATATTTAACTCCCAGGTGATTAATGAAACTTTAGAACATTTACATGTAAAAACAAAAAAATTACATTTTTTTTTACTAAAATACTGTTTTAACCCCAAATTTATAATTTTCACAAAGTGTAATAGGAGAAAATGAGTCCCATAGTTTGTTATGCAATTTTTACCGAATGTGGCAGTACACTACTGTTTGAGGACACGGCAGGGATCGGATCGGAAGGAGCGCCGATTATCTTCTAGAATGCCGATTTTGCTTGAGTAGATTGTGGGCTCCATTAGCTGAGCCCCTGAGGTGTCAGAACAGCAGAACCCCCTTCCACCCACCCCCACAGGGGATCCCGCATTGGAAATTTCACTGCCTAAGGAATTCATCAAGGGGTTTAGTGAGTATTTTGAACCCATAGATGCCTCACAGAATTTCATAACATTGGGAAGTGGAAATATAACATTTTAGTGGTAAAAATGTAATTTTTGTATTTCGTGCAAATTTGTCAGTTAAACAAGGGTTCGTAGGTGAAACTAGACCCCCCCATAATTTATAGCGCTATTTCTCCCGAATGCGGTGCTGCCCCATATGTTGCCAGAAGTTACTGTTGGGTCACACGTCAGGGCTGAGAAGGAAGGAGCCCTATTTGGCTTATGGAGCACAGATTTTGCTATAATAGTTTACGGGCGACATTTGTGAAGCCCCGAAGGAGCTAGAACAGTAGAAACCCCCCAAAAGTGACCCCTTTGTAGCACCTCTTGATGAATTCATCTATGTCTGCAGTGACTATTTTGTAACATTCACGTCGTACTATATTCTGGAGAATTGCAAATCTGTCCGTCTAGTACCCACACACACTGTGCCCCCATATAGTGTGGAGCCCCCGTACATTGTGCCCACCTTGTGCTTCTGGAGACATGCACCACGTAAGTTACTTATTCGGGTCTCCCCACTACAATAATGTCAAACATGTGGCCTCCTTACTGAGGTTTAGGCACAATGGGGCTCAGGAGGAGAAGGATATATGAATTTGGGAGCGCCGAATTCACTTGAACTTATTTGAGGGGGCAGGAGCCATGTTGCTTTTCCGGAGTCATTGCTGTACTAGTAACATGGGAACCCCCTATAGTTCCAGCGGCAGATGACAGACCTCAGTGGGGGCTGGTTTTGTGCTGGATAAATTAGTTTTTTTATCGGTAAAATTTTGGGGTACATAATTTATTTTGATCGCTTTCAGAATAAGGCTGGATCACATTCTTGTGTTCTACAATGAGCGCTTATCTCGGGGTTTCCGTGTATATCCCACAAAAAAATGTGATTTCGACGAAACCCCAACGGAACCACCCACCATGAGGCAGATGGAGACACTTCATACTCCGTTTGGCGACTGCTCTGACGGTCTCCATCTTTTCAGGTGTGCACAGATTTGTGGTTGCCCACACTGTCCGCTATAAAGACGACTAAAATAAGTGACACCGACAAAACACAGACCAAACGGAGTCAAAAGCGACTCCATCTGCCTCATAAGTGAGTGGTTACGTTGGAGATTTTGCTTGATTCACAGTCTTCCAAATTTATTTTTTTTTGCTATTTTTCACTAAGTCCCACTGTGGGACATGTATATTTTTCACTCTGATCGTTGGTCTCAGGCATTGCAATACTCGTGTTTTGCAGTGCCTGAGACCCGTCAGTGACTCACTGACTTTTCCTGTGAGACCCAGCCTATATCTGGATCTCACAGGCCACCGTACCCTGGGGTCATCAGATGATTTCAGGGTACCAGGTCAACGATCGGCACCTGCGATTACGATCGTGGGGGGGCGATCCTGCCATAGGGGCTCATTTAACCACTTAGATACTGCTGTTACGATTGATAGCGGTATTTAAAGAGTTAAACTGTCCCAATCGGCTCTTGTAAAGCTGTCACCTGCGAAAATTGAACCTGTGGGGGTGGACACTATTAACTTATTTTCAACCGCCGTTTTATAATAGCAATCCGGAATAATGCCCCTTAACGACTGCCGTTTTAATGTGTATTGGCAGTCGTTAAGGGATTCCATTTTCTAAATTGCTCATGACTATCTTTTTTTTCGCCAAAGAGCTAAAATTTTATGCTATGATCAATCTGACTTTTACAAATGTAGTTTATTTTGTATTTATTTATTTTTAATGGGGTAAAGTGAAGTGATTTGAATTTTTTACTTTTTATTTTTTTACATTATTTTTTATAAAAACACATTACATTATTTTGCAGGGGTGGGGGGAAGAATTCATTTGGAAAGTTCTTTAATTTTACTTGACACTCGAATTTCTCAGAAATGCTCAAAGGATTAATAAGATTTATAATAACTCGAAAGATAAAGGGTCTGTAATTGTTTTTAGGTAAAGGGGCCATAAAATAAGGGGGGGGGGGGGGTGGATTTGTATATAGACTATTATATGGGAGAATCATGTTGGAGGGTCCGGGTGTTTGTTTTGCAGCGCTCTTATTTCGTGATTGCGTTAGTCTGGCGCCTTTTGTGTTAGAAGTGAGAAAGAGAATTGGATGTGAGACTATGCAGGTGTAAGAACAATAATTCTGAGGACGAGCTCAGATTACACCAGGTGGGGGGACGTTTTTTTTTTTTCCCTAAAACATGAAACCAGTAAAACCCCTTACACAATATGGCCACTTAAATACGTTCTTCATTTCAAAGGGCAAAAACGGCTTTATTCCATTTATTCCATGCCGTTATTTATAAAAAAAAAAGAAATCATAGCGACAGCTACATAATGAATCCAACATACGACTCTCCGTGTAGATCCTAAAAAGACGTGACTGACAACCATATAAAGAATATGGGGTGATAGTCTCAACAATTATGTTGGGTTTCGTAGAATTCAAATAAAGCAAAGGCTGGTGGTCACATCTTGCAGAAATGCTTATGTTCCGGTCTTTATGTTAGGGCACATTCAGACATGGCAGGTTTGTTGCAGATTAAAAAAATTAATAAATCTAAAATCCCTGACAAATTGAACAATAACACATTTAAATAAACTACAGTGACATATAATAGTTTGGGCACCCCTGGACAAAATAACATACGGTATTACCTTTGTATTTTAGGGGGAAAAAAATACACTTTTATCTTTTGCATTTTAAAAATTACAAAAAGGAAAATGGGCAGATTCAAAACTTTGAGCACCCTTGGAGATTTGTGTGCTCACATAACTTTAACCAAGGTTTCAGACCTTAAAGGGAACCTATCACGCCGAAAATCGCGGCAGAGCAAAGTACTGCAGTGCGCAGGCGCCGGGCCTCTCTGACCTTTCCGGCGCCTGCACACTGCAGTACTTTGTTCTGCCCTCAACAGGGCAGACAAAGTACGCCTGCGACGGAGCCGTGGCTGAAGATCAGAAGAGGACGTCTTGTAATGAAGATAGGAGGCGCCGCAGCGGACCAGAGACGCCCATCCGACCGGACCAGCAGCGGGACCGCCCCTGGGTGAGTATAATCTAACCTCTTTTTCTCCTCTTTCAGGTAACATCGGGGGCTTATCTACAGCATTCCAGAATGCTGTAGATAAGCCCCTGATGCCGGTGGGCTTACCTCACCCGCGATTTTCGGGGTGACAGGTTCCCTTTAATTAGTCTGTTAGGGTTATGGCTTCTCAAGTTTCCCTTTCTTCAGTTCTAAATGTAATTAAGAAATGGCAGTTAATAGGAGCAGTGGAGGTCAAGATAAGATCTGGAAGACCAAGCAAAATTTCAGTGATGGCTGCTCGTAGGATTGCTATAGAGGCAAATCAGAACCCCCGACTGCCTGCAAAAGACTTTCAGAAAGATTTAGCAGACTCTAGAGTTGTAGTACATTGTTCTACTGTTCAGAGACACCTGCACAAATATGACTTTCATGAAGAGTCATCAGAAGAAAACCTCTCCTGCGTCCTCACTATAAAATTCAGTGTCAGTAGTAAACAAAAGAACATCTAAACAAGCCTGATGCATTTTGGAAACAACTCCTGTGGACCAATAAGGTTAAAATATAACTAGCGATGAGCGAGTATACTCATTACTCGGGTTCCCGAGCATGCTCAGGAGGTCTCCGAGTATTTTGGCGTGCTTGGAGATTTAATTTTCGTTGTCCCAACTGCATAATTTGCGGCTGCTAGACAGGTTGAATACATGTGGGAAGTCCCTAACAAACAGGCATTCCTCACATGTATTCAGGCTGTCTAGCAGTCGTAAATCATGCAGCTGCAGCAACAAAAACTAAATCTCCGAGCAGCCAAAATACTCAAGACCACTTGAGCATCTGGGAAAACCGAGTAACGAGTATACTCGCTCATCACTAAATATAACTCTTTTGACACAATGATCAGAGTGTATGTGTGGAGAAAAAAGAGCACAGAATTTCAGGAAAAAAAAAACATCTTGCCAACCATTAAGCATCGGGGTGGATCAATCATACTTTGGGGTTGTGTTGCAGCCAATGGCACATGGAACATTTCATGGGTAGAGGGAAGAAAGGATTAAATGAAATGTCAACAAGTTCTTGATGAAAACATAACATCTGTACAAAAGCTGAAGGTGAAAAGAGGATGGCTTCTACTAATGGATAATTCTAAACAAATGTCAAAATCCACAACAGACGACCTCAAAAGGTGCAGGATAAAGGTTTTACAATGGCCCTCACAGTCCTCTGATCTAAACTTCATTGAAAATCTGTGGCTAGATCTCAAAATAGCGGAAGATGCAAGACGACCCAAGAGTCTCACAGAACTGGAAGAATTTTCCAAGGAAGAATGGATAAAAATCCCTCAAACAGGAATTGAAAGACTCTTGTTTGGCTAAATAAAGCATTTATGAGCTGTGATACTTGAAAAAGAGGGGCTACAAGGTACTAATCATGCAGGCTGCCCAAACTTTTGCATTGACCCATTTTCCTATTTGTAATTTTGAAAATGTAAAAGATGAAAATATATATATCTTTTTGCCTAAAATATAAAAGGAAATGTGTCATCTTTAACTTTAGGCCTTTTAGAGATCATTTCACCTTCAACTTGCTTAACTGTTCAAAGTAACAATAATTTGTTACTGTATATATACTGGAAAAATTTGTGCTGCAGATATTAAAATCAGTCGTATGTTACAGATCTGTCACAGGTTTTAACCTTTGCAATGAAAAGGGGGAAACCTATTACTCACCTGTCCAAAATATTACGCAGGGTTCCGTATCTTCCTTTCCCGGCGACCTGCTCCCTCTGTTCTTGCATAGACCTTTTTAGGCCAGCTCAGGCAGCACTGCACTGCCTGAGTATTCAGATAGTTAGACATGCATCACTACTATCCATCTGGAATCTGTTGTGTCTCCTGACAAACACATCTGAGCTGTACCACTGAGCTTTACTGCATATATTCCAGTAAGTTTCCTGACAAATTTGACTTGTCAGTTTGCTTTGTCAGCTTTGCTGTTTCAAGGTACCCATTCACATACTCAGCGCTCCATTACCAAGATCTGTATACTAGGCTCTGCTGTCTAAGGTACCTGTATGTATACTCGACTCCGCTGTACCAAGGTGTCAGTCTGCATAGTCAGCTTTGCTAGACTAAGGTCTCAGTCCCCACACTTGGCTCTGCTGTACCAAGGTGCCCGTCTACATTCCCAGTTCTGCTGTTCCACATGCCATACAGCATATCAAGTTCTGTTGTTCCACGCGTTGTCCAACATATCCAACCCTTCTCCCCGTAGTACCATCTGCCTTCCATCATATCCAGCTCCACTTTTCCATGATGCGTCATGTGCCATCCAGGATATCCAGCTGCGTTGTTCCACAGAGTTCAGGTCCTGACCTGCCTATCGGGCTCTGCTGTTCCACAAGCTGTCTGACTTTTCCAACTACACTGTATTTCAATGCACCAACAAATCTGGTCTGTGCTCATCCACATCTATGGCTTAGTGAATCCAAGTAAATGCCCTTTACCGTATGCACAGTCTTTCGAGCAGGGCAGAGTATCCACCTGGATGATTTTCTTGACATACTTGAAAGACTGTGGATACAATAAAGCGCTTTGACTTGGATTTGGAGATAGAAAAGTGTTTGGATTGCTTTTCTCAACTTTTCCTTGCACCAATGTCAATGATTCTGATCTATGAATGAGACTAATCTTAATCTGTGTATTTGGTTTAGTGGATCCCCTCACCAGATGAGCCATGACAAAACTCATGACAAATTTTCTGCAGATTTGTTCCTCCTTATGCCTCATTCAGATGTCTATTCATTATTTCACAGATTTTTTTATGCCCATTATTACCTGAGGTGCTGTTTGCATTTGTTTGTTTTTTTTGTTTTTTTTTTTCATGGAGATGTCAGTTTTGATCCAAGTCACAGATCAAACTCTCCTATTCGAATTGATGGGTCCATGTAAAAAATAAAATGGTCAGTGCACGGATGACATCCAAGTGCTGTCCATTTTTTTCACTTTTTAAGGGCTCATGCAGACGTCTAAGCAACATAGTCATCAAATGCTCCAGCTGGAGATTCAGCTGCTCCACATCAGCAGAGCGGCTCTTCTTCTTCCGGCTGCTCAGTTAACGGGGGCGTGACTGCTGACGTCATAATGATTGACCGTTGGCTCCCCGCAGTTAGGTTAGCGGGGAGCCGGCTGTCAATCAGCATGATGTCGGCAGTCACATCCCATCAACAGAGCAGCATGGATGAGAAGTCACTGAATCGCCGGCAGGAGCAGTCAGTGACCGCTCTGTGCCGGGAGAGATCGGCTTCGGGCACAACAGGCAGGTAGTTACCAATTACACCGCCAGTAAGATTTTTGACCATAGTGAAAAAAAAATGAACCCCTTTAATTAAAAATATCAAGTTATTCACATTTTTTATAGTTCTGATACCTGTTTTGTGCCTCATTAGGAAGCCTTTTTTTTTAAATTTATTATCATGAGGACGTTATAACGAGCCACATAATGGAGCCATACGTAACACGAAAAGCATTTGCTCAGAGCCAATTAATCTAATTCCAGAAAAGGGATCAGTGTAATGAAACCTCTTGTATTTTTCTTTTTTTCTTTAGCTCCTCTCAAACTATCATTTTACTGGAGTAAGAACACCTGCAAAGATGGAACAATACATGACCCTACATGTGAAAGGACTTCTGATTGCTGGGGATTAAGAAAATGTATGGTAGTTGCTTTTAGCAAGGCAATTCCATACTAGGTAAGTGGGTTGTAAACTTTGAAGAGGTATTTATTAATGTACCCGAGCGGGCAGAAATACCACTATTAGTGTGTTCTGATAAAAGGTAATTGGAAACTGCAAGGATGCAGACTAAGAAATGCATTAACCCTTTAGATCATGTCAGACAATACCTAATGCAACTCATATTGACGACAAAATATCGAGTACGCACGATTGTTTTCGAAAAGATCAGAGAGAGAGGTACAGAGGGATGAGGCTGTGATTATGTCGGTGCTTTTTTTTTCTTTGGGCAGTTTATCAAAAAATATTTCAATAAATGCTTCATAGGATGATTTTTTTTTTGCTCCAGGTATTTATTGACGTCATTATTTGATATATACAAAGGGAAACATTCAGTCTAACTTGTATTTTATTCCTTGAACTCCCTGGTATTTGCATCCATAGGAGTCCAGTGGTCGGTCTTACTAGTGATTGACAGCTATCTCTGCATGATTGGTACAGGAAAACCAAAGAAATGAGTCCGAGCCTAAGTCGGTACGTATGCAACGTGCGAGAGCTTATTCACACCATGACTATCCCACCTGGGTACATCTTGTCTTGGTGACACAGCTTTATGCTTTTATGTTTTTCTTCTATCAAAATGTTTTTATCAAAATAGTGTTAACCGAGTACCCTATGTTATTTACGTGTACTATTACCATTTACATATTTACTTACTATAGTGTTTGCAAATTTATATACGTCGTAGCCGAAATTGTTGGCACTCTTGAAATTATTTCAGAAAATGAAGTATTTCTCCCAGAAAATTATTACAATCACCCACGCTTTGTTATACACGTGTTTATTTCATTTCTGTGTATTGGAACAACACACAAAAAAAAAAAATAAAGAAAAAAGGGCAAATTGGACATCATTTCACACAAAACCCCCCAAACGGGCCCAACAAAATTGTTGGCACCCTCAACTTAATATTTAGTTGCACACCCTTTGGAATAAGTAACGGCAATCAATCGTTTCCTATAACCATCCACAAGCTTCGTACACACCTCACAGCTGGCATTTTGCACCACTCTTCTTTTGTAAACTGCTCCAGGTCTCTCATAATTGAAGGCGCCTTCTCCCAACATCAATTTTAAGATCTCTGCACAGGTGTTGAATGGGATTTATATCCGGACTCATTGCTGCTACCTCAGAACTCTTCAGTGCTTTGTTTCCATTTCTGTGTGCTTCTTGAAGAATGTTTGGGGTCATTGTCCTGCTGGAAGACCCATGACACAAACCCAGCTTTCTGACTCTGGGCACTACATTGCAACCCAAAATCCTATGGTAATCTTCAGATTTCACGATGCCTTGCACAAAGTCGTGGCACCTAATGCCAGAGGCAGCAAAACAACCCCAAAACATCTTTGAACCTCCACCATATTTGACTGTAGGTGCTGTGTTCTTTTCTTTGTAGTCCTCATTCCATTTCCGCTGAACAGCATAATGATGCGTTTTACCAAAATGCTCTGTCTTGGTCTCATCTGTCCAAAAGACACTTTCTCAGAAGGATTTTGGCTTAGTCACGCACATTTTGATTAACTGCAGTCTTGCTCTTTTAAGTCTCTGTGTCAGCAGTGGAGTCCTCCTGGATCTCCTGCCATAGTGTTTCATATCATTCAAATGTCGACGGATAGTTTGCTCTGACACTGATGCACTATGAGCCTACAGGATAGCTTGAATTTCTATGGAACTTGATTGGGGCTGCTTATACACCATGCAGACTATCCTGCGTTGCAACCTTTCATCAATTTTTCTCTCTGACTACGTCCAGGGAGATTAGCTGCAGTCTCATTGGTTGTGAACTTCTTGATTATGTTGAGCACTGTGGACAAAGGAAAATGGAGATCTCTGAAAATGGACTTGTAACCTTAGATTGTTGATATTTTTCAACAATTCTGGTTTTCAAGTCCTCAAACAGTTCTCGTCTCCTCTGTCTGTTATCCATGCTAGGTTGTAAGTATTTTGATCAATCATCCAATCTAATGCAGGGGCGTGTCGAGTTGTCAATATTTTGATAGACAGCTCAGCTGTCCAATCTGAAACTGGGTGGTGCTAAGCTTCCTTCAGGTGTTCCTTGTCCTTAGTGATTACCCAGCTACTTAGCTAAGCTGTCAGTCCCAGCCCTCTGGTAGTCATAGCTTTCAGCTCAGTGGTGTATTCTTTCTGTGGTTTGTTCTCTGAACTCAGTCATTCTGATCTTTTGTTGGTGGACCTTTGACATGCCTTTTAAATACCTGTTTGTATTACCTTTTGCCTTGATGCACTCTGACTTTGGAATTCTGACCCTGGACTGTGGCCTGACTACGCCGTTTGTCTCTTCCCTGTATTTATGACATACCATCCTGGCTCTTTACCTCGGACTCCTTGACTTCCCTGACTCACGTCTTGTCCTCGAGAGTGATTCAGCATCACACTAACTTCCTGCGGACCTTATTTTCTGATTGTATTTGCTTTATTTGTCTTGCTTTTATTTACATGCACTGTAGGTTAATTTAGCAAAAAAAAATTTTTATTGAATAGTTTTATGATGGCATCATTCTGATACTTGGGGTCTTCAGTCCTCATTTTACTGCATATGGGGTAAAGACTTCTGGAATCTGCCATATATCAGTTTGAGGACCCTTACTAACCTTTGAACCTTTTTTTGCCCTCCTTTTTTGTTTTTAAATGTTTGATCCTACATATCCAATAGAATTGATTACTTTTGACAGCTTTGTGTATTAGACAGTGCTTATATCACTCACACCCACTTCTTCTTCTTTCTTGTTTGCTTTGCAGGTTATTTTGGTGTGTGGCACTTTATACGTCAAAATTGTGTGGTATATCGTGCACCACTCTGAGAACCATGCAGTCTTGGTGCATATGTTTCTTTTGATATATGGCTTGAAAAATATCCCTTTGTGGCAGAAATGTCGATTTTTTTTTTATATTCTGTATATGCTGCGATATAATAAAGATAACCCTATGGAGGAGAAAAACTGATTGGTTATTTCGGATTTGGTATATGTAGTATTCGCATCCCAGCTTCATTTGTTTCACCCTTTATGCAGTACTCCTCTGCAGCCCCAATGCAGTTGACAGAGCAGTGCTCTTCAGCTCCGCAACTCATCACATCTGGTCGGTGTGGGGAAGTTGATTGGCAGGGGTGATGTTGATGCACCCCATCGATCTGATATTGATGACCTATCATGAGTCCTGAGGATAGCTCATCAATATTAAAGTAGTGCCTGCATCCCCGACGCGCGTCTAGCGTAAAGCGAAACGCGCGTCGGGGCTGCATGCACTGCATCCCACAGGGAGAGAAATGGGTAAGATATATCTCTACCTTTCTATTTAGGTTAATTGCTGTTGTCTTCTATACTGCTTTACCTGAGTCTTATTGTTATTGATTTTATTCTTAACTGGGGATGTACATATGTTTTGGCATTTTTTCTATGACTTAACAAATATTGAATACATATTGATGGAGTTATAACTCCATGTTTTCAGTAGTATATTCCATGCTGGGAGTGTCCATCTGCTTATCTGAATGGGCCTTTTTTTAGGCATAAGGCCTATTACACATACTTTGATAATAGAATATGTTTTCTGTTCAGTTGATATTGTTTTAAAGACTTGAGCCCCAAGCCTGGACAATCCCTTTAAGTCTTAAGACAGGGACAAGTGGCTTTCCATATGTTATAAGTTTCTAAATAATCCTTCTTCTAAAATACATGTAATAGAGTCGAACTGTTTCCCAGAAGTAAATGCTGCCAAATTACCAGAACCAACCGCCTCGAGGGCTAGCTCCAAAGAGCAGCATTAATGCCTTAGGCGGTAAAGCCAGAGAGGCAGCATTTGCTGCCAGATTAAATATGTCTAGATGTCTGTTTACTAATTAAATGTGTTGTTTGTCTGGCAAAACTTTAATGACTTTGAGAACCTTCTGAATTATTTTTTTTAAGCTTTGATTTTCTGCTTTGTTTGGATTGGCACTCCTAAATATAATACTTTGTTTGCTATTGAAACAATGCAAGAAGAAGACGAAGAAGAAGAAGAAGTTGCAGCATGAGAATTATTTACATGGCTCTACTGTTAGAAAAAAAAAAAGTGTCATCCCTTGGAATTATCATCCAATGATGAGTGCGATTTTGATTTTAGCATGGATTTTATCGATTGGGAAAGTAAAAACTATTAGTGCGAACGATGATAGCAAGTTATAACAGCTTGACTTTTTTCCTAGCCTAACAGCCGTTTGTCTTCTTTGTAAACTAATGCAAACTTATAAATAGTTGTGTAATTACAATTCAATGTTGCAATCGAGTGATCACGATGTCAAAAGTCCAAACTTCTGAAAACAAATTGTTATTTATCAAAACGTTATGCAACGTTATGTATTTTTTTTCTGTGACGTCAGATTCACATGTTCACCAAATCCCGAGGGCTGACGGTCGGGTATCATAACCTGAGCGAACTTCCTCATAGATTTATTCAGCTGCAATCAAAATTATTCAACCCTCCTATTGAAAATTTGATTTGTTAGCAAAATTTACAAACTTTCTGCCATTTGCAATAAATCAAACAAGAACAATTGAAATAACCGAAGACAATAATATAACGACTTGTTTCTCCAAATGTAACTTTTACTGACAGCTGCGGTCTCAGAATTATTCCAACCCTTCTTGAAAGCGTTTTTGGTACTTAGTAGAGCTCCTCTGGCTGTTATGACCTGCTGCAAACGAATAATAGCCAGACTGCAGCTTCTGGGAACATTTATGAGGAATCTTATCCATTCTTCATCGACAATGGCCTCCGTTTTCCTACTGTTCTTGCGTTTGTGTGCTGCTACCGCCTTCTTCAAATCCCACCAAAATTTTGTTCCGGGGTCAATTCAGATGATTGCGACGGTCACTCCAGAATCTTTAGAAACTTTGTACAAAGCCAAAACTTTGAGTTATGCTTGGAATTATTCTCCTGTTCCAATGACACTCAAGCTAGGATTTCCTGATAATTGTTCTACGGCAGATGAACAGTTGAACTCAACTGATTTTGTGGTGCCGAAGACGAATATAATGCTTAAATTTGCTGATTGGCTCTAATTTTCAAGATACAGAGGAGGTTATTATTGCTTAGGACACCTTTCATGAAGGCTTATAAAAACAATTGCGTATTTATTATTGCATTGTTAGTAGCTGGTCTATTAAATCATCTATTTAGTCTATTGAGCCTTCAGTATTCCGTCTTCTTAGGATGACCTATAAAAGAAGCCACCTCAGCTCCGATGATGTAATCCAAATTACAGTTGCATCATCTACTTTTACAAGTCCTTTCTGTGTAAGTCAACGTTCACATTAGCGTTGTGCGCCGCTGCGTCGGCGACGCAACGCACGCAAAAACGCTGCGTTTTGCGACGCATGCGTCGTTTTTTGCCGAAATTCGGACGCAAGAAAAATGCAACTTGTTGCGTTTTCTTGGTCCGACGCTTGCGGCAAAAAAGACGCATGCGTCGCACAACGCAACAAAAAAAAACGCATGCGTCCCCCATGTTAAATATAGGGGCGCATGACGCATGCGTCGTCACTGCGTCGCCTGACGCAAACTAGCATAACGCTAGTGTGAATGTAGCCTAAGGTATACAGGTTTAGGACCCCTTATCTTAGTTTCTTAGCGTATTGACATGTTTCTATATGTTTATTCAGATATGCCTCATTCTTGCATTGACAAAGGGGATAGTTTTTGCGACATATGCGGAGAAGTCACTTTTGAGTCACAAAGGCTCGAAAGTTTTGCTTGACTATCATGATAAGGAAAGCCTACAACCTGTAGTTTGGATGCAGAATAAATCAGGACAATAGTTGGGCACCGCACATATGCTGCAATAGATGTGCTTCACATCTTACCCAGTGGTTGCACGGGAAAAGAAAATCTATGCTTTTTGCAATCTCAATGATCAGGAGAGAGCCAACCGATCACACTACCAATTCTTATTTCTGCATGGTGCCCCCCCATTAGGAAAGGTGTTTCAAGGAAGAAAAAGTGGACTTTACATTATCCAAACCTTCCATCTGCAACATTGGGCGTGCGCTAGTGATGTGCCGTCATTTGAGTGACGGACCTCAAACGCTGCTTGCAGCGCTCACGGTCCGTTCCTCGCTAGCGCAGATCGGGCATCTGCGCTAGCAGGATCGGCTAACGCGATCCCTTTTGGGACATTGCGTTAGCGCAGTCCGTAGCGCTATGCGCTAGACGGACTGCCCTAACGCAATGTGAACCTAGCCTTACTTGGTCTCCAGGGTGGAAACGCAAAGTACTGCTGCTTTCTGTGTGAGGATAGAGGATAGCTGTGCAAGACAATAACACTACAATAAAAGAGACTGGCCTCTCTAACATTCACTTCAGCCAGGGAGTAAAAATGTCCGGCATCCAGCACTTGTTGACCTACATAAGAGTTTGGTACCACCATCGCACATCAAGTTGGACCTAATGAACAATTTTGTAAAGGCAATGGATGAAAATGCAATAGCATTCAAGTATCTCACTGATAAATGTCCAAGGTTGAGTGAAGCAAAGATAAAGGAGAGTCTTTATTGGACCACGATTTCTAAGCTTCTTCAAGATTAGGAGTTCCTCCATTTGTTGCAGGCCAAAGAAAGGGCTGCATGGGTAGCATTAGCATTAGTGGTAACTAATTTTTAGGAAAACTAAAGTGCAGATAAATATGGAGAGTTAGTGGAAAATCTCCCCAAAACATATAAGGATTTTGGCAGTAGCATATCCTTAACCCCAAGAGCTTTTTTTCAGTTTTGCTTTTTCGTTATTCGCTCCCCTCCTTCCCAGAGATATAACTTTTTTATTTTTCCTTCAATATGGCCATGTTATTTTTTGAGGGATGAGTTGTACTTTTTAATGACACCATTGGTTTTACCATGTTGTGTACTAGAAAACGGGAAAAAAATTCCAAATGCGTTGAAACGGCACAAAAAGTGCAATCCCACACTTGTTTTTTTGTTTGGCTTTTTTGCTAGGTTCACTAAATGATAAAACTGACCAGCCATTATGAGGAAAAAAAATTCAAACTTTGCTAACAAAAAAAATTGTGCAATTTTCCGAGACCTGTAGCGTGTCCATTTTTCGGGATCTCGGGTTGGGTGAGGGCTTAATTTTTTGCGCTCCGAGGTGACGTTTTTAATGGTTTGGTGCAGATACGTTCTTTTGATCTCCTGTTATTGCGTTTTAACTCAATGTCGCGGCGGCCAAAATAATGTAATTCTGGCATCTGGAATTTTTTTCTCGCTACGCCGTTTAGCGATCAGGTTCTTTTTTCTATTGATAGATCGGGTGATTCTAAACACGGTGATACCAAATATGTGTAGGTTTGAATTTTTTTTACTGTTTTATTTTGAATGGGGCGAAAGGGGGTGATTTAAACTTTTATATTTTTTTTATTTTTTTCATATTTTTTTAAAACATTTTTTTTTTACTTTTTCCATGCTTCAATAGCCTGTAAATAAATAAAGCTGGCATAGCCTGATCGGCTCTTATACATAGGAGAGATGCTCAGAACGCTACTATGTAGCAGAATAACAGCATTGCTATGAGCGCCAACCAGAGGGTGGCGCTCACAGCAATCTGGCATCAACAACCATAGAGGTCTTCAGGAGACTTCTGGTTATTTATGCCAACACACCGATGACCCCTGATCACGTGACGGGGTCACCGGTGTGCGCATTTCCGGCCGGATGGTGCTTGTTAAATGCCACTGTCAGCGTTTGACAGCAGCATTTACCTAGTTAATAGCGGCGGGTGGATCGCAATTCCACCGGCTGCTATTGCGGGCACATGTCAGCTGTACAAAACAGCTGACATGTCCCGACTTTGATGCAGGCTCACCGCCGGAGCCCACATCGCATCGAAGCAGGGGATCTGCCATCGGACGTGCTATTCCGTCTGATGGCAGAAAGGGGTTAAAGATTAATTTCGTATATTCGCATCTTGACTTTTTCCACCAAAGTCAGAGAGCAGTGAACGACGAGCACGGTGAGAGATTTCACCACGACAAAGCGGCTATGGATAAAAGATATCTTGGAAACTGGAATCCATCAATGCCTGCGCCTGCAGATTACTGTTGGACAATTGTAAGAGATGATCCGATGGAGGAGTACAAGAGACAAGGAAAAAAGAGTTGTCACTGAATGAGGACCACGTCTTGTAGTGCAATTTCTGTAACTGTACAACTCACAATAGTGTTTATTTAGACAGGTTTTAGTTATTTGAATTGCTGCTAAATTTCCTCTAAATAAATATCAACAAATCAGCAAAACAAAACAGTCTGCATCTTTATATTTGCAAAAATAATAATCTTTCAAAGTACTGAAACTTTTATGCATTAATTATATGTAGCAGTAAAAGAAAAACTCTCATAACTAAAACGAAAACTTTCATAACATGGACATGAGCAAACTAAACATTTTCACTGTCAATTTTAATTCAGGAGGTGAAAATCATTAAGAAATGGCTCATTTCATAACTGAACCTGACAACCTTTGAAAATATGTAGAACAGTGTTACTTATCTGGTCTGCAAGATGCTATCCACTATATAACTATTTATCTAGGTGTTGAGTGTAATAGTTATTTGGCCACAATCTGTCTATGGAGGCAATCCCATTTGAAAAATGGTGAAAGAGTAGTAGTTGTGCTAGGGCAGTGTATATTTACAAGAACATGTATATGAGCTTAGAATAACCACTTTAATATTTTATAAATGGGAGTGCTGCCTCTTTTAAAGGGAATTATCACCCCAAAATCGAGGGTGAGGTAAGCCCACCGGCATCGGCATGACAGAACGCTGTAGATAAGCCCCTGATGCCGGTGGGCTTACCTCACCCTCGATTTTGGGGGTGACAGATTCCCTTTAATGATATTCAATAATCCAATGGTCTGGACTTTGCACCCAAACTTTGGTGTGGCTTTATCTTTTTGGTATTTTAACAGACCTAAAAATGGAACAAAGTTGAAGGCAACAGCCATTAACAGACCGTGTCTGAATGCCAAGTGTCGGAGGCAATTACCAAACCTTCCAAATATATAAAAAAAATAAATGAGACAGCACTAGAAAAATGCAGGTAAGATGCAGACTTACTAGGTTGTATTGGCCCATATGGTGACATTTTGTTTCATAGCGTGAATCTTTCTCAAACGGTCTCAATTTATTTGATCTATCTATTTAAAGAAGGAAAAAGCAGTACAAGTTTAGTCATGCCTTGATCACACCCATACTCAAAAAGCCCTCCTTTGACCCATCGTCTGTGTCTTGCTACCACTTCTCCCCTATGACTCAAAACTAGTGATGAGAGAGTATACTCGTTGCTCGGGTGATCTCCGAGTATTTGTGACTACTCGGAGATTTAGTTTTTGTTGATGTAGCTGCATGATTTATGGCTGCTAGACAGCCTGAGTACATGTGGGGGTTGCCTGGTTGCTATGGAATCCCCACATGTAATCAAGCTGTCTAACAGTCGCAAATCATGCAGCTGCGGCAAGGAAAACTAAATCTCCGAGCAGTCACAAATACTTGGCGATCACCCGATCGTGCTCGGGAAAACCCGTGCAATGAGTATGCTCGCTCATCACTACTCAAAACTACTGGAACAACATGTTCATCTTGAACTGTCCCCCCACCTCTCTATCTCCTCTCTCTTTAATCTGGCTTCCAACCGCATGATTCCACTGAAACTGCCCTGACTAAACTAAAAAAATGACCTGCTAACCGACAAAGCCAAGCAACACTACTCTGTCCTCCTCCAGGACCTGTCCTCTGCCTTTGACACAGTGAACCATTCCCTCTTACTACAGATTCTCTCATCTCTTGGCATCACAGACTTGCCCCTATCCTGGATATCTCCATACCGAACATTCAGAATCTCCCATACCATTTCCTCACCTTGCCCGCTATCTGTCGGTGTCCCTCAAGGTTTAATTCTAGGACCCCTGCTCTTCTCCATTTACACCTTCGGCCTGGGACAACTCAGAGTCGCACAACTTTCAAAATCACCTCTATGATGATGATACACAGATCTACCTCTGTGAACCCGATATCACCTCCTTACTGACCAGAATCCGACAATGTTGGTCTGCTATTTAATAATAATAATCTTCATTTTTATATAGCGCTAACATATTCCGCAGAGCTTTACAGTTTGCACACATTATCATCGCCGTTCCCCATGGGGCTCACAATCTAAATTCCCTATCAGTATGTGTTTGGAATGTGGGAGGAAACCAGAGAACCCGGAGGAAATCCACGCAAACATGGGGAGAACATACAAACTCCTTGCAGATGTTGTCCAAGGTGGGATTAGAACCCAGGACTCCAGCGCTGCAAGGCTGCAGTGCTAACCACTGAGCCCACCGTGCTGCTATTTCATCCTTCTTTGCTTGATTTATAAAATTTAACATGGACAAAACAGAATTCATCATCCCCCCTCACTCAACCCCACCAACAGACCTATCCATCAAAGTCAATGACTTCTTACTCTGCCCAGTCCCACAAGCCCACTGCCGCGAGGTAACACTTGACTCTGCTCTCCTTCAAACCACATATCCAGGACCTTTCCTCCTTCTGCCGACTCCAACTCAAAAATATTTCCTGGATCCGTACATTCCTTAACCAAGAATCTACAAAAACATTAGTGCATGCCCTCATCTCTCACCTTGACTACTACAACCTTCTACTCTGTGGCCTCCCTTCTAACGCTCTTGCACCCCTCCAATCTATTCTAAACTCTGCTGCCCGACTAAACCACCTGTCCCCCTGCTAATCTCCATCCTTTTAAACCAATCCCTTCGCTGGCTCTCCAGTTCAAAACCCTAATCATTACATACAAAGCCATCCGCAACCTGTCTCCAACATACATCTGTGACCTCATCTCCTAGTACTTAACTGCATGCAACCTCCAATCCTCACAAGATCTCCTCTACTGCCTCTAATATCTTTCCACGATTGCATACAAGATTTATTCCGTGCATCATCCTACTCTGGAACTCTCTATCCTGAGATATCAGACTCGCCTAAACAGGAAACCTTCAAAAGGAACCTGAAGACCTACCTCCTCCGACAAGCCTACAACCTGCAATAAACCTTGTTTCACTATTCCGCTACACCACCAGCTCTACCCTAACCTACTGTCTACTCACCCATCCCCTGTTGACTAACCCTTGCGAGCAGGGTCCTCTCTCTTCCTGTACCAATCGGTCACTTATAATGTTCATGATTATTGTACTTGTTTTTATTATGTTATACCCCTTTCACATGTAAATCGCCATGGAATAAATGGTGCTATAATAAATAATAATAATATATCAATTTGGTGCCTGATCACATGTAACAATTCTTAGGATAGAAAAATATAAAATGGTTGTCATGGTTTTGGGATTCGATCCGGAGACCTGTAGTTTCATTGTTGGTTCCTCTGTCTGCTGAGGTATTGCCCTTTTCTTCCCTGTCCAAATGTTGTTTCTATTGTCTTTATTCTCCTTTCTTGGTTTGCTCCTCTCCTGGTGTTTCTCATTTTCCCATTTTGGTCTTCCCTATCACATTCTGGGTGGGTTTTTATATCTTCACTATTCACTGCACTTCCTTGCTGGCTATACCTCGAGGTGGATTTGTGCGGAGTTCCAGACCCTCAGTTATAAGATTTTCCCTGCTAGTCAAACACTGTTTGTATTCCTGATAAGTGTCTGTTTGTCTACCTACCCAGCACCTTTTCCTTTAAACACAGGGTTCTGGGAGGTTATTCTTGTGTAATTTATTTTTGGTTCTCCTTAGTTTTCCCGCTCTCCCCTTTATGAACGTACTTTAAGTTTTCTCACAGTTGGACTAAGGCTACTTTCACACAGTTTTTCGCCGTCAGGCTAATTGATTAAAAAAACGGATCTGTTGCAAATAGTGGAAAACCTGATGCTACGGATCCGTTTTTTTGCTGGATCACTTTTTTTTTTAATTAACCTGGGGATGGACTTCCTGTTCCAGGGAAAGAAAGGAGAGAGAGAGACCCCAAAATGGAAAATGTGCATGATTTGAATGAGGAATGCCTGGAAAACCGGATTCAGATGCCGGATTTGTCATTTCACCGGACAGAAAAAACATTCCTATGGACGTTTTCTCCATCTGCTGGAATAGAAATTTTTGACGGATCCGGCAAAAAACGGATGAAACGTGTGACCATCAGGCGCAATACAACTCTATGAGAGAAAAAACAGATCCTGCGGAAAAAAAACAACTCCGTTTTTTTCAAAAGTTGCCGAATTGTGCCTGACGGCAAAAACCTGATGTGTGAAAGTAGCCTTAGTGTCCAGCTGCACACTTTCCTCTCCCCTTGTTAGCAGTGTGTAGTCGCCTCACCTCTGGTTCCTTAGGAAGTACGAGAAACCCCTCAATAGAATTTAAGAGAGTCAGGTCCAAGGTGGTGTTTTTACTTGTGCGGCTAGGGATTGTCTAGTCTGTACAGGGACTAGTAGGGCGGCCTCTACCTGTAATACCTGTAAACCATTTATTTTATTTTTTTTATGCACTGACTAATATTTCTATCTTTTGTGTCACATTTCTTTGCATTATGTCTGTAATATGTCAAACTATTATTATTCATTTTGCTGTACTTGAAAAGGAAACGTTTTTCATTCCCTGGTACAGTTATTAAAAAATACAAAAAAGTATTAAAATAAAAACGTATTTAACGGGTTCAACTTTTTACTTCATTTCAGTTACCGTAATTGGAATTAAACACTTGCTTAGGTGTATGAAAAAATGTTTAAAATAAACTTCGTCTTATCTCATGGAAAAAAAAGGACCTCACACATGTTAATATAATAATAATAATAATAATATTAAAAAAAAAGTCAAGGCTATTTTTCCATGACAAAAGCTGAGCGTACTTGGATAGCAAAATTATTCTTTAGGACTGTTCAGACGACCATTTTATTCACGTTGGGCAAATTTCCGCGCGAAAAAAAATTGCAGCATGTGTTAGTCATTTTGCGTATTTTGGATGAAATTTGCTCATTCAAGTCTATGGGTGCAAAAAAAAAAAGATCCCAAATAGATCAATCGAATATCAACCGATTGTTACGGATACATTCCCATTATTTACGAAGGAGACAAAATTCATACTCAACCTATCTAGATGCCATATGGATTGTATGCGAATAGCAATACGGATGGAAAAATCATACTTTTTTTGTCTGGATGAAAAATTACAATATTTTTTATACACTCTTGTGAACTGAGCTTAAATTGTGGGAATACACAAATCGAATTTTTCTTCTTGCCATAGACTATACTAGATACGAGATCTATCGGTGAAAAACACGGAAAGAATTCGCAAGTGAAAATCGGACGTCAGAGTGAGCCCTGAGAAGTGATTTTTATTCACACCTTGATACCTGCCAAGGGCATTAGGATATCTAAAAAAAAATCTAAAACAAATATGCATGATTATCTTTGGACGTTTCCATAAGGAGATCCAGCTAATTGGACCTAATTTACAAAAAGAAAGTTTCTAACAATCAGACAACTCCGTTAATATTCGTTATTATTTCACAAAAATCTTAACTTTCCTCTTTGAGCATTTTTTTTCCCTTTTCAATGGTCCTTTTTGACTATGCCCATGGTTTTCTGATTGACAGTGTAATTATTATAGCGGTATCGATGTTGTATTTGTTTGCTTTAATTATGTTGCTATGTAGTCTGTCTGTCTATTTGGACTGGAGCTTGGCAACAAAACACAGCTGCACTGAAGAGGACAGTGTCTGCACGATTGCTTCACGATCTATGATATCATGTTTGCTTATCGGCTTTTTACTTTTGTTTGGAACGTTTGAAACCCTACACGGAAATGTCGATGTCTTGGTCAAGTGATTTTTGCAAATTTTTTTTTAATGAAAAATGTACAATTTTAAAATTGTATGACGTGTCGATCAAAATTAGAAAATAGCGCATTTAAAGGGGATCTATCAGGAGGATCGACCCTCCTAAGCTGTCTACATAGGCATGTAGGCTACAGAAAGATGCATAAAAGGATACCTTGATATCTGAGATACAATGTCTTATTCCAAAGAAATCCACATTTTCTTAATATGTAAATTAACGCAACACAGCATTTAATCTTAATTATGCCTGACGTATATTTTCAGTAGGTTAAGAAACATAGACTATTGTTCATATGAATATCTCCAGGATCCGTCCTTTCCTCAACCCCCAATCTACTAAAATGCTTGTGCACGCACTCATCATTTCCCGCCTTGACTACTGCAACATCCTTTTCTGTGGCCTCCCTGCTAACACCATTGCACCTCTCCAGTCCATCCTTAACTCTGCTGCCCGACTAATCCATCTCTCTCCTCGCTACTCCTCCGCTTCCCCCCTCTGCATATCTCTTCACTGGCTCCCATTCCCTCAGCGTATCCAGTTCAAATTGCTAATACTGACCTACAAAGCCATCCACAACCTGTCTCCTCCATATATCTCTGAACTAATCTCTCGATACCTTCCCTCACGTGATCTCCGGTCCTCCCAAGACCTCCTTCTCTCCTCCACACTTATTCGCTCCTCATCCAATCGCCTCCAAGACTTCTCCCGAATATCCCCCATCCTCTGGAATTCTTTGCCCCAACACGTCCGACTATCAACCACAGTCGGATCCTTCAGACGGAACCTGAAAACTTATCTCTTCAGGAAAGCCTACAGCCTGCACTGACACCGCTGCTGCCTCATCACTATCGAAGCTACCGCCTCACCAACACCGGAGCTACCGCCTCACCAACACCGGAGCTACCGCCTCACCAACACCGGAGCTACCGCCTCACCAACACCGGAGCTCCTGCAACCCTCAACCTACTGTCTCCTTCCCCATAATCCTGTAGAATGTAAGCCCGCAAGGGCAGGGTCCTCGCCCCTCTGTATCAGTCTGTCATTGTTAGTTTGTTTACTGTATGTGATATTTGTAACTTGTATGTAACCCCTTCTCATGTACAGCACCATGGAATCAATGGTGCTATATAAATAAATAATAATAATAATAATATGAATCTGAACGTTGACTCTTGAACTGATGTTTGTGAATTGGTGAATGGCTGCTGTTTACCTTTTATAGCAGCTCTTAAGGTACCGTCACACTAGACGATATCGCTAGCGATCCGTGACGTTGCAGCGTCCTGGCTAGCGATATCGTCCAGTGTGACAGGCAGCAGCGATCAGGCCCCTGCTGTGCCATCGCTGGTCGGGGAAGAAAGTCCAGAACTTTGTTTCGTCGCTGGATCTCCCGCTGACATCGCTGAATCGGCGTGTGTGACGCCGATTCAGCGATGTCTTCGCTGGTAACCAGGGTAAACATCGGGTTACTAAGCACAGGGCCGCGCTTAGTAACCCGATGTTTACCCTGGTTACCATCGTTAAAGTAAAAAAAACAACCACTACATACTTACCTACCGCTGTCTGTCCCCGGCGCTCTGCTTCTCTGGTCTGGCTGTGAGCACAGCAGCCGGAAAGCAGAGCGGTGACGTCACCGCTCTGCTTTCCGGCTGACCGGCGCTCACAGCCAGAGCAGAGAAGCACAGCGCCGGGAACAGACAGCGGTAGGTAAGTATGTAGTGGTTGTTTTTTTTACTTTAACGATGGTAACCAGGGTAAACATCGGGTTACTAAGCGCGGCCCTGTGCAGATGTCATTGATTTTTTGCGGACCGTGTCTCCGTGTGCCAAATACGGAGACATGTCAGTGTTCGTGGGAGCGCACGGATTACACGGACCCATTAAAGTCAATGGACGTTGTCAACGGACGTTGTCCGTGTGCCATGCAGGAGACAGCGCTACTGTAAGCGCTGTCCCCCCCACTGGTGCTGAAGCAGCGATTCACATCTTCCCTGCAGCAGTGTTTGCTGTAGAGAAGATATGAATCATGTGGGGCCGCTCATTACAATCATGAATATGCGGCTCCACCTCCCATAGGGGTGGAGCCGCATATTCATTACTGTAAATGAGCAGCCCCACGTGACCGCTCATACAGTAGAAGGTGCGGCCAGGACAGGAAGCAGCACCAGCCAGCGAGGGAGCCGGGTGAGTATTTTAATAACAGCGGGGAGGCGCACAGGGGGTGGGGGTGGGGTCATTGATCTTTATTTTAAACACAATTATTCATATCTTCTCTACAGCAAACGCTGCTGCAGGGAAGATATGAATCGCAGCTTCAGCACCAGATGCAGGGGACAGCGCTAAACTTTAGCGTTGTCTCCTGCACGGTGCGTGTGCCACACTGATGTGCCACAGAAACGTACCGGCACACGGACATGGATAATTCTGGTACCGGAATTATCTGGACGTGTGAGACTGGCCTTAGTGGGTACCTATCGCCCTAACGGAGTGGAGCCATGCACCGACCACCGTTGCATAAACAATGCATCAGCAGGGCAGATGGCCTGGTGCCTTACAGCGACCATGCTGCAAGGCAGAGTCCCCATGACTCAAGACTGCGCAGGCCCACCAGCACAAAACCACAGCAACAATGGCCGCCACACAGCGCCCGCACCAAATGAAAGGAGCATTGAAACTCACCTTCCTCAAGCTCTCCAGTGAGAGCAAAAATAGGCTGGATCCTTTTCTTTGCAGTCTCCTGCTAAAGTAAAATCACCTGTGCCAAATGGGACCAAGAAAGGGGGTAGTACATGCTATACACCAAAAAAAAAAAAAAAAAAAGAATGGACTGCACCTCCACAGCCGTGACGTGGCAGTGGGCTTCATACAGTCTAATCAGAATGTTAAACTAAGGCCTCTTTCACACTTCAGTCTTTTGGCGTCAGTCTGAAACCGCCATTTTCCTCAAATAGCGGATCCGCCATTTTTTTTTGGCGGATCCGCTATTTTCCCATAGACATACAGTAGCGATGGATTGTGGCGGATGGTCGTCCGTTCCATCCGCCATGTGACGGATCCGTCGAGATTTGGCGGACGTCATCTAGACATTGACGGACATTATAATGTTTTTTGTCTGCGCCGAAATGGCGGTTCGCGACGGATCCGTCACGTCCGCCATTCCATAGAATGGCCGCCTATGGGCGACGGATCCATCGCAACCGTCATTTGGCGGATCCGTCGCCCCAATCCGCTTTTTCAATTGCGCTTGCTCCAAAAAGTAGATACTTTTCCCAGACAACCCCCAAGTAACGGATCCGTCAAAAAACCGGATCCGTTAGAACCGTTTTTTCAACAATTGTGACGGATCCGTCGATCCGTCACTATGTCGGAGCAGACTGACGCCAAACAACTGAAGTGTGAAAGAAGCCTAAGAACCAGTTATATATATTTTTGACGAGCGGCATTAGACCAATGTATGATTTTTGGAGGTCCATTCTCTTTTTCAGCATATTGCATGGTCTTTTTTTTTCTTGAATGCGCACTCCTCATATTTGACACAGGTGATTTTAATTAACAGAATAATATTGGTCTTGGTGTTGTCTGTTTTTTTTTTCCATGGACATCGCTCAGACTGAAAATATGCTTGTGTGAACCTACCCATAGAGTGTTCAGCAAAATTGATAAATGAGCTTTCAGTTTTGGGCCATAACTTGACTTCTTGATTTTGAAGACCAGGATGCCAGTTTATTCTCAGGTCCAACAGACTCCATATAAAATAAAATTAATGTTTTTTATAAGGGTAAACTGGCAGCAAAATAGTTAATTTGCTTAAGTAATTGGCACGGGGTTTATAGGCTGTTTGCATCATCCTTTGTGTATCTTCCTCCTGGAATCAAGAATTGTCTGAACACCCTTTGCAAACATGAAAAAAAGAGATCACAGCGAGAGTCGGCAGCTGCTTCAACACAGTCCAATATCGCTCCTGGGAAGAACAGAACAGTAAGACAGTTGGAAACTCTTAATGAACATAAAATTAATGAACATTGTTTAACATTCCCATGGAAGATTTCACGCACGCAATCTGCTTTCTTTCCATCAAAGTAAATTAAGATTAGTGCATGTGAAATGGTTGAATGTTTGGAACTGTCATAGTGTCACACTGGAACATGTATAATAAATGAGAATGGATCTGAAAAATACACATGGATGTTACCTAATGAATAGTGTTGAGCATTCCGATACCGCAAGTATCGGGTATCGGCCGATATTTGCGGTATCGGAATTCCGATACTGAATTCCGATACTTCCCGCGTATCGGATACCGGAATCGGAAGTTCCCAGAATTCAAATTGAACGCAGCAGCCAATGAGGAATGAATGAAAGTGTGGGCACATCCTGTTTAGCATGGTGGGCATGTAAGTACTGGCAAGGCTGGGATTGGCTGCTGAAATGATGTCACTCTGCACTATAAAAAAGCGCTGCCGCCATTTTGCGCTCACTCTGCTGTGATTTCAGTTAGGGACAGGACGCTGTGTTCTAACTGAGGGCCAGTTGAGCTAGCTAATTGCTTTATTTTCCTTTCCAAAGGCTAATTTAGCAAAACGCTGTGTGTTCTTCACTGTTCACCTTGCTCTTGCCTTGCAGCGCTGTTTTAACAGCGTTCTGCAAGGTCTCTGTGTGTGTGTGTGTGTGCAGCTCACTCTGTAGTCTGTGTGCAGCCATATACCCGGTTGTATTCAGCTCAGGGGGGGTTCACACTGCCTCACACAGTTGTTCTTTTTTGCTCTTAGTGCAGCCTGCTGCACATTTTTTCTCAAATTTCCTATTAGTGTTTTTCCACCAGTCTCCAGCTCTATTGTGGAAAAACACTACATAGGATAACCTAGAGGGGGGTTTTTGGGCCTTGCAGCGCCGTTTACGGCTGTCTGCACGGTCTCCGTGTGAGCCCAGCTCGCCCTGTAGTCTGTGTGCAGCCATAGCCGGTTGGATTCAGCTCAGGGTTCGTTACTGGCTCATACCTTGAGAAAAATTTTCCTTTTTTTCAAATAGTGCAGCCTGTTTAAAATTTGAAAAAAAAAATTCCTATTAGTGTCTTTCCACTCGTATCCAGCTAAATAGTGGAAAAACACTATATAGGATAACCTAGAGGAGGGTTTTTTGGCCTTGCAGCGCCGTTTACGGCTGTCTGCACGGTCTCCGTGTGAGCCCAGCTCGCCCTGTAGTCTGTGTGCAGCCATAGCCGGTTGGATTCAGCTCAGGGTTCGTTACTGGCTCATACCTTGAGAAAAATTTTCCTTTTTTTCAAATAGTGCAGCCTGTTTAAAATTTGAAAAAAAAAAAAATTCCTATTAGTGTCTTTCCACCAGTCTCCAGCTCAATTGTGGAAAAACACTACATAGGATAACCTAGAGGTTTTTTTGGGGGCCTTGCAGCGCCGTTTACGGCTGTCTGCACGGTCTCTGTGTGAGCGCAGCTCGCCCTGTAGTCTGTGTGCAGCCATAGCCGGTTGGATTCAGCTCAGGGTGCGTTACTGCCTCATACCTTGAAAAACAATTTCCTTTTTTTCAAATAGTGCAGCCAGTTTAAAATTTGAAAAAAAAAATTCCTATTAGTGTCTTTCCACTTGTATCCAGCTAAATAGTGGAAAAACACTATATAGGATAACCTAGAGGAGGGTTTCTTGGCCTTGCAGCGCCGTTTACGGCTGTCTGCACGGTCTCCGTGTGATTTAAACTAGCTCTGTAGCCCGATCTGCACCAAAAAAAAGGTTAAGTTCACCAAACACAACTTACACTTGTGTAGGCCACATTTGAAAAATAATAAAGTTTAGTCCACAATTTACAACATTAGTGTTTCTTACACCTGTTAGGAGGAGCATTACAGGAATAAGCACACTAAGGCCTTAGTACTTTTCTGCTTATCTTTATCTGTCAACCAAGATGAAGAGGGCAGGGAGTAAGGCACGTGGGCGTGGGCGCGGAGCAGGGAGAGGAGCAGGGAGAGGACGTGGTGATTCTGTGCCTGCTGCGGGCGCCGGTGACTCGTCGTCACTCAGTTTCAGCAGGGAACAGTCCTTCATGCGCAGCTTTGTCGGAGAGCGCCGTGCACCGCTGCTGCGTGAAGACCAAATTGAAGCCGTTGTCGGGTGGATGGCAGCTAACGCCTCGGCATCGACTTCAGTTAGTGCCACATCCTCTCAGGCACAGAGCACTGGAGAGCAGCCATCTGTCTCTTCACCACCTGCCAAATTGGCCAGGCAGTCAGAGAGCCCAGGACAGGAGCCGTCTCTACTTCTGTTCTCTGAATCTCTTGGCTTGGAAACAGGGGGCCAGCCAAGCAGCATTGGAGAAATGGAAGAAGAGGCAGTGTGCAGTGATGCCCAAAAGCTTTATCTCTCTGACTCTGAAGAGGCAGGTGGGCCAGTGCCTCCGGTGACCACAGCGCAGTACGCATCTGATGATGAAACTCAGGTGCCGCTTTCTCGTGCGTACTGTGCTGCTGAGACTACCCAGGAGGAGCAGTTGGTGGCAGAGGGTAGTGGAGATGATGAGGTCCTTGACCCATCGTGGCGTGAGGAACAGGAAGGTGGTGGGAGCAGCTCAGAGGAAGAGCTTCCTCTTACGGGCCAAAGAGGGAGAGGGAGGGGGAAGACTGCGGAGCCTGTAGCCTCCACTTTGGCACCCGTTAGGAGCCTGTCTCTTTCCAAAGCCAAAAAGGGCGCTCCCAAGACTTGCAGTGCCTGGTCCTTTTTTGACACAGTTGCAGATGACATTTGTTTTGTCAAATGCAAGCTGTGTCATCATAAAGTAAAAAGAGGGAAAAATGTCAGCAACCTCAATACCACAAATATGTGGAAACATGTGCGGACCAGGCACGCGGTGGAGTTACAGAAACACACTGAAGATGTAGGCCAACCAACAGCGGCAGCTACCACCTCTTCAGCTCGTGTTGCCTCTTCCTCCAGCTCACGCACAGCTGGTTTGGCTTCCTCCCAGAGACCTTGTGTAATTCCACCCACAGCACCACCTTCCCAGTCATCCTCACACTCCCAGTCTACTCTACAGCCATCGGTAGTACAGGCATGGGAGAAAAGGCGGGCATTCTCGGCCAACCACCCCCGAGCACAGGCTCTGAATGCAGGCATTGCCAAACTGTTGTCCCTGGAAATGCTCTCGTTCAGGCTGGTGGAGACTGACAGCTTCCGTGACTTGATGGCATTGGCAGTCCCACAGTACAAGGTGCCCAGCCGCTTTTACTTCAGCAGGCAGGCTGTCCCTGCCCTGCACAGGCATGTTGAGGCAAACATAAAACATGCGCTACTGAACGCCGTCAGTAGCAAGGTCCACCTCACCACCGATGCGTGGACCAGTCAGCATGGACAGGGGCGATATGTTTCCCTCACTGCCCATTGGGTTAATGTTGTTGAGCCAGGTACAGATCGTGCGAGTGGCGCAGGACGTGTCCTGCCCACTCCAAGGATTGCAGGAATCCAGTCTGTACGCATCGACTCCTCCTCTTACACCAGTTCCTCTGATTCCTCTCTGCAGGATCCGTCACAGTCCACCCCCACATGGACCCGTGAACGTTTACCTATGACCGACATGAGCACAGCCGTGGCCAAACGTCAGCAGGCCGTCTTGAAACTAGTTTCATTGGGGCATCGAAGCCACACAGCGCAGGAGCTCTGGAATGCCATAAAGCAGGAGAGCGATGTGTGGTTACTGCCAGCGAATCTCCAGCCAGGCATGGTAGTGTGTGACAATGGCCGAAATCTGGTGGCAGCTTTGGCCCTTGGCAACCTCACTCACATCCCATGTCTGGCACATGTGCTCAATTTGGTTGTGCAGAGTTTTCTGAGGGACTATCCGGATCTTGATGCCCTGCTGCACAAGGTCCGCCTAGAGTGTGCTCACTTGCGGCGTTCCAGCTTGGCCAGATCCCGCATTGCTGCTCTGCAGCGCCGATTCCGCCTTCCGGAACACCGCATCATATGTGACCTACCTACCCGGTGGAATTCCACGTTACATATGTTGGAGCGGTTGTGTGAGCAGCAGCAAGCAGTTATGGAGTACCAGCTGCATCAGGCGCAAAGAAGTCGCAGTCAGCGCCGATCAGACTTCACAACCACAGAGTGGGCCACTATGAAGGACGTCTGCCAGGTTTTGCGTCCTTTTGATTATTCCACGCGGATGGCAAGTGCAGATGATGCACTAGTCAGCATGACTGTCCCCCTTATCTGCCTGCTTCAGCAAACTTTGCAAGGGTTAAGGGATGATGTGGTGGAAGAGGTGGAGGATGAGGAGTCACCTTTTCCATCAGCTTCTGGAGAGTCAGCGCCACGTGGTTCCTCACAAAGGGGTACGCAGGGGCCAATTTGTGAGGAGGATGAGGAGGAGTCAATGGAGGAGGAAGAGCTCCGTCCAGAGGAGGGAGCGACACAATTGTCCAGTGGTCAGTGTGTACAGCGAGGGTGGGGTGATGACGAGCGGGCAGAGATCATGTCTCAAGCAGGGGACAGCGTTTCTGGGCCGGTTGGCACTCTGCAGCACATGGTGGATTTCATGCTGCAGTGCCTGAGAAACGACCGCCGCATCGACCACATTCTCAACATGCCTGATTATTGGGTGTTCACCCTCCTCG